>NC_045439.1:43364332-43492041 GCF_002776525.5 Piliocolobus tephrosceles | reverse complement strand
AAGGAAGGAAGGAAGGAAGGAAGGAAGGAAGGAAGGAAGGAAGGAAGGAAGGAAGGAAGGAAGGAAGGAAGGGAGGGAGGGAGGGAGGGAGGGAGGAGAAACTTCAGAATGTCACACCACTGGCTGGATTTTAACAATAGATCTCAAAACATTGAGATTGCCAAGGTTTTTTAAAAGTTTTTAAACCAAGATAAACTGAAAACGTTGAAGTAATGTCATAACTTCTCTTTATTAAAAATCAATTCCATCCTCAACTGGATAAAGTACATCATGCTTAATGGTGAAAGACTGGAAGCTTTCCCAGTATAATCATAAAGAAAACAAAGATGTCCATTCTCACCACTTCTAGTCAACATTTTACTGGAGGTTCTAGTCAGGGCAATAGGCAAGAAAATTAAATAAAAGGCATCCAGATTGGAAAGGAAGAGGTAATCTTTCTTTACTCACAGATGACATACCTTTTTAGGAAAATCCTAAGGATTCAGTTTAACAACTATTAGAACCAGTAAGTTCCACAAGGTTGCAGGGCACAAGATCAATATACAAAACTCAATAGTGTTTCTATATACTTGAAATGAACAATCCAAAAATAAAACTAAAAAACAATTCCAGGCTGAGCACCGTGGCTCACGCCTGTAATCCCAGCACTTTCGGAGGCCAAGGCAGGTGGATCACCTGAGTTCAGGAGTTCAAGACCAGCCTGTTCAACATGGCGAAACCCCATCTCTACTAAAAAAATACAAAAATTAACTGGGCATGGTGGCACATGCCTGTAGTTCTAGCTACTTGGGAGGCTGAGGCAAGAAAATCGCTTGAACCCAGGAGGTGGAGTTTGCAGTGGGCCGAGATCAGGCCACTGCACTCCAGCCTGAGTGATAGAGTGAGACTCCATTTCAAAAAAAAAAAATTCATTAAAAAAATTCATTTACAATAGCTTCAAGAAGGATATAGTACTTAGGATTACATTTAACAAAAGACGTGCAAAACATATACTCTGAAAACTACAAAACACATTAAAAGAAGTTTTAAATGATTTAAATAAATGGAGAAACAAATGTGTCCATGGATAGGAAAACTAGATATCGTTAAGTGGCAATAATTCCCAAACTAATCTGTAGATTCACACAATCCCTTATGAATTCCTAAATGTCGTTTTTTTGTAAACATTGGCAAGTCGATGCTGAAATTCACATGGAAATGCAACAGATCCAGATCACTGTCAGCATATCAAAATGCCACTGATTTTTGTATCCTACAACTTTACTGGATTTATTTATTCATTCTAAGGATTTTTTTAATGGATTCTTTAGGTTTTTCTAAATATAAGATCATTTTGTCTCCGAACAAGGATTATTTGACTTCCTCCTTTCCGATTTGGATACCATTATTTCTTTCTCTTGCATAATTGCTTGGCTAGCACTTCCAGTGGGCATCCTTATCTTGTTCCAGGACTTAGCGGAAAGGCTTTTCATTTTTCCCCATTCAGTATGTTAGCTGTAGGTCTGTCATATATGGCCTTTATTGTGCTGAGGTATATTCCTTCTCTATCCAATTTGTTGAGAGTTTTTGTCATAAAAAAATGTTGAATTGTATCAAATGCTTTTTAAGCATCTGTTGAAATGATCATATGTTTTTTGTCCTTGATTATGTTGATGTGGTGAATCACATTTATTAATTTGCATATGTTAAGCCATCCTTGCATCTCTGGGATGAATCCCACCTGACTATGGTGAATGATCTTTTTTTTTTCCTTCAACGTTTATTTTAATTTCCAGGGTACATGTGAAGGATGTGCAGTTTTGTTACGTAGGTAAACGTGTGCTGCAGTGGTTTGTTACACAGATCAACCCATCACCTAGGTATTAAGCCCAGCAGGCATTAGCTACTCTTCCTGATGCTCTCCCTCCTCAACCCTGACAGGCCCCCAGTGTGCATTGTTCTCCCCACTGTGTCCATGTGTTCTCATCATTCAGCTCCCACATAAGTGAGAACATAGGGTGTTTGGTTTTCTGTTCCTGTGTTAGTTAGCTAAGGATAATGGCTTCCAGTTCCACCCATGTTCCTGCAAAGGACATGATCTCGTTCCTTTTTATGGCTGCATAGTATTCCATGGTGTATATGTACACTTTCTATATCCAGTGTATTGATGGGCATTTGGGTTGATTCCGTGTCTCTGCTATTGTGAACGATGTTGTGATGAACATACATGTGCCTGTATCTTCATAATAGAATGATTTATATTCGTTTGGATATATACCCAGTAATGGAATTGCTGGGTCAAATGATATTTCTGCTTCTAGATCTTTGAGGAATCACCACACTATCTTCCACAATGGTTTAACTATTTACATTTCCACCAACAGTGTGAAAGTGTTCCTTTTTCTCTGCAAACTTGCCAGCATCTGTTGTTTCTTGACAGTGTAATGTGTTACTGAAGTTAATCTGCTAGTATTTTGTTGAAGATTTTTGTATCTACATTCGTCAGGGATATTGGCCTGTTGTTTTCTTTTTTTATTTGTTTTTGTTTTTTGTTTGTGTGTGTGTTTCCCTATCTAGTTTTGGTCTAAGGGTGGCCTCCTAAAGCGAGTTTAGAAGTTTTCCCTCCTCTTCCATTTTTTGAAATAGTTTGAGTAGAACTGATGTTAGTTCTTTTAGTAAGCGGTAGAATTCATCAGATTCTGAAGCCCATCAGATCCTGGGCTTTTCTTTGATAAGTGACTTTTTTATTACTGCTTTGATATCACTACTCCTTACTGGTCTGTTCAGGTTTTCTATTTCTTCATGGCTCAATCTTAGTAGGTTGTATGTGCTAAGGAACATATCCATTTGTTCTGTGTTTTCCAATCTGTTAGTGTACAGTTGTACATAGGAGTCTCTATTGATCGTTTGTATTTCTGCAGTGTCCATTGTAACGTTCCCTTTTTCATCTCTCTTTTTATTTGTTTGAGTCATCTCTTTTTTCTTAATCTAGCTAAAGGTTTGTCAATTTTATCTTTTTCAAAACCCACCTTTTCATTGTTTATCTTTTGTATTGCTTTTACTGTCTATTTATCTCTGCTCTGATCTTTCTTATTTCTTTCCTTCTACCAATTTCGGGTTTGATTTCTGTTTTTCTAGTTTCCTAAGGTGCATCATTAGGTTGAAGTCTTTCTATTTTTTGATGGTGGAATTTATGTCTATAAATTTCTCTCTTCATATAGCTTTTGTTGTATCGTACATGATTCTCATATGTTGTGTTTCCATTTTCATTTGTTTCAAGACAGATTTTAATTTTCTTCTTTAATTCTTCATTGGCCCATTGGTCATTCAGGAACATAAAATTTCTGTGTATTTGTACAGTTTTCAAAGTTCCTCTTGTTATTGATTTCTAGTTTTATTCTACTGTGATCAGGAAAGACACTTAACATGATTTCTACTTTTTTTAATTTGTTGAAACTTGTTTTGTGGCCTAAGATATGGTTTAGCCTGTGGAATGTTTCATTTTCTAATAAGAAGAATGTGTATTCTGCAGCAGTTGGATGAAATGCTTTTTAGATGTCTGTTAGGTTCATTTGGACTAGAGAATAGTTTAACTCCAATGTTTGTTGATTTTCTGCCTGGATTATCTGTCCATTGCCAAAAGTGAAGTGTTGAAGTCCCCTACTATTATTGTATTACAGTCTATCTCTCCCTTTAGATCTATTAATATTTGCTTTACATAGTTGGATGCTCTGGTGTTTTGTGTATATATATTCACCATTGTTATATTCTCTTGCTGAATTGACCCATTTGTTGTTATATAATGAACTCTATGTCTCTTTTTACAGTTTTTTATTTAAAGTCTACTTTATCTGATGTAAGTATAGCAATTTTCTGCTCTTTTTTAATTTTCATTTGCATAGAGTATCTTTTTCCATCCCTTCATTTTCTGTCTATGTGTTTCCTTATACATGAAATCTGTTTCTTATAGGCAGACTATAGTTGAGTCTTGCTTTTTAATCTGTTCAGCCATTCTACATCTTTTAGTTATAGGGTGTGATCTTTTTATACTCAATGTTATTGACCGGTATGGACGTATTACTGCTATTTTGTTACTTGTTTTCTATGTGTGTTTTGTAACTCCTTTCTTCTTTTCTTACTATCTTCCTTTGTGGTTACATGATTTTTCTCCCATAGTGTGTTTGAATCCATTGCTTTTCATTCTTGTTATATCTATCATAGGTTTTTGCTTTGCACTTACCTTGGGCTTACCAAAAAAAATCCTATAGTTACTGCAAGTTATTTAAAGCTGATATAAAATTAACTTTGATCACAATAAAAGGAAAAGAACAAACAAACAAACAAAAATCCTGTACACATTAACTCCCTGTACGCATTGACACTGCTATTCCTCACCTCAGTTGTGACCTTGGAATAAGTGTGCAGATCTGGGAAATGGAAATCATGTTTGGTGACTAACAAGAACTACATTTATATTGATTCAAATTCTGATGAATAAACAACCCTGAAGAGTTCTGATTCAACTAGAAACACAGCAGCATTTTAATTCTGAATCTTCCCATCATAAAGAGCAGCAAAGAAAGTAAAAAATAAACTTACAAAGTAAGAGAAAGAAATCATAAAACTTCACATTGCAAATAATTGGTACCAAAGATGCAGTGGAACGGGAAGTGAGGAACAGGGACAACAGAGAAGGCTTAATGGGAAATGACCTTAGAAAGAGCCAGAAAATATAGCACATTTTTAAAAGCTGGGGTAGCTTTGGAAGGTTAGGGCTCTATCTCTTGTTGGTTATGGTCTTAGTGAACCCAAGGCCAGTAAGAGAAATCTATAAAAATGAGATCACACAGGAGGGCCAAATGTCAAGTCTTTTGCCACAACATCAGAAAAGGAAGCCCTTGAGCTAAGAAGCCTACAGATCTATCCTGGCCTCACCCCTCCACAGTAACCTCTTGTTAAACATCACTAAAATATGAGTAACAAAAAAGAAATGCGCTCTACATTCTCATAAAGATACTACAGGGAAAATTTAAAAAACGAAAAAGAACAATATAGCCTTCTTAAAGACAATGAAAACACCAGAAAAATGATTGACAGAAGCAGATAAAAAGTGCAACCTAATATTCCAACTGAGAATTTTAA
This sequence comes from Piliocolobus tephrosceles, assembly GCF_002776525.5. Lineage (NCBI taxonomy): Eukaryota > Metazoa > Chordata > Mammalia > Primates > Cercopithecidae > Piliocolobus > Piliocolobus tephrosceles. The sequence continues at coordinate 43,486,920 of NC_045439.1, read as the reverse complement.
ACTTTTATGCATCAATTGAAACTATAAGGATAAATATCAAAACTTAGAGAAGAGATGGCTAGACAAGAAGACATGATAGTAGATAACAGGAGGGTATGAAACAAGAACTGATGGAATGTATTAAAGAAACAGAAGAAAAATACAAAGCCATGTCCAAAATGAAGACTAAACTATAGGTAATACTAAGAATAATAGACACCATAGAAAACCACAGTTAGGACACAGAAAACAGAAATAAAATCCAATGAAATATAAAATAAAATAGAAATAGGAAGGAAAGGCCCATATATATACACACACACACACATATATATATATAATTTTAAAATTATACAGAAAAAAAGGACTAAAAGGAATATATGTATATTCCTTCTATATATGTATATGCATTCTTATAATTTTTCTTATCCATATATATACATACATACATACATACACACAAGTACACACACACACATATATGGTTCTATACACAAGTATAAATAGTTGCTGATGATAAAAACCAACTCATGGAACTTAATAAGCACTTAAACTATTTCAACAACAAAAAAAAAAACTTTCCTGAAATTAAATAAAGACAGAAAAGAAGAAATTAATGAAAGAAAGAGGAGCACGGAGAGAAGAGAGGAGGAAATGAAGCAAACAGACTGAGTTGAATCTACATATAGAAAAAATATAGACAAATTGAGTATCAGGGAAAACTGACCCAGAATGGCCAACACTGAGACCATCCTAGTAAAATTACTTGAACTTTAAAATAAGAAAAAGAATCCTCTGGGCAACCAGGTAAAAATAACAAGTCATTAATAGGAGAAAGAAATCAGGTTAGTTGAGATTTATCGACAACAACATTGAACAAAGGCCACAGAAAACATGAGAGCAACACCTACAAGATGCTCATGAGAAGAGGGTATAAGACAAGGATTTTATATCCAGCTCAACTCCTCTTAGAGTATAAAGGCTACAAACAACTACAGTCAGTTATTATTTGTGATAGTTATATTCTACAAAGTCTTTGCAAATACTAAATTAGCATATACTGAATTGTTGCTCCTAGGGGAAATCCGGGGTTAGGTTCCTGCAAGTCAATGGTCACAACATTTTCATCAACTGATTGATAGCCTTGTTTTATGTGGGTTTCTGTTTAAAGATGCCTTATTTAATATATGTTGTTGATGCATTATCCTTTAACTCAATCAACAGCACTATAATTTATGCCTAAACAAAGCTTATCTAAAACATCTATTTTCTCCAGAAGGCACATTACTGCCTTCTTGCCACTAGGAATACTCTTTAGCACTTCAGCACTATGCTTGAGGGTCATCTTGAACAGTGAAATCACCAACAAAAGCACAAAAATGCAAAAAACAGAACAACAAATTGTTGTTCACAATATGAGAGCTGAAAAAAGAAAACAGGTCTCAGCTGAGAATGTACACATTAAGCAGGTTGGGAAAGTCAAATTGTTTGTCACTCTGCACACATCCTTGAGGTGATCCCAAAAGTACAGATTTGCAGAAAACAAATTAATTTTAGCAAGTAACAAAATTCTCACATTTATGTTGGAATCCACAAACAATGGAGATTGACTATAGTTTTGAAAATTCAACAATTTGGGAAATACTGTTCACATGAAAGCTTCATTAAGAAACCTCTTGAGTATAAACTAGCAAACCAAAGATAAATTGGATTAATTAAAATTAGACAGTGAATTGAGGGGTTGGGGAAGAGAACAGAAATTAATATTATCATTGCTCATGTGAGAATAGTTATTGCTTTAAATAAGAGGGGAATGAGAGTGTAAGGTAAAGGTAATCTTTGGATTAATAATGAAAACTTCCTAAATATCAAAGGGAAAGGACTACAGTTGAAAAAATGAGAAAAAAAAGTTTCATATAGTATACATTTTCTAAACTTGTATGTATAAACACAGAAAACATAACATAAAATGACAGAACTAAGACCAAACATACATTTCTATCAATGTATGTATATAAGCTTAAGTAATCTATTAAAAGGAAAAGATCTTCTGATAAGATTACAAAACAGAATTCAATGCTATACTTTATACAAAAGACATGCCTAAACTATGTAATTTTAAAAGCTTAAATATATTTTTTAAAAAAGAAAAACACAAAGTAAAATAATAGGAGTTGTGATCATAATATTAAACAAGGTAGAATTCAGGCCAACCATCAAAAGAGACCAAAGAATGGCACTATATTGCTAAGGGTACAATTCACAATGAAGACAAAACAGCTATAAATATGTTTGACGCCCATATTTAGAGTTTATTGATACTTTTGTAACAAGGGAGATCATACCTCATAGGGAACTACAGAGTGTCTCAGTAAGTTAGGCAGGGCTTGTTGTAGGATTGGGGTCTGTTATTAGGGTTCAAGGACCTGTGGTTTTGCTCTTAATCAGGTGATGTCAGAAAGCAGCAACAATTCTATAGCCAGGTATCTTAGTGATGTTTATCTACAAATCAGGAAGACCAAGAACAGCTGAAGCTGTAATTGGTAACAAAGCAACAGTCATTCATTTTAGCTGGGAGAGGAGGATGTATGGTCACTTTTCTGATTTGCACAGTGTTCTTATTTTTGTCTTTGTTCACACATGATTATGGAGTGGTCTTGTTTTATCCAACTCCATTGTTGTCACAGGGCACCTCTGTCTCATGTTGATATTGTAAAATTGTGTAAGATCAACAGTAGAACATCATGGGCTAGCTGTAAGAGTCAGGCCAGGTACCAACTGACACCTATTGGGGACTGCTCCTTTTTCTCAATATTTATACACACACAAAAAAAAAATAGAGTAGCAATTTTCATGAATTTCATGAACCAGAACTTACAGAAAAAGGATATGTTGAGATACTAATTAATAACAGTATCTAACTTACTATCTAACAGTAACTAATTACCTCTCTTGGTCTAAGATAGATCAATTTGAACTAAAAATAATAGCATAAACTACCTAAAGAACTTAATCTATAATGCAGAGCTGAGTGACATATACCAAGTTTTTTATCTGAAAATAGAGAATACACCTTATCTTCAAGTGTCATGGAACACTCATGAAAATTGAATACATATTAGTCCACAAAGAAAGCCTTAATAAATTCCTAAAAAGAGGCCAGGCCTGGTGGCTCACACCTGTAATCCCAGCACTTTGGGAGGCCGAGGCGGGTGGATCATCACAAGGTCAGGAGTTTGAGACCAGCCTGGCCAACATGGCAAAACCCCATCTCTACTAAAAATACAAAAAATTAGCCAGGCGTGGTGATGGGCGGCTGTAATCTCAGCTACTCAGGAGACTGAGGCAGGAGAATCACTTGAACCTGGGAGGTGGAGGTTGCAGTGAGCCAAGATCGTGTCATTGCACTCCAGCCTGGATGACAAGAGCAAGACTCCGTCTCAAAAAAAAAAAAAAAAAGGAAGAAAGAAAGAAAGAATACAGATAACTTATTCTGATAATAATGAATTAAAACTGGAAATTAATTACAAACTCAAAAAATAAAAATTCCTGATCTTTAAAGTCAAATGGAAAATGTAAAGAAAACCTATAAATTTTCTAGAAAACACTATTAATGAAAACAGTAAGTATCAGACCCTATAGAACAAAACAAAAGCAAAACTCAGAAGACCATTATTAAAATGCTTATATCATTAAAACATAAAAATAAAAATAAAACATCAAAATTTTTAAAAAGAATTTTTTAAAAGAATAACAAAATAAGTCAAAAATAAGGTAAATAAAGGAATTAAGAAAGACAAAGGCAGAAATGAATGAATCTGAACAGAATATCAATAGAGCTAATGCTTAAAACAATAATAATATTTATTAAGAGACACTATATATACAAGCATTGTACTAAACCCTGGCAGTAAAGAGATGTAAGACAGAATTAATACATAAATAAATAAATGAGAAAGTAAACAGTTTCTTACGTTAGACAGTTTTCCAAATTAAATTCCCCTTCATAGATATGTTTTACAAATATCTAATAGTGATACTACATAATGGAACGCTTTCACAGCCATGAAAGGAATTCTTTTTGATTGTCATTATAAAAGACTTCTGAGATAACTTTAAACTTAAATATAAACCTTCCTAGACAAAATCACAGGCTCTAATTTTATAAATCTCTTTTCTTCTCATGTCAACAGTTAAAATATGTGGAACATAAACATTTGTCTAGAAACACAAAATCAGCTACTGTTTGTGGGAAAAATAAGTTTATACTTCCCAATAATTTAATGTGAGATAGATAGGCAGGCAGACAGACAGAGATAAGAAGGATAGAGTTTAAGAAAAGGCATAACTCTTCTATTCATGCTTTATTTTTCCATTGTCTGAAAGAATGTGAGTCAGCTATACAATTTTTTTGAGCAAGTGAAAAAATATAAAGATTTGAGGAAGCCCTGGAAATGAGCTCAATAATCACGAAGACAAAACATTTCCCTCCTACTGGGTTTTTCCCATCAGTCTCTAAACATCCCTAAAAATGTACTCAGTGACTCATCACTTTCTGTGTGAGGAGGGCTGTGAGCCTCACCAGCAGTACCATGCGGACCCATGTGTAGGGCAGACAGTGCCAAGGGCCCAGAAACACCGTATCCTACATGGTCCAGGTTGGTTCCAGAATCAACTGTCTGAGTCGAACTCAGTGAAAAAGGAGACACCTGCAAAAGGAACTGAGACAGGAGCTGATCTTCTAGGTGGATCTTCGGGAGTGAAAGGAAGGAGGAACACACTGAGCAACTCCTGAAGCTTTCTAGACACCACCCTCGTGCTCAAGCATGCTTGAGGTGGGTGGGCTGAAAGCAGTGAAAGCAGAAAGACCCCTCATTCCTGTCCAGTGCTTCCAGAAGAGGGACTCTGATACTTCTGGAGAAGTAGTATATGGCAGATGTCAAAAGTAACCCACCTACTGATGCAGAGTCTCTGGAGGCATGCTGCCTTAGGGTCCAGAGACGATGACAGACAGACAGACAGACAGATAGATGATAGATAGATAGATAGATAGATAGATAGATAGATAAGATAGATAGGTGTCTCCACCCCCTGCATCTAACTAATGCCTTCTTTTCCACTTTCACCAACATCTATCTTAGCTATCTCCATGATTCTAATTCCTGTTCATTTTTCAGCCTCATATGTGCTAGCCTCTGCCCCCATCATTCTTTTCTCCCCAGCCACATGGAGCTATAATTGACAAATCAAAAATGCATATATTTGTATGCACCTTAGAGTGTCCAACATGATGTTTGGACATACATATACATCGTGAAATTGTGATTATTGCAATCAACCTAATTAACATATCCATCACTCCACATAGTTACCTTTTATATGTGTGTGTGATGAGTATATTAAAATCTAAGTATTAGATGTCTGGCAAATTTCAAGTATAAGATACATTATTATTAACTATAGTCGCCATGCCATACCATAGTTCTCCAGAACTTATTCATCTTATAACTGTAGGTTTGTACCACTTAACCAACATCTTCCTATTTTCCCCACCCCCTGAACACTGGTAACTACCCTTCCTTCTACTACTCTCTGTTTCTACGAGCTCAACTTCTTTAGATTCCACGTATAAATGAGATCTTGCAGTATATGTCTTTCTATGCCTGGTTTATTTAATCTTTAAGCATAATGTCCTTCAGGCTCATCTATGTTGCCACAAATGGCAAGATTTTCATCTTTTTTAAGGCTGGGTAATATTCATACACACACACACACACGTATATATAACATTTTGTCCCTGCTTTAGTCGACCGACACATGGGTTGTTTCTGTGTGGATGTACCCACTCCACATCTCTTGTTCCCTCTTGGTAGGAACAAGGGGGATTATTAAAGATCGTATGCCTTCCCTCAAACCTACAACGCCAGGCCAGGTCCTGAGAGCCTCCCATTTTTCTTCCCTAGGACAACACCCTGAAATGCTTGAGTTTGTGTGCCTTCTTCCAGTCTTGCAGAGTCAAGCCAGTTGTCAGCCAGGATGTACGTACTTGCTTTCCATGGGTGTATGCTCATAGAACCGGATTGGAGTAGGGGGAAGAGCATGCAGAGTGTTTGGGGTACCTGTGGGCCAGCTGGAGCAGGGGTACACAGGCGAGGCCTCCCGAGCAGCTGTGGTCAGGCTTCCTGAGGGAGTTTGCAGGCCAGTTAGCAAGGTTTGCAGCCTCTCTTCCTCTTCCCAACCTCTCCCAACCACTCATCCATGCCAATCACCTCAGTATTCTGGATGGGGTGAGAAAGAAGCAGGTCTCCTGGGGGCAAGGTCCCACATAGCGGGGGGAGCCAGGGGTCACTCACTGCACTCTCACTTTCTCCCACTGGAGAAATCGAGGGCCAAGGACACTGAGCTGCACCCAAGGGGAAGGAGTCGTGTGGGTAAAGTGAAACTGTTCTTATCTCTTCAATCATCTATTCTCAGAACTCATGTGCTAGAACTTCTCTGCTGGACTCCCAGATTGCCCCAGTTGTTTGTACTCACCTCTGTGAGTAGCTGTCAAAACAGATGTTTCTGTGGAGGGACAGCAGTAGCAAGGTCCTAGTCTACCATTGTGCTGACATTAGCACCATCATTCTTCTAAAATTACTTCTGGGTGAAACCCCATCTCTACTAAAAATACAAAAATTAGCTGGGCGTGGTGGCACATGCGTGTAATCCCAGCTACTTTGGAGGCTGATACAGGAGAATCACTTGAACTTTGGAGGCAGAGGTTGCAGTGAGCCGAGATCGTGCCACTGCGCTCCAGCCTGGGCGACAGAGCGAGAATTCATCTCAAAAAATAAAATAAAATTGCTTCTACCAAGCTCACTCATGACCCTCTAATTACTAAAGCTAGTAAAGGCTTGTGGCTTCTTCAACAGACCTTCTGCTAGCCTTGACACTGCCCACTGTCCTTGTTTGTGAAACTCCTCCCTTAGCTTGCAAAGCCCACTCTCTGTGAGTGTTCTCCTTCTCTCCAGTAGTATCTTCTTAGACTTTTAAGCTGGCTCCCTCTGATCTGCTTGCCCCTTGAATGGTGGTATCCCCCATGAACTTATCTTTGGCTTCTCACCTCACAATTTTCCTGGACCCTTACCTACTCCAGTGACTCCAACTATCAATATGTTGATTTCTAAACTTACATCTGCATGGCTTCTCATGCCTGGTTTCTAATTAATCCCATCATTTCCACTTCCTATTAAAAGACAGAGGAATATGGTAGTTAAAAGTACATAGACTCTGGAGACAGCATGCCTGGGCCGTGTGGCCTTAGGGAGGTCACCTAAGCTCTCTCTGTGCCTCAGTTTTCTCATCTGTAAAATGCAACGGGGAGAGTAATAATAGTATCTACTTCACAGAATTATTGTTCAGATTGAGTTAATGTACATAAAGTACCTAGAACACATAATAAGCACAAGGTATTTGCTATTTGGTATTTTGGTATTTTTTTAAAGTTCGGCATCGCTGTTTAGTATCTCCTGCAAGCATCTCAAGTTTATTTCCTAAATCCATCTTCAATATATTCATTTAATATACTCATTTTCTCTCCACCTCTGGTGCCCATACCCTAACCAATTCCAACTACCTGGTATCACAACCGTCAGGCCATACTTACCACTCTAGCTTTATTTCTGGCCATTTTTCCCATACTCATCAACCCTACCCTTTGACTCACAACAGAAACTGAGATCCAGCTGATGGCTCCTTAACCATGTCATGCTCTTGATTCAGAGCCCTTATCTTCTCTTCTGGCTTACTCTGACTGGAATCTTCTCCTTTCATTCCTCTCTACCTAGAACACCTAATCACCACTTCCATGCAGGGCCACTTGGACATAGTTGTGCAGTCTATGCACTGAAGAACTTTAGAATACTCTATTCACAACTTAGTCTATGTGGCCAAAATGTCTTGAACTTGTGTAGTGCGTACACAGTCATACACGATGGCCCTGGGCCACCCTGCCCTATCCAGAAAAGTTTTGCTTGTAAGTCTCTGCTTAGAGGTCCCTTCCTTCAGGACGTTCTTCTGGCCTCTTGATCAAATCAAAGCCTGTTTTCTGCTATGCCTGTTTTCTGCCCACCTTTGGCACCTCATGCTGTTAATAGTAGCCCTTTTCACAAAATGTTGCAACATATATTTTCATATTTAACCCTTGCTAGACTCTCGGTGGTTCAGTGTGTCCAAATCAAACTCCATAACTTCTCTTCACCCCAACTTCGACCAGTCATTCGCTCTTTGTCACCCAAACTTCCCTTCTTTTATATTCTCTATTTATACAGAACCATCTGTTCATCATATTTTTCAACCAATCCCTTGACAAATTTCTTATCTTCCAGCCATAATTAGTTAATACCCATGGGACTTTTATATCTATTTCCATGAGAGCACATTCCACCTCAGTTATATCCTAATTTTTGTTTATGTGCTAATCTCTCCATAGGCCACGGACTTAATAAAGGCACAGGATCACCTCCCTATCACCAGTACCTGATATGCTGCTTGAAACTATGTTGTTTGAAGTTAACATCTTTAAATCTGTAATAAATAAATATAATAAAATAATTTGTAGGATTTAGAATAAACTATAAATCTGTACAAACCATTTGTTAGCACTTCACTAATTCACTCATATGCCTTGAGACCTTGGTTTTTTTTCTTTTTAATATATTTTATTTATTTAGAATCCTGGTTTTTATTCAGAAAAAATACTGAAATGTGATTTTTTAAATAACTAAATGAACATATTTCCTCATATAAGTAAAAATAATTTTAGTATATGCTCACATATGTTACTACTTGCTAAATCTATTTCAATGCTGAACATTTAGCTGCTATAAAATTAATATTGGCAATTATGGCATGAAAAGAACATTGCCTTGGAGAACACTGTAAGTAGTAAAGTAATTCCAAAAATTACAAATTTAAAATTAGAATTCTAAAAACTGTTATTTTAAGTAAATTCCCATGATTCTTCTGATAACAAAACATTCTTACTACTTATAAATGTAAAAACATATTTCCTTTTAACAATAAATTCTCGCATCCCGAGAAAAGAAAAAAAAATTACGGTGTTTGAGCCTGGTCTCAGACCCTTACTGATCTTGTAACCTTGGACAAGTCAATCCCACAAAGCCTCAGTTTACTCATATGTAAACAAAAAAGAAAGCAATTATGGTAAGATCTTACTGAGTAAAATATCAACATTAAATGTAACATGGTATGTGAAAGTGATTTCTAAACCGTAAAGTGCTGAGTCTTATCTATTATCTCTGTTAATATGATTCCCACCACATAAACCACTTTCCAAAGAATAACTCGGTCCCCGAATGAATTTGGTTCTCACGTATCTCTATATCACCAGAGCTGACTCTGGAGGATAAAAGTCACGTTATCTTGAAAGTGAAGAAGAAAATACAGTGTGCACAAACAAAATATACATTTATGTTAGTATTTAATTGTACATTGCATTTGTGTTAGGTATTTTAAAGATTTTTAGGAAACAAAGTTGTAAACTTTAAGTATCATCCTCAGCTACCAAATAGTGTAGAACAAGGGTCAGCAAACTTTTTCTGTAAAGTGCCAGATAGTAAATATTTCAGTTCTGTGAGCCATATGGTCTCTGTCACAACTACTCAACTCAGCTGTTTTGCAAAAACAGCTATAAACAACATGCAAATGAATGAGTATGGCTGAGTTCCAATAAAACTTTATGTATATACACCAAATTTTGGATTTTATATAGTTTTCACATGTGTTTTAGTCTGGTCAGGCTGCTATAACAAAATACCTTAGACTGGGTAATTTACAAACAACAGAAATGTGTTGCTCGCAGTTCTGAAGGCTAGAAAGCCCAAGATAAAGGTGCTGGCAGACTGAGTGTGTGGGCGAGGGCCCATTCTCACCGATATTACCTTCCATGTCCTTGCATAGCAGAAGGGTCAAGCAAGCTTTCTCAAGCTTTGTTTATAATGGCGCTAAATCCTATTAATGAGGTCACCGCCCTCGTGGTCTAATCACCTCCTAATGGCTCCACCTCTTAATATTATCACACTGGGGATGAAGATTTAACATATGAATTTTAGGAGAACACAAATATTCAGACCACAGCAACATGTCATAAAATGTTATCCTTCTTTTGATTTGTTTCTACCATTTAAACATGTAGAAATCACTAGTGCACGGGCTATGTAAAAACAGGCAGCAGGTGAGATTTGGCCTGTGAGCCAAACCCCCATAAAAAGAAAACACTCCACATTGGACATTTAGACACTTTTCTGGTAGAAGAGTAATGCAAGTTAATGCCTTTAACTATAGTAAATTAGCCAGGGTTGGTAGTTTTTTCAAAATTAGAATAAATTTCAGATTATATTACAAGTAAAATTCTTGATTCCTTCTTGGAACATTGTTGGAGGAAATTTGGAGGTAGCTATTCTAAGGAAAGTCATCATCTACATCAATTCAAGATCCACAAAAATGGTATTCGTGCATATGCTGTACCACATCATCTGCCTTCAAGTGGCTTATCATGGAACCCGGAATGGCTTATATATTTTGAGTGTTTATTACAAATTTGCATCTGAAGAATTCTGCACCTGGCCATGTATTCTATTTCTCAGGCAATATAATAAGAGTGTAGTTTGAAAAGCCACTCAAACCAGGGTTGCTATGCTCTGAATGTTTGTGTCACCCTAAAATTCATGTGTTGAACCATGATCACCAATGCGATGGTATTAGGAGGTGGGGCCTTTGGGAGATGATTAAGCTTGAGGGCAGAGCCCTCATAAATGGGATTAGTGCACAAAAGAGGCCCCAGAGAGCTGCCTTGCCCCTTCCCCAATGTGAGGACACAGCAAGAAGGTGCCATCTATGAAACAGGAAACAGTTTATCACCAGATACCAAATCTGCCTGTACATTGGTCTTTAATTTCCTAGATTCTAGAAGAGGAAAAATACATTTCTGTTATTTAAAAGCTACCCAAATTTTGGTATTTTGTCATAGCAGCTCAAACAAACTAAGACAGGTGTTAAATCTCAGCTTTCCTGCTTAATAACTATGTGATTTCCCAGCACTTTGGGAGGCTGAGGCAGGTGGATCACAAGGTCAGGAGTTCAAGACCACCCTGGCCAAGACGGTGAAACCCCATCTCTACTAAAAATACAAAAAAAAAAAAAAAAGGCCAGGCGCGGTGGCTCATGCCAGTAATCTCAGCATTTTGGGAGGCTGAGGCGGGCAGATCATGAGGTCAGGAGATCGAGGCCATCCTGGCTAACATGGTGAAACCCCATCTCTACTAAAAATACAAAAAATTAGCCAGGCATGGTGGCGGGCACCTGTGCTCCCAGCTACTCAGGAGGCTGAGGCAGGAGAGTGGCGTGAACCTGGGAGGTGGAGCTCGCAGTGAGCCGAGATTGTGCCAGTGCGCTCCAGCCTGGGCGACAGAGCAAGACTCTGTCTCAAAAAAAAAAAAAAAAAATACGAAAAAAAATTAGCCGGTCATGGTGATGGGTGCCTGTAACCCCAGCTACTCAGAAGGCTGAGGCAGGGAATTGCTTGAACCCAGGAGACGGAGGTTGCAGTAAACCAAGATCGTGCCACTGCACTTCAGCCTGGGTGACAGAGTGAGACTCCATCCCAAAAAAACAACAAAAAAAACAAAAAACTTGTGTTGAAGGGAGCTTGTAAAATCCTTTAAGCTTAATTCCTCATTTGTAAAATGAGAAAATGAATAAGAATATTTACATAGTTTTTGGAAAGTGAAAGGAGGTCATATAGGTAAAACACTCAGGGCAACACATGGTTCCTCTCCCTCACTCTAGCTCCAATTTCAAAAATATGTTTCAAAACTTCAAAACCCATGTTACTCTAAAGCAAGGCAAATTTCCATCTTTTACTTCTCATTTTTTTCTGCATTCAGTGTAATCACATGAGGAACCAGTAATAATTCTAAAATTATTGCTCACACCTGTAATCCCAGCACTTTGGGAGGCTGGTGGGCAGATTGCTTTAGTTCATGTGTACAAGACTAGCCTGGGCAACATGGTGAGACCCTATTTCTACCAAAAACACAAAAAAATAGTCCCAGCTACTCAGGAGGCTGAAGTGGGAGGATTGCTTAAATGGAGTGGGATGGGGAGGGGGGCAGAGGTTGCAGTGAGCCAAGATCGCGCCACCGCACTCCAGCCTTGGTGACATAGCAAGATCCTGTCTCAAAAAAATAAATGAAATAAAATTCTTATCACATATTAGCATTCATGATCACATCTATCTGCATTTAAAATGCCTTCTAACAATGAAGCTGAGCACTCATTTTATTGAAACATTCTAGATACATCTGTTTTCTAATGCAAAGACATTCACAAGAACATCTAAGCATTAACCTCAGTGTGCAAAGTGTCAAAAGGTTTTTAAATCATGAATATTTTTCCATGTAAAATATTAATTTAATTTTTCTCAGGAAAATTCAAGTCTAGGGGTGGCATCAGCACAATAGCAGTTCTCAGGATTCATCCACCACCCCACTTCGCTACGCCTCCACTAAGAGATCAACTAGCAACTATGTACAGATAAGAACACCTTGGTGAAAATCCTGAAACATAGAAATAAGCCTAAGTCACCTGCATGTTCCGTAGAAGTGAATAAAAATCCACACTGAAAGGGTAGGAGAAATGGTCTATCTCCTTTCCCCAAGTCAGCACAGTGCCATACAGAGATGATTCCCCAGGGCCGACAGTGGGAAAAGACAACCTGGGTGGTGGACATCCAACTTCCCTAGGATTCAGAGATACTTCCCAGAAAGCCCACTCTCTTCTCACCTCACAGTAAAGGTAAGGAAAAACTGCATGGCTAGACTACCTGGGGTCAGGTAGAAACAAAGCAAGAGTTGCAAAGCCCACAGAGACCAGTGCACAAATTTTGGTGAAAGCTCAGTGTACCTCCCAGCAGTGGTGCTAGATCGGAGATACCAGATAATAGCACAGTCCCCGCCCCACAAAGCTGGACTGGTCACTCCCAGAAGAGGTGGGAAATGCTACCTGCTTTGAATCCCTAGATGGCTAGCTGCCAGGCCCAGACTCAGACTTGGCCAGATTATCCCCCTCACCCATGAAGGGAGAAGACCCCCCGACACAGTAAATTTCAACAAAAAAAGTAAGGACTAGTTCTGCCACACCCAGGAGTTTAATCAGCATTCCTTGCTGCCACAGAACACAACCCCAGATCACTCCCAGGGAGGGCGACAAATCTCAACAGGACCTTTCCACTGAGTATTGCAGTTGGTCCATTCATCCTGATGTTCTTAACCTCAGGAACTCTCCTGCAACCCTGTCCAACTGCGGAAATAGTAGTACCTTCTGGCCAGAGAATACACCCTGTGGCCCAGCTTGATCAGAGGCAACTGAAATGCCTATCCAGTAGCTCAGCCTCATTGCAGAGCTCAGCCAGTGGTCTTGCCAGATAGCAGAGCCCAGCTAGCTGCCCCACCCAAATTCAGAGCAAAAGCAGCAGCCCAGTCATCTAGAGAACCTAAAGCAAGCTCTGCCTTTGCAGGGTCATTAACAGCTGACCCATCTAGAAGCATGGGCTAGATGAAATAGTGAGGGTCTATTCCTGGTAAGGGACACCTATAAAAGCCAGAAAAGGTGGTTGTCTCTGCAAATGTACAGACACCAATGCAAGAATGCAAGAATTACAAAGACTCAAGAAATCATGATACCTCCAAAAGAAACTAACAAATCTTCAACAATACACCTTAAAGAAAAGGAGATTTATGACATGTCAGAAAAAGAATTCATAATGATCCTCTTTAAAAAAAAAAAAAAGAAGAAGAAGAAGAATTTCAAGAATATACAAATAAAAAACTAAATGAAACTTGAAAAATAATACACAAACAAAACAAGGAGTTTGACAAAGAAATAGAAACATTTTTTAAACCAAAGAGAAATCCTAGAAATGAAGAATATAATAACTAAAATTAAAAATTCATTAGAGAACTTCAACATCCAGCTCAATCAAGCTAAAGAAACAATCAGGTCGGGCACGGTGGCTCACGCCTGTAATCCCAGCGCTTTGGGAGGCTGAGGCAGGCAGATCATGAGGTCAGGAGATTGAGACCATCCTAGCTAACACAGTGAAACCTCGTCTCTACTAAAAATACAAAAAAAATTAGCCAGGCATGGTGGCAGGCGCCTGTAGTCCCAGCTACTCAGGAGGCTGAGGCAGGAGAATGGCATGAACTCAGGAGGCGGAGCTTGCAGTGAGCTGAGATCACGCCACTGCACTCCAGCCTGGGCAAGACAGCAAGACTCTGTCTCAAAAAAAAAAAAAAAAAGAAAAGAAAGAAAGAAATAATCATTGAGCTTCCAAACAGAACATTTGAAATTACCCTATCAGAGGAGCAAAAAGAGAAAGTAATAAAGAAAGCCGACAGGAATTGTGGGACACCTTTTACAGACCTTATTTATGTGTAATAGTAATATAAGAAGAAGAAAGAGAAAAAGAGCCAGAAAACATTTTAAAAGGAATAATGGATGAAAACTTCCCTAATCTGAGGAAGGAAGCCAGCACCCAAGTACAAGAAGTTAAAAGGTCTCTGATCAAATTCAACTCAAAGAGGAGTTCACCAAGACACATAATAATCAAACTACCAAAAATCAAAGACAAAGAAAAAATTCTGAGAGCATCAAGAGATCAGCAATACATCACGTACAAAGAAGTCACATTATGACTATCTGTGGACTTCTCAGCACAAACCTTGCAGGCCAAGAGACAGTGGGATGATAGAGTCAATGTGCTAAACATGCTGAAGGAAAATAATCACAAATCAAGAACACTTCATCCAGAAAAACTGCTTTTCATAAATGAGGCATAAATAAAAACTTTCCTGGACAAACAAAAGTTAAAGAGGTTCATCCTCCACTAGGCATGCATTACAAGAATTGCCAAAAAAAATTCTTTAAACTTTAAACAAAAAACTGCGAATTAATAACATAAAACTTACAAAAGCAAAAAACTCAATGATATAAATAATATAGAGCAATATTCAGAATGCTCTAGGACTGTAATCGTGGTATATAAAGTAATTTTATCCTTAGTAGGAGAGTTAAAGAATGAAATTATTAATAACAACTATAGCTAAAATGAATTGGAAAGGGATACATACTGCAAAATGATAATACACATTTACATAAAAATATAAATTCAGACATCAAAAACATAAAATAGGAAAAAGTCAAAGCATAGAGTTGTATGCAATCAAAGTTTTGTTGTTATCAGCTTCAAAAAGACTGTTACAAGTGTAAGATGTTCTATGTAAGCCCTCATGCTAACCTAAAAGCACACATACACACACAGACATACACACACAAAAACACAGATACAAAAAATGCTACTACAGAAAACCATCTAACCACAAAGCAAGACAACAAGAGAGGAAAAAAGAAACAAATATATAAAAACAACCAGAAAACAATCTTTTAAATGGCAGTAGTAAGTCTTTACCTGGCAATAATTATCTTTAATGTAAATAGATTAAATTCTCCTAAAAACATTGTAGAGTGAATAAATGAATTTTAAAAAACAAGACCCAACTATATGCTCCCTACAATAAACTCACCTTTTATGTGCTTTTAAGGACACACATAAACTAAAAGTGAAGAGATAGAGAAAGATTTTTCATGCAAATAGAAACCAAAAGAAAGCAGGGATAACAATACTTACATCAGACAAAACAGATTTAAGTCAAAAACTGTAAAAGGAGAAAAAGAAAGACATTATAAAGAATTGCTTCATCAAGAGAATATACCATTAGTAAATATATATGAAACCAACAGTGGAGCACCTACATATCTAAAGCAAATATGAAAAGATTTGAAGGGAGAGATAGATTGCAATACAATAATAGTAGGAGACTTTAATATACCACTTTCAATAATGGGAAGATCACCCAAACAGAAAATTAATAGGGAACCACTGGACTTGAAGAACACTTTGGACCAAGTGGACCTAACAGGCATATATAAAAGTTCCATCCAGCACGGACAGAATACACATTTTCCTCAAGTGCACATGGAACATTCTCCAGAATAGATCATATATTAGCCCACAAGAAAAGTCTTGGCAAATTTAAGATGATTAAAATTATATGAAGTTCCTTTTCAAGCACAGTGATATGAAACTAGAAATCAAAAAGTGGAGGAATTTAGGAAAGTGTATTAATATATGGATATTAAACAACATGCTCCTGAACAACCAATAAATCAGTTTTAAAAATTTGAAGGGAAATTTAAAAATATCTTGAGACAAATGAAAATGGAAACACAACACACTAAAATTTACAGGATGCAGCAAAAGCAGTTCCAAGAGGGAATTTTATAGCAATAAACCCCTACATCAAAAAGCAGAAAGACCACAAATAAACCACTTAATGTTATGCCTCAGGAAAATTTTTAAAAAACTAAGCCCAACGTCAGCATATGAAAATAAATATTAACAATTAGAGCACAAATAAGTAAAATAGAGACTAGAAAAACAATGAAGGTCAATGAAACAAAGGGTCAATGAAACTGAGAGTTGGTTTTTGAAAAAATAAGCAAAAGCAACAAGTAAGGTAGAATAACCAAAAAAAACCCTCAAATAAAGTCAGAAATGAAAGAAGAGATGTTACAACTGACAACACAGAAAAACAAAGGATTATCAGAGACTACTGTGAACAATTATATGCTAAAAAATTGGATAACCAAGAAGAAATGGATAAATTCCTAGACACATACAACTCACCAAGACTGAATCACAAAGAAATAGAAAATCTGAACAGACCAATAACAAGGAAGGAGATTGAATCAGTAATAAAAAGTCTCCCATCAAAGAAAAACCCAAAATCTGATGGTTAACTCTACCAAACATTTAAAGACAAATTAATGTCAACCATTCTCAAAATATTCCAAAAAATTAGAGGAAAGAACCCTTTCAAACTCATTCTACAAGGCCAGCATTACCCTTATACCAAAGTCAGACAAGGACATCACAAGAAAATAAAACTACAGGCCAATATCATTGATTAACATAAATGTAAAACTCCTCAGCAAAATAATACCAAATCAAACTCAACAACACATTAAAAGGATCATTCACCATGATGAAATTGAATTTATGCCTGGGATGCAAAGATGTTTCAACATATGCAAATCAATAAGCATGTACATCACATTAACAGACTAAGGAACAAAAATCATATGATCACCTAATTAGATGCAGAAAAAGTATTGACAAATTCAACAACCTTTCATGATAAAAAAAATTGAATAAATTAGATAAAAAAGAAATGTACTTCAACATGATAAAGCCCATATATTATAAGCCCATAGAAAACATTATACTCAACAATGAAAAATTGGAACTGTTTCCTACAAGATCCAAAAGAAGCCAAGTGTGCCTATTCTTGACACTTCTATTCAACATAGTATTGGAAGTTCTTGCCAGAGCAATAAGGCAAGAAAAAGAAATGAAAGACATCCAAATAGGAAAGGAAGAAATGAAACTGTCACTATATGCTGACAACATGATCTTATATATAGAAAATCATAGAGAGTCCACCAACACACTGTTAGAACTGACAAATTCAGTAAAGATGTAGGATTTTTAAAAACCAACATTCGAAAATCAGCAGTGTTGCACCACACTAACAACAAACTTTCCGAAAAGAAATCAAGAGAACAATCCCATTTACAATTGATACAAAAATAAAATACATTACTTAGAAATAAATTTAACCAAGGAGGTGAAAGACCTGTACACTGAAAACTATAAAACATTAATGAAGGAAATTGAAGAAGACACAAATAAATGGAAAGATACCCCATGTTTGTGGATAAGATGACTTAATATTGTCAAAATGTCCATACTACCCAAAGAAATATACAGAGTCAGTGCAATCCCTATCAAAATTCCAATGTAATTTTTATAAATACATTAAAAATACTCCTAAAATTTCTATGGAACCACAAAAATATTGAATAGCTAAGTCAATAACAAGCAAAAAGAACAAAGCTAGAAGCATCAAGCTACCTATTTCAAACTATACTACACAGCAATAGTACTAAAACACCATGGTGCTGGCATAAAAATAGACACATAAATCAATGGATCAGAAGAGAGAGCCCAGAAATGAACCCATACATCTGCAATCAATAGATTCTGGACACATATACAATGGGAAAAGGACATCCTCTTCAATAGTGTTGAGAAAACTGGATATCCACATGCAAAAAAATGAACTTAGACCCTTATTTCACAATATATGCAAAAATAAACTCAACTTTTAACCATAAGATCAGAAACTTTAAAATTGCTAGAAGAAAACATAGCAGGGAAAACTACATGACATTGGTCTGGACAACAATTTTGACAACCTGTGGATTCAGAGAAAATATTTACAAATCATATATCTGATAGGGGATATCCAAAATACATAAGGAACTTGAACAACTCTATAGAAAGAAAATAATAGTAATCCAATTAAGAAATGGGCAAGAGTTCTGAATAAACATTTCTCAAAAGAAGACATATGCATGGCTAACAAATTAACGAAAAAATGCTCAATATCACTAATTATTAGGGAGATGCAAATTAAAACCACAATGAGATAGCATCTCACACTTGTTAGAATTGGCTATTATCAAAAAGACAAAAAATAAGTGTTGGCAAAGATGTGGGGAAAAGGGAACACTTTTATACTGTTGGTGGGAATGTAAATTAATACAACCATTATGGACAATGGTATGGAGGTTTCTCAATGAACTGAAAATAGATCCACCATATGATCCAGCAATCCCACTTCTATATTATTTAGCTGAAGGTTTGAAATCATTAATTGTGTCAAAGAAATGTCTGAACTCCCATGTTCACTGCAGCACTATTCACAATAGCCAAATTAAAGAATCAACGTAAATATCCATCAACAAAGAAAGAAAACGCGGTACATATATACAATGAAAAAGGAAGAAATTCTATCATTTGCGACAACATGGATGGTACTGGAGAACATTATGCTAAGATAAATAAGCCAGAAAGACAAATAGACATGTTCTCACCTAATATGGGGAGCCTAAAACAACTGAGCTCATAGAAGCAGAGAGTAGAATGGTGGTTACCAGAGGCTGGAGGACATGGGAGGAATGGGGAGACAATAGTCAAAGGGCACAAAGCCTGAGTTCGATAAAAGGAATACGTTTGATTTTTTTGGACCTAATGCACAGCACGGGGAATATAACTAATAATTGAGTACTATACATTTCAATATCACTAAGAGAATACATTTCAAATGTTCTCATCACAAAAAATATTAAATATTTGAGGTGATGGATATATTAATTTACTTGATTTAATCTTTACATATTGTATTCATAAATCATCACATTGTACCCTGAAAACATATATAACTGTAATTTGATGGTACATAATTTAAAATTTTTAAATATGTCTACTTTGTTTTCTTTTCAGTTGTACAGGATTTTTACACTGTGAATCTTTCCATTCTACATGACATCAAACGAAAAACCTGCTGAGAATTCTCAAAACTGGAAAAAGCTGAGATAAAATCTCTCTTAATATAGAAGGGACAATGATACATGGATATCAAAGCCAATCAGTTAGAAGTGCACAGCTATTTTTTCATGTACTCTTCAGATCACTGTTTTGGCAGACAGCAGGTTCTGGAGTCAGACTGCCTGTGCTCAAATCCCAGCTCTTCAACTAGTAGGTTGAATAACCTCAGGCAAGTTTCATAACCCCTGTGCCTCAGTTCCCTCAGGAAAGGAGAGTATTATCTTAGAGGAAGGTCAGTTGTAAGGATCACATAGTGTGTCTGAATTTGGGTTCTCCTGAAGGAAGATCCTGAGATGGGTCTTCGCATCAGGTGGCTCGTTGAGGAGGTGAAAGCGTGGAGGGAGTACTTGGAAGAGTGAGTCAGGGAGGGAGAAATGCCATGCCAACTAAGGATGAACTGGTGGGCTGGTTACTATGCTGAGCACTTGCAGCTCCATCCTCTAGGGGAATTTCTGAGGAACCTTACAGAATGGTGCTCAAAACTGTCTCTCTTAAGGATGAAAAGCTGAGGCATTTATACACTAACTTTCAATCTGCATTTGTTGGATTCACTCCTGGGAGCTTTAACTTCCCTGCACAAACTGGCTGGCTTGTTCACTGACTGGGCAGCCTTCCTCAGCTTCAGAAGAAGCCCTGAGGCAGGAAAGCTAAGGCATGTACTTGAGGGGGAATGATGGCAACAGACAAAGAGATTTCCACTGCAGCCACGCTAAAACCAAGATGACCTACGCAGTGCAGCTTGGGGTTCAGAAATTATCTGGTGTGGGGATGGGCGCGGTGGCTCACGCCTGTAATCCCAGCACTTTGGGAGGCCGGGGCAGGGGGAATCACAGGGTGAGGAGTTCGAGACCAGCCTGACCAACATAGTGAAACCCCATTTCTACTAAAAATACAAAAATGAGCTGGGCAGGGTGGTGCCCACCTGTAATCCCAGCTACTCAGGAGGCTGAAGCAAAAGAATCGCTTGAACCCGGGAGGTGGAGGTTGCGGTGAGCCGACATCATGCCACTGCACTCCAGCCTGGGTGACAAGAGGGAGACTCCGTTTCAAAAATAAAAAAAAAAGAAAAGAAAAAAAGAAATTATCTGGTGTGATGCATGAAATGCTAAGCACAGGGTATGAAAAATAGCATCTGCTTAAAAATTCTAATTAGTAGTAGCAGTAGTATCAGAATCAATGCTGAAATGTAAGGAGGGTAAACACCATTCATCTTTTGGGTCCTGAAGACTAAATAATGTTGACACATACCCAGATAGAAGATTTAGGCAATAGTGCAAGTCACAGAAGAGCATAAAATAATGAGCTCAACTAGGATTCCACAGGGTTCTAGGTGCCCACAGGATATTGTGGCAGAGAGATCTAACAAATAGAGGGAATTTTTGTCTGGAACTCAAGGGAGAATGAGTGAGAGCTGGAGGTGGAGACTTGGGAACCATTAGTATCTGCATTAAAGTTCAAATATTGATGGATGTGTGATCCTAGAGGAAGAAAAATTCATTGAAGAAAATAAGAGGGCTAAGACTAGAACCTCAGGCAACAGTGGTATCTAAGGGAACATGAAAGGAGAGTGATGCTGGAAAGCAAACTCCGTAGAATAATCCTGCCAAGGAAGTAGGAGGCAAGCAGGAGAGGGTGGTGCCATGAAAACCAGAGCAGAGAGAAAGAGGAAAGTTTCCAGAAGGAGAGTGTGTAAAACAGTGTCAAATGCTGCAGAGACTAACATGAAAACAACTAAAATAGTCCATTACATGCTTTCTTTAAGATATATTTGTTTTTAGTGGAATATGATTTTAGTTTGGAAAAGTAGAAACAATAAGAGTAATGAATAGAAACTGAAGCACAGGAAAATCTATCAAATTCAACTCAATGTGAGACACTTTTTGAGCACCTATAGTATAGACATAGATTATCCAAAAATCATGCAAAACTAGTATTTAAAAATTCTTTAATCCTTCTCATCTGTTTCTCTTCTTGAAAAGCAGGTTTTACGGTATGAAAATTTCATATTACGGAATTGGCTGCAAGCTTTAACTCTACTCGTGTGCATGACTTGATCAGCAGGCATTCCTAACTGCTTTTTCTCCACTAGAATGCAAAGCATGTCATCTCAACAATGGAAGCTATGCAAGCCAACCTAATTATTAATACACCCACTGGCTTTTCCAAACATATGCTTAAATGTCCTCTTCATTCTGTGATTTGATAGCCTAGTATTGGAAAACAAGAAACCTCACTTGTTTCATTGCCGTAATAACCACTTGTCTTTTTAGCTTGATGAGGAGGCATTGGCCACTAGGTGGAGAAAGATACCCAGGGACCCCCTGGGCAAAGACATGAACTGAATTTTTACCTCCCTAGATTAACTTAGTAACTCTCTAGACAGTAGGTTGAATTCAGTTGCGAACAAAAGAAATCTCTATGAATGGTGATGGCAAGTATTCCAGGCACTTAGGGGTCATTACTCTTTTCCCTGGAATCTATGCTTTCACTATCCAAGAATGAGTTCCTGCCCTTCTGATGAAGATAACTCTCAGAATTTGAATTAATGAGTCTTATTGTTCTGTCTCTCAGCCTCGAGCCTCTGCACAGCCCCAGGGAACACAGCACTAGCTACATCTGTGAAACAGAAAGAATTATTCTCCTCCATCCTCTCTCCAGTCATGGTGCCACCCTGAGATACCACGTTTGCCCTTAAAACACATAAACCATATTATCCAGAAATCATTACATTTTTACTGGAAACTTCAGAAGGACAAAAGGTCTTCAGGACCTAAAGGAATAAAACTCTTAAGGGTTAAGTTTTAGAACCACAACTGGCACAGTCATAAGCCATCCTAGGACCTGCCTTGATCTAGAATTATAGTACATTTCCCATTATCTTTGAATAACTAATGCAAATGATATTTTATAAAGAAGTCTGTTTCTCTAGCCAAAAGACATTTTTATTCAAACAAATTAAAGAATTTAATTGCTTATAAAACTTTTTCTACATACTTTATTTCTCAAACTTTTAAAATCAGAGCATAATCTTGTGGGTTTTTTTCTTTCTAATCTTTTCCTCTGATTACACATCTCTCCTATTTTTAATGCATTAATCACTTTTACAGAAGACCTTAAAAATAGACTTTTAACTATCTCTTCAAATAGTTATACACTTATTATTTTCTAATCCCCTATTTAAACAGTTAGGCATGTTCAAATACGTAAGTTATTTGCTGAAAAATATTTTCCTACTTTCCAATTGATCAGTGTTGACAGAGAGGAAAAACAAGAACAGACGTAATTGTTTCACAGACTTCATTATCTTCTTGCCCAAGAATATTCCAGCATCTGTCTTTTTAAACCTTGCATTATAAAACTTAAAAAATTAAAACAAAAAAGTGGAATAATGGATGCACAGAGGTGAATAATAAAAGCTGAAAAGGAAACTCAGTGGAACTGAATGAAGTAAGGACTACATGCAAAATATCTGATGAGGTCTCAAGGCTGCATCTGAAGACCTTATTGGTTTTTACCCCAGACTCATTCCTTTCTAACCTAGGTCTTTTCAGAATTGATTCCTTACTCCTTTCATCTCCAGCTGCTGCTTCCCCTGATGTTTTGGATCTCGTAAAGATGCCAATGGTTCCCATTAACTTTAATTATTTTATAGAGAAATTGCTATGATTAACTTAGTTGATAGAAACATTTTGAGATGAAACCTTTTACTCAGCTAGATGACTTCAACCTTCAAGAAACCATACCCCAGGCTCATGTGCAAACTCCATGCATATATAGAATCACAAAAACATCAGAGTGGAGACCTCAGGCAGCAGCTAACCCTGGTCCCCTCATTGAGTGCCATGACGTGAAAGCCTGCCACTGAGAAGCACCTTCCTCCATATATCTCATAATGATGGGTGATGAATTCACCCATGAGACAGTGCTCCTCATTCCTGATCCAGTGCTGATCCCAAGTTAAGATCTTCCTGATGTACAGAGGAGTTCAGCCTCAGCAGAGTGTCCTTGTTACACTGACGGAGAACAGCAGAAACTCTATGATGTCTACCACCAGAAATAAACAGAGTAGTGGTCTGTGCAGCTTGGATTTCTCTGATAGTCTGGTCTTATTACATGAGGGGCTGGCAGAGCCATTAGCTCAAGCCTCAAATGTAGACTTTTCACCTTAAACTCCAAATGATATTAAACGTTTAGTTACAGAAAGACAAAAATGGGACTGAAAGACATTTTCCACACAACCTGAAACTTGGATCCCTCCCAAGTTTCAACCCCAGAACTCTCAACCCTGGGTGACCACCCTGTAGGGCACCAGGAGCTTATGAATAACACAATCGTGTTGCATGATGCATCGCATGTGAGTTAACATCATTGATTTGTTCAGTGCTATTACGTAAACTATATAGATGCTTTGGTATTTCACTTTTTCATATACCAGAAGATTTAAAAATGAAAGGGATCTGACTTTTTTGGAGAAGCTCTGCTAGCAGAAGTATGACCAGGTCATTTGTGGGAAAATAGGGAATTCATCTAATAAAAACAGAGGCACCACTCACAAATACTTTTCCTCTGCTAGACATTCTATTTGGAGCTTTGTAATACCATACCATGAAAGAATACATGATTCTATGCAATCTTCACAATACCCTATGACCTAGGTACTATTATCACAGCCAATTCACAGATGAGGAAACTGGGGCTTAGGTTAAGTGCTCAAGCACATGCAGTTAGTAAGCAGTTAAGCCACAGCTAGACAGAACCCACTAGTGGCTGACACCAAAGCCATGTTCCAGCCTTGCTGGATCACCTCCCAGGGTGGGTTAATTTTTAGGAAGCAATCCTAATGCTTCAAGAAAATCATCAGGATGTCCTCACCTCCTACTTAGGGACCTGTCAATCACATATTAAGTTCTTCCCCTCAGCTGGTACTGCCCATAACTTAATAACATAGAGGACGTGAAATGCTACAGCTTGTCCTAGAGAAGTGAGTGTTTGTGGGAGGGTCTACATTATATACTGAAAGCTGAAAGTCAGTGGCATGAGGACTAACTGCTGTTTGACTTACCTGTGATCCTACATCCTTTCCCCAGGCTTTGTTTCTAACTCACTACTGTCACTAGCCATTTCTGGTCCTTGTTTTACATTATAATCTATTGAATGGTGCAGTTATGGGTTGTTCCTCAGTTTTTCTGCCCACTTCAAAATAATAACCAAATCCTGTTTCTGTTTGTTTCTCCATAAACTCTAAAGGACAATATTTTTGTCCAATATTCTCTCAGGGCCCATGATATGCCAAACCACCTCAAAGCCTAAGGTTATGTGAGCTGCTCACCCAGGACTGGGTCCAGGTAAAGTCAAAAGGATGGCAGAGTTTGTCTTCAGTGCCTCTCTTCACTTGCTCTCCATACAAGTATCTTCTGTTCTGCTCTTCCTGGACCTCTTATGCCTGCATGCTGCCCTGAATTCCTGTAATTAGGTTGGTAATTATATTACTAATGGCCATATATGTTTGTGTCTGTGTGGTCACTGTCCCTTACTCCTCCAGAAGACACTGGAGGAAGTAAAGCCATTGGTAGAATTTCAGACTCTGCACCAGAGTGGAAGGAAGGCAGTTTCAGGAAAGAGTGGCTGCTATGACAGGTAAGTGATTATTTGCTCACAGAAGTAGGCACTGCCTAAAACTAATTGTTACATCTCAGACCATGCATGGCCAAGTGTGTACCTTCTTCCTTGCATCAAGATGAGGAAGCCTAGGAAAGACAGAGCCACCCAATGGAGAAGCCTCAAGAAAAAGTTCAGCCCAAGAGGCAGAATCCAGTGTCTAGAGGATTCAAGGCAACAGAGAAAGGCAGTGGTCCAGGCAAGCTGTTAACGTCAGGAGCATAACACAAATTGGCAGGTGGGTGGAACAAGAAGGAGGAGATTCACCCCAAACCAGTCACATTCAGAGATGTGTAGAGAAAAGAACCACTGGGGAGACAGGGCTCAGCAGCCAGGCTGTGGGGAAGGAGCACTGTGTGGATCTCTGGCATGCCGAGGGCCACACTAACACAGGTCCCTGATTCCAAGATACCAGGCAGGTAGCAGAGATGTTAATTTGACTCAGGAAATAAGACAAGAATCTATCTCTTGAGTATAAGTGCAAGGCCTGCATCCCAGGGCAAAACCTCCCTCATCATAATGGAGATTCAAGTTCAAGGCTAGACTTGGTGCTCTGGCCCCTAGACAGAGTCCTTCAAACTCACTGGATTGTAGTCAGGGTAGATCCATCCTTGAGATGCAGAGACAACTGGCCCAGCAGCTGAAAGAGCAATGACTCCAGGTTGGAGGTATGAGATGGGGTTAGGGAGGGCCCATGTAACACTTAATGCTAACTAGGAAAAGGCATCCCATGCAGACTGCGGTAAACCTGTGGACATAGTGCTTGGCAAGTGTACCACATCTTTGTGTTATTTGGAAAGATGCCTCTCCCATTTGGACCTAGGCCTGCACAGGCACAGCCTGATGTGTGGGAAACAGACTAGATTCTGGCCTCCTCCTTGTTCCTCAGTCAGACACTGTGATGGTAATGTTAGGTGTCAGCTTGACTGGATTGAGTGATGCCTAAATGGCTGGTAAAGTATTGTTTCTGGGTGTGTCTGTAAGGATGTTTCAGGAAGAGATTGACATGTGAGTCAGTGGGTTGACAGAGGAAGACCTGCCCTCAACACAGGCAGCACCTTCCAGTCAGCTACAGGCCCGTCTGGGACAAAACTGGCAGGAGAAGGAAGATTCACCTTCCCCACTGTCTCTCTCCCCTCCAGAGCGGGACCTTTTTCTCCTCCTGCCTTTGGACATCAGACTCTAGGTTCTTCAGCTTGCAGACTCTGGGACTTGCACCAGCAGCCTCCCAGGGGGGCTGTTGGGCCTGAGGCCTGCACTTTCAGCTTCCCTGGTTCTGAGGCTTTGGATAGAAACTGAGCCACACTACCAGCTTGGAGCCATGCTACCAGCTTCTAAGATTCTCCAGCCTGCACTTGGCCTATTGTGGGACTTCATCTCTGAGACTCTGTGAGTCAATTCCTCTAATAAATCTCCTTCCATATATCCTACTGATTCTATCTCTGGAGAACGCTGACTCATGCAGGTACCCTGGGCAGTAAACAACCTGTCAAATAATACCCAGCAGACCTAGAAGGCACAGTGACTTCACAGAGAGAAGTTTGTTCTGGAAAGGCCTAGAATTGAGGGCAGTGGAAGGGTTTTCTTTCTCCCCTCTAATGTATAACCGAGCTTCCTACACAAACCCTGTGATATATAAAAAGTAGAATCAAGAGGAACCTGCATCAGTATCTAATCAACAGACTTTTTTCCCTCCTAGAAAGGGCATTTAAATATCAATTCAAGCTAAGAAAACTGAGAAACTCCAGAATAAATGCCTTGGCAAAAACATACGTATTCCATAACTTTCTTTTCATAGTCAAGTTATGTTCCTTCGTTTTTTTTTTTGTTGTTTTTTTTTTTTTTCCAGGCCTTTCCTAGCAGAGTTTTTGCTATCTCTGACCAAGCAGAAGATAAGTTGGACAGATGCACCATTCAGAGGCCAAGTTCCACACAGCAGTTTTTTTTTTTTTTTTTTTTCTAGAAGTAACATCTGGCTCTACAGCTTTTTCCCCCTTGGAGACTCAGCGGCTATGGACGTGGCTGGCTGGCTGCTTGGCTTGCTTCACAGCTGTGGGGCCACATCCCAAGTTCCTCCCGCATAAGCTGCAGCTGTGCAACATCTGACTTCATCCTTCCACGTCTCCCCGCCCCCCTTGTCCTTTTACTTGAGGCAGACCCCCAAGAAATCCAGGCAAAACTCTGAAAAACATGGGATGGTGTCAGCACTCTGGTCCCTGGCCCTTGGTAGCTATTAGAAGTAAAACCACACCTTGTAGGGACCAGTGTTCTGTCACCATGTTAATGGTTTGAGGAAGAGGTTAAACTCTTTGGTCAGGCAAGGCCTGGGGGGAAACATGGGTTTCTATTCACAAGGGAGATGAAAAGAAAAATCTTTTTGGAGAGTGGGGCCTTTTCTGTCAGTGAGGCCGAAGATTAAAAATGAAGAGAAGAGCCTACAAAGATACTTACGAAAGAATGGAGAGCAACGGTCCCTAAGGATCCAGAAATGCCTGTGAATTGGAAGGATTTCAGTTCCGGTAATTCTTTGAAAACAACATTTTCATTTTCTAAGTGATACATACTCATTAAAGAAAATACAGAAAAAGAAAGAAAAATATATATACCTAGAGAGAATCATACTTCTTCCATCCAAACTCAGACCATTTGGGGCATTGCTTTCTTTCCCTTTTTTTCTTGCATATAGAATTCTGGAGAGTTGGGCTTACTCCTAGATTTAATCATACATGATATATGTTTATATATGTACAATATTAAATTATACAAGTTTTGTCATGTAATTAATGTCCTTTGTAACAACTTTTAAGGGTGGCATAATTGAGCAGTTATGGCAATTTTCTAAATCTATTATAATTGTTTTAATAGGCACTAAAGAGACATTTTAAAGAAGCAAACAAAATCAGTAAAAAGAAAGCCTGGATTTAGGCAATAAGAAGAGAGAAAAAATAAACTCTAAGATTTATTTATATAGCCCGGAGACTAGCAGGATGGTGATATCAATAGCAGAAATATTGAAGCAAGAAAGAGCTTGAGAGGTTGCCTATTTCCTGGCTACTCAAAGTGTAGTCCATGAATCACCAACATCAGCATCATCAGGGAACTTGTTAGAGGTGCAGAATCTTATCCTCCACCTCAGAGCTACTGAGTCAGAACCTGCATCTTAAAAGGACCTTCAGACAGTTGATATGCTCAACAAAGATCAGGAATCACTGGCTCAATACAATCCCTTTCCCCAACCAGAGATGTAAAGTCTGGCTGCAGTCACACAGCTAAATACTGGAGATCTGGTCAACCTCTAGTAATAATACAAAATAACATTTATCAATAACTAAGTGCCAGGAATGATTCTAATTGCTTTATATTTAATGCTTACAACAACCATGTTAGCATCCCTTTTTATGATTAAAAAAAAAAAAAAAAAAAAAAAACTGAGTTTCAAGTAACTTGCCCAAGGTCCCATATTAACTGGCAGAACTGAGATTGAACCCTGGGTATCTGTCTTCACAGCTTATACTCCTAACCACCAAACTAAGCTGGATGATGGATGGATGGATGGATGGATGGATGGATGGATGGGTAGGTGGACAATGGGCCACTTTGCTGTACTTTAACCCAGCTAAACTGACAAGTATACATTTAAGTATGTTAGGGATATACTTAAGTATGTTTGGGACAGTATGCATAGCTATATGAATTTGAACCAAAGAAGTCTAGTTCCAAAGCCCTCACCTGCTCTTAAACAGTCACTACACCAAAACTGCAGAAGAAAACAATATGCTAGGGTTAGCCTTCATGGCTGAAAATCACTATAGGACAATGTAAGGAGTTTTACATCTCCAATAAATTGGCTATATGTTAGGTTTCCCTTTATTGGACTCTTATTTTTTGTTTACCTATGGGTATCTTCTCCCAATTCATTCATTCATTTCAATCATTATCATACCTATTTGTTCATTATTAGTTATTACGCGGCTGCTCAAGAGGTTGTGATGATCAAAGCAGACAGTCCCTACCCTCATACGATTTGCTAAAGGGAAATACAAGATTAAATGAATAATTGCACAAATATACATTTAACTTCAAGCTATGCTGTGAAAGAAAACTACATAGCTGAGAAAAGACAGCAGGGGGTGGTAACCGTGCCTTGAAGTCAGTCTCACTGTTCGCTACCCATCCCTGCAGTTTCACACATAGTTGACCTTCTTCCATCATTGTTTCTTCACCTAAATATCAAACTCATTTTGCAAATATTCACATTCTTCCAAAATTGCATCGTTCCCTAACTCCTCCCATCAAATTCAGTATCTCTACTAGTTTCCTCCTGCTGCTATAACAAATTACCACAAGTTTAGTGGCTTAAAACAAAACAAACTGGCCAGGTGCAGGGGCTCACGCCTGTAATCCCAGCACTTTGGGAGGCCGAGGCGGGCGGATCATGAGGTCAGGAGATCAAGACCATCCTGGCTAACACAGTGAAACTCTGTCTCTACTAAAAATGCAAAAAATTAGCTGGGCATGGCGGCGGGCGCCTGTAGTCCCAGCTACTTGGGAGGCTGAGGCAGGAGAATGGGGTGAACCTGGGAGGTGGAGGTTGCAGTGAGCCGAGATCACACCACTGCACTCCAGCCTGGGCGACAGAGCGAGACTCCGTCTAAAAAAAAAAAAAAAAAAAAAAAATTATTAACTTACAATTCTGGAGATAAGAAGTCTAAATGGACACTCCTGGGCTAAAATCAAGGTATCAGTAGGGCTAGTTTCCTTTTGGAGGCTCTAGGGGAGAACAGGCTTCCTCAGCTTTTCCAGGTTCTAGAGGCTGCCCCCATTCTTTGGCTTGTAGCCTCCTTCTACTGGCAATTTCATTACTTCGATCTCTACTTCTGTCATCACAGCTTCTTCTGTGACTGATTCTCAAGCCTCTCTCTTTAGCTTATAAGGACTCCTTTGATTACTTCGATTCCACTGGGATAATTCAGGATAATACTCTCTATCTCAAGATCCTTAATGCAATCACAGCTTCAAAGTCACTTTTGACATGCATAGTAACACATTCTCAGGTCCAGAAGATAGGATGTGACCTTCTTTGGGGCCACTATTCTGCCTACTACAGTACGTTCCTTTTTTCTCCCATGCCCTGTTCCTAGGCTGTGTCTCAATATATTCCCTTCATCCTATTACCCACTGTGTCCTTCTCATTCTTTCCCCTCATAATAAAACCATGTAATGGTTCCAGTAACACATCAGCCAAACAGGAAGAAGGAAGCATAATGGGTCAATCCCTGAGCCACGACTTTTCCACTGGAGCATAACCATTCTTTTTTGTTGTTCTGTTTTTTTCAAACAAAGCTATTGTCTTGGATCTGATTTTCTAAAAATCAAAACATCATGTTTCCTGGTTCAGAATGTGCCTACAAAACAATAGGAGGCTATCATTTTTTCCAGGTAACTTTTATAAAGGAAAAAGTTACATTGAAATAGTTCATTATATTGATATAGACAATGAGGTCAATTAGGAAGTATATATCCAAAGCACATTCAATTCTGAAATCTATCCTAAAAAAGTAATTAGGGATGGTCATGAAGATGCACAAATGTTAATGATGAACAGTAGAGAGCAACCTAAATGTTCAGGATTACAGAATCAATTTCATGAATTACTACATATCCTGTGCAGAGGGTCACTATGTAGCCTTTAAAATGAATATCGTGGTATGTATTAAGTGACATGAAATAGAGTAGTGACATCAATTTTCAGAACTATACAACATGGTTGATTAATATATATTATACCCAGTTATATTACTAAGATTATACCCAGTTATAAACAACCACAGGGAGTTTTTTTTTTTCTTCTTCTTTTGGCTATGGTTTTCTAATTGCCCCACTGTAATTTACATTACTAAGCCATAAAAAAGCAAAGTAGGATTTACTGATGAAAATATGTGAATATTTAAAAATTTTTAATAATAGCAATAGTAACTGGAATGCCTTTAGTTCTTAGGAGTTTGAAAACCATATTCTCATGCAAACTTTGTATCCCCATAAAGTTATTTAGACACTAACAAGGAATATTTATACTCAAAACAATCAATGAGAATCCACACAGCTTAAGTAGCAGAAGCAAGATCTCCCTTCTCCTGTTTCCTGTGATGCTCTTGTCTCAGAGGCCGACTGCAGCTTTTTCAATGTGCCACACTTATTACCAATGTAGGGCCGATACATTGGCTCTTCCCTGTGCTTGGAAAACTCTTCCCACAGATCTTCACAGAGCTGGCTCCCTCTTATTACATAAGACTCAACTCAAATGTCATCTTCTCAAAGAAGTCTTTCCTCACCATCTGGTTGAAAATGCTTCTCCTACCCCTTCTCCTAGTCAGTTTTCTTCATGACACACATCTGAAATTATCTTATTTATTACCTTGTTTGCTCGTGTATCATTTACTTCTCCCGCCACCCACCCACCACCACTACCACCTTTACCCTCCTAAAATGTAAAGTACATGAAAGTAAGGCTAGTTTTTGCCCTGTTGAATTCCTAGAACATGTCTCACATACAGGAGGCCCTCAATACATTTTTGTTATCTAATTATCAGTACAGGTTAATTTTGAAGAAACTTCATCTGTAGCATTATAGGACAATTATTATAAAATGGTTTTTTAAAAATTTTTTGTAACATTCAATTCCTTATGTACTTTTTCTTTTTTTAATTGAATTATGATTTACATTAAATGCACAGATCTCAAATGTATACTTTCATAAATTTTGACAATTACAAACCCACTTAACCCACATCCCAATCAAGATACAGAGCATTTCAGTTGCTCCAGAAAGTGTACTTTGCCCCTCCTATTCCTCTCCACAGAGGCAAAAATTATTCTGATTTCTAGCACCTAGATTAGTTCATCCTGCTCTTAAACTTCATATAAAAGAAATAATACAATGGTATGCTTTTGGGGGCAGGAAGGCTGGCTACTTGCCCTCAACATTATACCTCTATACCCATATTGTTACATTTAGTCATAATTATTTATTCTCATTGTGTAGTGTTCCACTGTATAAATATTTTTCTATTTTATTTTTCTATTTTTCTGTTGATGTATATGTGGTTTATTCTCAGGCTTTTGGGGCTATTACAAATAAAGCTGATATGAACATTTTTTTTTTTTTTGAGATGGAGTCTTGCTCTGTTGCCCAGGCTGGAGTGCAGTGGCATGATCTCGACTCACTGCCATCTCCGCCTCCGAGGTTCATGCCATTCTCCTGCCTCAGCCTCCCGAGTAGCCGGGACTACAGGCGTCCGCCACCACGCCCGGCTAATTTTTTGTATTTTTAGTAGAGACGGGGTTTCACCGTGTTAGCCGGGATGATCTCGATCTCCTGACCTCATGATCTACCCTCCTCAGCCTCCCAAAGTGCTGGGATTACAGGCATGAGCTACCATGCCCGGCCTGATATGAACATTCTTAAGCAAGTCTTTTGTGACATATATTTTCATTCTCTTGGGTAAACACCCAGGAGTAGAATTTGTTTTAAACCAATCTGCCAGCTCATGTAGCGACACAAGTATGCTCAGGCAACAGGACAACCACCTAGCCAGTCTACAGAATCAGGACAAATTACTGCATTTTGAATTGGTTATTGTTCAGCAATGAAAACTAACAAGGTATTTTATCTCGTGTTCTCTGGAACAAGAGTGCCTGGTTTAGAATCTCAGCTCTTTCACTTACCAGCTACGTGACCATAGGCAAGGTATTCAGCCTCTCTGTGGAGTCAGATGTCCAACCCTTCTTCCTCATCCACAATTTTCACTGAGTACATGACTACCCAGCTAGATCACATTTCCCAGCCTCTCTCACACTTATTAACCAAATGACTAAAGAACGTGAGCTGAATCAAAATGTGCCATTTCTTAGTGTGGACTTTAAGATATTGGGCATGGGTTTCTTCATACCTGCTTCCCTTTCTAAAAGACTGAGACATAGATGTGCTCACAATCTAGTTTTAATCATGTAAAGACAAAGACAATGTCCTAGAAAATGATGGAGAAACAAGATGTAAGAAACATGGTTTCCTTTACGACTACATGGAGCAGAGCTGCACAACAGGCTAGGCTCCCCAGACTACCAGAAGCTTCTCTACTCTTTAAGCCACAGTATTTTTCTGTTTCTTTGTTACAGTACCTTTCCCTTTATCTTAACTAATATACTCTCTATGCTTTACTTTAAAATAATGCTTGAGATCAATTTGAAATTGGTTGATATTCTCTTCATGAAGTGGAAATAATAGAAGCATTATAAGGTCATTAGAGTCTGTCAATACCCCCATACAGGAAACATGTCTTGTTGTAATTGAATACAGCAAGATAGCCTACCAACGTCCAAGAAACTTTCTTATAATTCAGTATATACCACCATATAGTCAAGGCTTTAAAAAGTTTCTCTCATTTTGACTTTAATGGAAAAGTGTTCTAAGAGCAGCACTCAAAGTATTCAACCCACTATTGGGCTAAGATTAGTTGTTCATGTTAGCAATGTATATTTTTGAAGTATCCAATCTCAACGCTTGACCAAATGAGATGAAGTCCTTGTTTTAATTTGGCTTTTCACAACTTTTAATTTACTAAGATTAAATGAGGCAACTTGATTTTTTCTTTGCCAGATTTGATATACTATTGAAGAGCATAAAGACGTACTTTCTATTTTGTGGTCAACTCCTTTACCTTGATGGTCAATCATGAAGACAACATGACTGAGTGAAATAAATTTATCCTTACTGTTTTTAAAGCAATGGTGCTCATTTAAGTATCGGACAACTAGAAACATAGGAAATGCAGACAAATTTTATGTGAAGGAATTAAGCACGAATATCGTATTTAAATATTCATGCATAAAAAGGAATTCTCTCTGAAATCTCTCATATTTAGAGTAATTCTTATACAGCAGGAATTCTGCTAAACTTGTTGCAAGCTTTGAGCAGATGTGAAACAAAGCAAAATGTGACCCAATGTTAACAGAGTCTGAAAAATTCACAGAACTGTGCTATTTTACAGTAGTCTGCCAAAATTCATATTGAATGACTCATTAGAAGTTTATAAAATAAAAATAGATAAAATATGCATAAAGCCTTACACACAATATGCATAAAGCCTTATTACTTTTTCATGTTTTCGTGGCTGTTACAGAATTTGTTTTAAAATTGATGCTAACGTGCCTGAGTGAATAACCATTTAATTCAAGAATAAAATGAAAATAAGCTTAGTTGTACATTTCTTCATGTATCTATACATATGAGTATATTCTTGATGTGTTAAGGCCTGTTTCAGCAGTCTAAGATTAATCAGTATGGGAAGTAAAAGACAAGGAACAAAAGACAATACTCAATTCCAATATATTAGGAATATTAGAATCCCTTTGAGGGGAGAAGTCAATGGTAGTTTATGTAAAATAATTTGGAGATACATTGAATAATAATCAGGCAAACTCTCTTTAGAATGAGGTTATGAGGGACAGTAGGGATGGTACAAAGACAAATATATTTTCTTCTGTCTACAAGAATGGGCTGGAACCTCATCAGGAATATGATCTGGTACCATTACCCTTCCAATTTAGACCTGTGGTTTGATTGAGAGATGTAAACAAATACATACTAGAAGCTGAACAAATTAACACTGGTCACCCCACCAAATTGAGTTAGCTTGCACCTAGATTCCTAACACATATTTCTACTAGAAGTCTGGCAATTAGCAAACCAGGTTTTGAGTTGTAGATGTTGCTTTTAAGGGAAAGGTTTTATCTCCAACTTTAACTCTTTCAGATTACTTAATATTTATAAAGGAACTAATTACGACTTTATAGTGAGGAAATCTGGCAAATATTACCTTAAATGAGTTACCAAAGTTAACGTCACCAATAGGCAAATTGGCATATTTACCCGTTGACATTGTGTACTGAAAACACAGAACTCGAACTTTTTTTAGTATGACTACCCAAAATGAATAGCCTGAATCTAATCGTGTTATGCATCAGGAGGGAACATCAAATAAAATAAGGACTTTTTACAAAACACTGGCCTATACTCCTCAAAAATGACAATGTCTTGAAACACAAGGGTAGAGAAACTATCCAAAGTAAAGGAGCTTTGAGGAGACATTAGGACTAAATGCCATGCATGATCCCAGGCTAGATCCTCTATAGAGAGTAAATTGCTATGAAAAAACTTTAAATATGGATTGCATTTCATTAAAGGGTATCATTAAAATGCTATGTTTCCTGAATTTGATAATTACACCGTGGCTATATAAAAGACTGTCTCCACACTTAGGAAGTACATGCTTTAAGTAAAATACAGGCTTAAGTCAAGGAACGCAATGACTGCAACATATTCACAACAGGTTCAGAAAATATTATGTAGATATAAAGAGGGAAGTTATGATACATCAAATATGATAAAATGTTAATAATTGGTGAATCTGGATAAAGAATTTATAGGAGTTATTTATGCTACTCTTTCAACTCTTCTTTAAATTTTTTTTAGATTGTAATTCCAGTAAATATTTTATTAGAATTGTTCTTCTGTTTAATAATTTCAACTTCTATTTTAGATTCAGGGGGTACATGTGCAGGTTTATTACATGAGTATATTGTGGGATGCTGATGTTTGGGTAGAATGAACCCAACACCTAGGTAATAAGCATAGTACCCAGTAGTCAGTTCTTCAACCCTTGCCCCTCTCCTACCCTCCCACACAGTAGTCCCCAGTGTCCATTGTTGCCGTCTTTATGTCATGAGTACACAATGTTTAGCTCCCACTTCTAAGTGGGAACATGTGGTATTTCATTTTCTGTTCTTGCATTAATTTTCTTAGGATAACAGCCTCCAGTTGCATGTGTGTTGCTGCAGTGGACGTGACAAAGAGACACATGCACACGTTATGTTCATTACAGCATTATTCCCAATCGCAAAGACAGAATCAACACAGGTGCTCATCAATAGTGTACTGGATAAAGAACATGTGGTACATAGACACTATGGAATACTACAGAGTCTTCTTTCAATTTAAAGTTAAATTTAGAAATATTTAAACTTAACTCTAAACACATGAGGTTATTAAAACTTGAAAGATAAGAAAAGTCATCATTGCTTTCAATACACATTATCTTGGTAAATAATATTGATGAGCTCCAGAACTTTAAAAAAAAATGATGTTTATCTCTTGGTAACCTAATAACACAGATAATTAGAGCTATTCATTAAACAGATAGTTTTAACTATTCCTACACATGTTTGAAATGGATATTTTTCAGAGTGCTTTTCTTTCACAGGAGTTCCATTGGAAATATCTGAGTAGTGAGAATGTTTTCAGTGAACATTGTCAACCACTTAACATCCAGAAAGCTAAACTTTGAATATCATGGACATTTATTATAAGGTGCACTCTAAATCCAAAGATCCATGGCTCCCCTACCAATTCATTCCCTCTGTATTACTGGGTCCCCGTTATGTGTCAGGCACTAAGTCATTCGCAGACCATCTTAAACCACATCTATCATTTCCAGTAAACTGTCAGTTCCCAGACAGGTGTCTCTAGGTCACGCCTCTGTCCAGAGCTGCA
Source organism: Piliocolobus tephrosceles (assembly GCF_002776525.5). Taxonomy (NCBI): domain Eukaryota; kingdom Metazoa; phylum Chordata; class Mammalia; order Primates; family Cercopithecidae; genus Piliocolobus; species Piliocolobus tephrosceles. Next base: position 43,450,042 of record NC_045439.1, on the reverse strand, counting down.
GAGTCACATGGGCCACAGCCTACTGTGAAGCTTCACTTAGATGTCTCACAGGCATCTTCACCTGCACCTGCCAGACTAAACTTTCATCTTCCCCTTTGAATCTGCATATCCTTCCATCTTCTCCTATTTCAACAAATATTGAATCTTTTTAGTTGATTCAGGGAGAAACATGGGAGTCACCTCTGCATCCTCCATCTTCTTCTTATTCACATTCAATGAGTTGCCAAGTCCTACCAATCCTATCCTATCTCTAAATATAGCATTTTATTTTTTGAGATGGAATCTCCCTCTGTTGCCCAGGCTGGAGTGCAATGGCACGATCTCAGCACACTGTAACCTCTGTCTTCTGAGTTCAAGCTTTTCTCCTGCCTCAGCCTCCCAAGCATCTGGGATTATAGGTGCCTGCCACCACACTCGGCTAATTTTTGTATTTTTAGTAGAGACGTGGTTTCATGTTGGCCAGGCTGGTGTGGAACTCCTGACCTCAGGTGATCTGCCCACCTTGGCCTCCCAAAGTGCTGGGATCACAGGCATGAGCCACCACACCTGGCCTTGTTTTGTTTTGTTCTGTTTTGTTTTTGTTTTTGAGTCAGAGTCTTGCTCTGTCACCCAGGCTGGAGTGCAGTGGCATATTCATGGCTTATTGCAGCCTCAACCTCCTGGGCTCAAGTGATCCTCTCCTCTCAGCCTCCTGAGTAGCTGGGACTACAGGCATGCACCACCACACTTGGCTAAGTGTGTGTGTGTGTGTGTGGTAGAAATGGAGTCTTGCTCTTGCTCTGTTGTCCAGGCTGGTCTCAAACCTCTGACTTCAAACAATACTCCTGCCTTGGCCTCCCAAAGTGCTGGGATTACAGGCATGAGCCACCATGACCAGCCATAAATATATCTTTAATCCATCTATTTTTCTCATTTCCATCTAAGAGAGGGAAGTAAGCTTAGTGGTGAAAAATATGAATTCTGGAATCAGATTACTGAATTGAAATCCAAGCTGCAACCTCCTAACCATGTGACCTTGGACAAGTTACTTTGCCTCACTGTGCATTAGTGTCTTCATCTGTAAAACTGGGCCCAATAATGGTATCCATATTATAGGATTCTTATTGTGAGTACTCAATAAGTGTTCAATATCACTGTCTCCTTTGCCACCACTCCAGTCCAACCATTATCTCTCAACTAAACCAGCCTTTTACTGATCTCTCTAATTCTGCATTTGTGCCTCTCTAACCTACATGACAACTAGAGGATCTTTACAAAACACTGCTGGAAGCATGCAATTCCCCTGCTTAATGCCTTTCAGTGGCTTCCCTTTACCCTTGAATAAAATCCAAACTTTTTTTCAAAGACCACATGTCCCTGCATGACCTAGCCTAGTGTTTCTCCAACTTTTGACAGCTGAAGACCACGTGATGGGTAGTCAGTTGACACAGTGCTACTAATTTCAGGTTAAAAAAAAGAACCAAAGGCTTATCCTAATATGAAGTAATAAACTGTCACTTAAAAGTAAAAATGATAATGGTTATATATAAGTAAGAAGAAGAATATTGTTTATAATTTTCACCAAGGCATCCAGTTCCACATAAACTTAGTTTCGTTTCCATCTATACAGAGATGGTTTATTTTCTTATATTTATTTCTAATAAACTGTAAAATCATAAATAACAATTATGGGCCATCAGCAATGACAATCTAGGGTGAATCTGTCAGAGAGTTCATAACTGAATTAAGCAGAGGACCCAAAAAGTATAGGGTGATCTCTCACGGAAGATCACTTTCAAAGTTCTGTCAGATGCTAAGAAAGGAGCCAATCACACAAAACAGAAATGTTAGTGATTTGAACCAATTCCCAATCCAGTCTGATAACATTCAATTCTGGCAGCATTTCTTCTGGTTCTATGGTAGCATTTACATATGGTTTTCGACTAACCCTCAATAATATATAGTCAATTTGTCTGGGACCTAGCACATCATCATGTGCTAGGAAAAAAAAAAAAAAAAAAAAACTCTTAGCAACAGAGCCCTTTTCATTGTAGGACAGTCTTTGCAAAATGATATGCTGTCATCTTACCTTCAACATTAAAAATCACCATACACCAGCTTCCAAACAATCAATGAGGTTGTTTGAGATTCTGAGATGACTAAGACATACCACTTGAGCAAACCACTTAAAAAGGTATTTCAGTGATATAACACTGTCATTATCAGATCATCATGAAGAAATGTTGGCAGGGCACAGTTGCTCACACTTGTAATCCCAGCACTTTGGGAGGCAAGGCAGGTGGGTTACTTGAGGTCAGGAGTTCAAGACCAGCCTGAACAACATGGTAAAACCCTGTCTCTACTAAAAATACAAAAATTAGCCAGGCATGGTGGTACACACCTGTAATCCCAGCTACTCGGGAGGCTGAGGCAGGAGAATCACTTGAACCCAGGAGGCAAAGGTTGCAGTGAGCCAAGATTGTGCCACTGCACTCCAGCCTGGGTGACAGAGTGAGTGAGACTCCATTTCAAAAAAAAAAAAAGAGAAATATGTTTAAATTATTTCCTCATTGCAAAAACTTGTTTGTATTTATTATGTGTATGGTTTATTTTTTATCTCCTCCCCTAGAATGTATGCTCCACAAAGGCATTGATGCCTTTTATCTGACTTATTCACCACAATATCCTCAGCACCTAGTAGCTGCTCAATGAATATCTGTTACAGAAATCAATAGATCTATGGTAAATGACTGGCCATTTTCCCAAACCTGTACTATAGATTTTAAAATCATATAAAAATTGATAAGTAACAATGGTTTTTATTGAAGAGCAAGTGTGATATGGTCTTAAAGATTCAGACTTAGGCTTGAATTCCTGCTCCATCACTTAACTTACTCACTTTGCGACTTTGAGCCTGAGCCTCCATTTCCATTTCAAAACAATGGAAATCATGACACCTACCTCTGCAATTATGGAAAAGATTGAATGTGATAAGTGTGCACAATTTCTCAGCACAATGACTAACACATAATAGTTGTTCATTAAATGTTAGTAAGCTCCATTTCCCTTTTCTCTTTCCTTTGTGATTACTGTCAGAGTTACTTCCTCTGTCTGACAAAGGCTGAGCAGGGCTGGCACAGGATTTTATTTTGCATGTCAGTCAGTATATGTTCACTGCCTGGAACACTAGGCCAAGAAGAATTTGGCAGCCATGTCCAGATTCAGCAAATCAGCCCCACGATATCCACCCTGGCATTGGAGGGGAGAATGGCAGCACCTGAGCAGAATCTACCATCCTGGATTTACAAACTCACCCAACTGCCTCATAAAAGGACCCTCTACCCCTCAGAATACTCATTTGATTTTTCGAGCATAACTGTGAGAGGAGCTCTGTTACACAAGCATCAATTGTAGAATTATTTCTGAGGTTAAGGAAGGTTTAAGGAAAGATGGTGGAAAATCTATATTTCTACAAAGGCTTGTCAAACCAATTGAGCTGTCACTTCATTTTATGAAGTCTGATGCTTTCAGTATATTCAGGTCTGGGTTTAAGACCATGGAGGTTTAGCTAATCAGGCTTCACAAATCCTATGTCCTCAACAGGATTTTGACAACGCACATTTACTAGAAGGAAGCTTCTCCCAATGACATAAAGAAAATGTCAACATTTCTGTAAAAGATCTTCAGTCCAGAATAACTTAGGATTAAGCATCATACTGATCCCGGTGGTTTAAAAAATACTAAGAATAAGTGCATGAGACAGATGTTAACTGAAGAAAAGAGTTTTAGAAATGGATATAATTATTCTCCTAAGTATTCATCAAGTTGACTAGGTCCTGCAACAGTATCTCTTATGTCCTCATGGTGTAGAGAATGTGATAGCTTAATTTTTTAAGTCTGTATTATGCCCAAAATGTATTTCGGAGGAAGGAAGAGACTGAAAATGATATTTAGTTCTTTTCTTTTAGTTGTACCAAAGGCAGTTAACTTGTCTAACTGTAAGCTTTTTTTTTCCAAAGTAGAAGGAAATACACATTTCCCATTAGCACCAAATTTACCTACCAGAAAAGAAAAATAAATAAAACAAAACAAAACAAAAGATTAGTTGGCTTCTGTTCATATTAAATCAAGAAATCTGTAGCTACAGATATAGTCATTATATCCAAGTAATGAAGTTTCACACTTACTCACAGTCCCAATACTGTTTTGATTATGCAAAAGGTAGTTATGAAAATGGGGGTGAAGATATTAAGCAGTCGTCCTTGATTAAGAAATAGTTACAATCAGTGGCAGAGATGACACAGTTAAGAAGTACATTGTGTTATCAACACCTTCAGTAATAACTAAGGCATGTCAATAGTAACCTAAAGTACAAAGTGGAAACTGATACAGCAAAAAACCTACAGGAGACATGGATTGTAGAACATATCACTAAACACTGCTACATGTATCGGCTTCTAAATAAACAGCCAAAGATTAAAACCAGAGGGTGAAAACTCAGCACAGAATCACCCATTGTTTGTGACCCACCATCTATTCTTAATACAGCCAAGTGATATGGTTTGGCTGTCTCCTAACCCAAGTTTCATCCTGAATTATAGTTCCCATAATCCCCACATGTCACGGGAGGGACCCGGTGGGAGGTAGTTGAATCACTGGGGTGGTTACTCTCGTGCTGTTTTCATGATAGTAAGTGAGCTCTCTTACTATAAGGTTTTATAAGGGTCTTTTCCCCCTTTTTTCAGGGTACTTCTTGCTGCCACTATGTGAAGAAGGATGTGTTTGCTTTCCCTTCCACCATGATTGTAAGTTTCCTGAAGCCTCCGCAGCCGTGCTGAACTGTGAGTCAATTAAACCTCTTTCCTTTATAAATTACCCAGTCTCAGCTATGTCTTTATTAGCAGCATGAGAATGGACTAATACAGTAAATTGGTACCAGGTAGTGGGGCGCTGCTGTAAAGATATCTGCAAATGTGGAAGTGACTTTGGAACTGGGTAACAGACAGAGGTTGGAACAGTTTGGAGGGCTCAGAAGAAGACAGGAAAATGTGGGAAAGTTTGGAACTTCCTATTTTCCTAGAGATTTGTTGAATGGCTTTGACCAAAATGCTGATAGTGATATGGACAATGAAGTCCAGGCTGAGGTGGTCTCAGATGGAGATGAGGAACTTGTTGGGAACTGGAGTAAAGGTCACTCTTGCTATGCAAAGTAACTGGTGGTATTTTGCCCCTGCCCTAGAGATCCGTGGAACTTTAAACTTGAGAGAACGATTTTGAGTATCTGGTAAAAGAAATGTCTAAGCAGCAAAGCATTCAAAAGGTGACAGAGCATAAAAGTTTGGAAAATTTGCAGGCTGACAATGCAGTGGAAAAGAAAAACCCATTTTCTGGGGAGAAATTCGAGCCAGCTGCACAAATTTGCATAAGCAACGAGGAGCCGAAAACACCAAGACACCAAGACATAGGGAAAATGTCTCCAGGGCATGCCAGAGCCCTTCATGGCAGCCCTTCCCATCACAGGCCTGGAGGCCTAGGAGGGAAAATGGTTTCATGGCCTGGGCCCAAGGCACCCCTTGCTGTGTGCAGTCTTGGGTCTTGGTGCCCTGCATCTCAGCCACTCTAGCTGTGGCTAAAAGGGGCCAATGTACAGCTCAGGCCATTGCTTCAGAGGGTGCAAGCCCCACGCCTTGGCAGCTTCCATGTGGTGTTGGCCTGCAGATGTGCAGAAGTCAAGAATTAAGGTTTGGGAACCTCCACCTAGATTTCAGCAGATGTATGGAAATACCTGGATGTCCAGGTAGAAGTTTGCTGCAGGGGCAGAGCCCTCATAGAAAACCTCTGCTAGGGCAGTACAGATAGGAAATGTGTGGCCGGAGCCCCCACACAGAGTCCCCACTGGGGCACTGCCTTGTGGAGCTTTGAGAAGAGGCCCACTGTCCTTCAGACCCCAGAATGGTAGACCCACTGACATCTTGCACCATGAACTTAGAGAAGCCACAGATACTCAATGCCAGTCCATGAAAGCAGTCATGAGTGGGTCTATACCCTGCAAAGGCACAGGGATGGAGCTGCCCAAGGCTGGTGGGAGTCCAACTCTTGCATCAGCATGACCTGGATGTGAGACATGGAATCAAAGGACATCATTTTGGAGCTTTATGATTTGATTGCCCTGCTGGATTTCAGACTTGCACGGGGCCTGTAGCCCCTCTGTTTTGGCCAATTTATCCCACTTGGAATGGGCATATTTACCCAATGCCTGTATCCCCATTGTATTTAGGAAGTAACTTACTTGCTTTTGATTTTACAGGCTCATAGGTGGAAGGGACTTGTCTTGTCTCAGATGAGACTTTGGACTTAGACTTTTGGGTTAATGCTGGAATGAGTTAAGATTTTGGGGGACTGTTGGGAAGGCATGATTGTGTTTTGAAATGTGAGGATATGAGATGTGCAAGGGGCCAGCGGCAGAATGATATGGTTTGGCTGTGTCCCCACCCAAATCTCATCTTGAATTATAGTTCCCATAATCCCCATATGTCATGGGAGGAACCCAGTGGGAGGTAACTGAATCATGGAGATGGTTACCCCCATGCTGTTGTTCTTGTGATAGTGAGTTCTCACAAGAACTTATGATTTTTTAAGAGGCTTTCCCCGCTTTGCTTAGCAATTCTCCTTTCTGCTGCCATGTGAAGAAGGATGTGTTTGCTTCCCCCTCCACCATGATTGTAAGTATCCTGAGGCCTCCCCAGCCAGACTGAACTGTGAGTCAATTAAACCTCTTTCCTCTATAAATTATCCAGCTTCAGGTATGTCTTTATTAGCAGCTTGAGAAGGGACAAATACACCAAGTAAATAATATGGATTCTATAGCCAGAAGGCCTGTGTGAATCCTGGCTCTGCCACTTCCTAGCTGTATGAATTTAATACCTCTGTGTCTTGGTTACCTCATCTGTAAAATGACACCTTAATTATACCTATCTCAGAGTTTTGGTAAGGATTAAATATGTTAATATATGCTGACACATAGTACTAGAATGTTAGCCATTATTATCATGATCATCATTATTACCACTACTACTATTATTTTTCACTCTCCTCCTAACGTCAATATCTGGAGTCTCCTCTCTCACCCACATCCCTCCTTTTTAGCATAGGGGAGATATGCTGATGAATTTCAGTCAATCAGGCCCCACCTCGGGTGCCCTTTCTGTGGTTCAGTGGGTACTAGAAGTGGGGCCTGACTGACGGAAATCCATCAACACATCTCCCCTAACCCAAGCAAGGCAGAGAGAAACCTAGCACTTGTTCAGGAAATGCAGAGATGCTCATTCTCCTCCTTACAGAGCTAGGTTGCTGAAGATGGGAAGCTTACTTCCATTGTGTGAGGAGTGACTGGTATGCCAAAGGCGCACTTGTAGAGCTTGAGGATGGAGCCAACCCAGAAGTGAGAGCCAAGAAAAAATCCTAGTGGCAAAACCAAATCCTAGATCAGCCAAACCCAAAAGCCAGCTTCCCTGGAATGTTCACTTACAGGACTGTAAATTGCTGCTATGGTCTGAATGTTATGTCCTCCCCAAAATTCATATGTTGTAACCTTATCACCAGTGCATTGTATTAAGTGGTGGGGACGTTTAAAGGTGATTAAGTCATGAGAGCATCCCCATGAAGTCATACCCTTACGAATGGGATCAGTGCCCTTATAAAGATGTCTAAGGGAGCTTGTTCATTCCTTCTATCTTGTGAGGACACACAGAAGGCATCATCTTATAAAAACAGGCCCTCAGGCCGGGCGCGGTGGCTCACGCCTGTAATCCCAGCACTTTGGGAGGCCGAGACGGATGGATCACGAGGTCAGGAGATTGAGACCATCCTGGCTAACACGGTGAAACCCCGTCTCTACTAAAATACAAAAAAAATTAGCCAGGTGTGGTGATGGGCGCCTGTAGTCCCAGCTACTTGGGAGGCTGAGGCAGGAGAATGGTGTGAACCCAGGAGGCAGAGCTTGCAGTGAGCAGAGATAGCGCCACTGCACTCCAGCCTGGACGACAGAGCAAGACTCCGTCACAAAAAAAAAAAAAAAAAAAAAAAAAACGGGCCCTCAGCCAGGTATGGCGACTCACGCCTATAATCCTAACACTTTGGGAGGCCAAGACAGGTGGATCACCTGAGGTCAGGATTTCAAGACCAGCCTGGCCAGGATGGTGAAACCCCATCTCTACTAAAAAAAGAAATACAAAATTAGCCAGGTGTAGTGGTGCATACCTGTAGTTCCAGCTACTTGGGAGGCTGAGACAGGAGAATCGCTTGAACCTGGGAGGCAGAGGTTTGCAGTGAGCCAAGATGGCACCATTGCACTCCAGCCTGGGTGACAGAACGAGACTCTGTCTCAAAAAAAAAAAACAAAACAGGCCCTCACCTACTTCTGTCCATAGCTACTGGGGTTATAAACATGGAAGAATTTAATTCCTTTCTTTCTTTTGTCCTAGGGATTTTCATAGATTTGTTTGAAGGTGTTTTTCATAACAGCCCCCAGTCCCAACTGTTTCTTCCACTTATCCTACTGAGGGTTGGTCCCCAGATCTTTCCTCCCAGTCTCTCCCAGTTCACCTCACCCTGAATCTGCTGGCATCTTGTTCTTGGATTTCCCAGGGTCCAGATGAGCAATAAATTTCTATTGTTTGTAAATTGCTCAATCTAAGACATTCTGTTATAGCAGCCCAAGTGCACTACAACAATCTCTTTTAGCTTAAGCTAGTTGGGGTCCAATTTTGTTCCTTAAATCTATTATGTATTCATAGCTATGTTTTATGACATGTGGGATTAGTATATTTTTCTATTTAAAAGACAAAAAGTCATTATTTGATAAAGATCTCTCAAAAGTCTACACAAGTGAGGGCTTAAGTAACTTGGATCCAGGTCTTAATCATGTAAATACAAACAATAGATTCGAAGAGAAAATCAACTCAAATTATAACCACATATGCCCAGAATATTCCTCCAGCCTTTCATAGTTTTGATAAGCAAGCATCAAGTTGTTAAGCAAATCATCTCTATATGCATTGTGTCAAACAGCACACGACCAAACACAGTTCCCAGGACTTACCTATTTTTTGTTCATGTATCAGTCAGGGCTCTTTCAAATGCACGTAATGAGTATCTAACCTAAATGAATTTAAATCAAAAAAGGAATGAATTGCCTCATTCAAAAGGGAAATCCAAGTCCCAGGGCTCAAATTGTGTGATTAGGTATCTTTTTTCTCTGTCTTTCAGCTGTTTTTCTGTGGTGTAGCAGTGAAAAGCATGAGCTCTAGCGGTACGTTGCCAGACTTAGAATCCTGGGTCCAGAACTTGTTAGCTGTTTTACACTAACCTTATCAATTGACTCCACTTTGCTTTCAGTTTTTTTAATTATAAAAATGAGAAGAAGAATAATGTTTACATCCTAGGTTTTGGGTAAAATGAGTTCAAAAATAAAAAACTCTTTTATTATCGTCATTATCGGCATCAGGCAATCTCTTTCTACCTGGTGGTAAAGATGGCCCCAACAACAGCTTATGTGATCCTTAGGGAGAGGAATTCCAGGGGAAAAGAGCATCTCTTTCCAGAGAGCTTCAGGAAAAGTTCCGGCAATAATTCACATTTGCCAAACCTGAATTACACGTCCAGCCCTAGATCAGAGAGTGGGGCCAGCCCCTGCTGAGCAATTTGGACTAAAGGTAGAAGAGAGGGGTTCCTCAAAGGGAAATTGGAGTGCTATTACCAAAAAAGGAAAGAGATCATAGACAAAAGCAATTAATGTTCACTACAGAGCCAACTACATCCTGATTAGTAAAATGGTAAATAATAGTTGTTGCTGTTTTACACAGTGAACAATAGTATTCATGAGAAGGACACAGCCTGTAAGCCAAGTTTTAAGAAAATTTTCTTTACTATTTGGGAAGTTAGATTTGATCATTGTAGAAGTCCTCTCCAGATTCAATGAAATTGAGGTTTAGAAAGATCTTGAGACATAATTTAAAAAATGAAAATACAACAGAAATAAGCCTTTGGGTATCTACAGAGTGGGCAGATATTACTGTGATGGCTCCTCATTCCAGATAACAAACAAACGGCATACTCGAGTTTTGCTGTCATTGGAATTAGCCATGAATGCTTTATGGAAATGGATAGCTTTGAAGAAAGGATCATCTTCCCCTTGATATGGAAGGGTGACCTAAAGACTGGATCAAAGGGCATATGTGAAGTTTACAAAGACCAAATCATTTTAACCGTATTGTCTATTTTCCCATGAAAGTCAGTAAAAATGATATTTTATCACATAAAATTAAAGTGAAAATAAGTTACCTTTCCACTTCCAGAGTAGATAAAAGAGATACACATTTCATGAAATCAGTTATAATTTTTCAAATTTTCTGAAAAGTGAGGAAACATACAAAATAATCTCCATATATAATATGGCCAAAACCAGTAGAAGCAAATTAAAAGCCACTATTTCACCTTGTTGAAGTGCCACAGTGCTTTTTGTAAATCAGCACAATCATGAAGTGGAAAACAACAAAAGGAGATTTCATAAAATGTGTGTCTGGAAAATAAACACCTTGCAAGAATTTTGCATCTTAATAATAAGGTAGGAGTCTTTTCTGGGGCACTTAACCTGAAGGCCATGTGTGGCTCCATCCACCTTCTGTCCATGGCTACTGGGGTTATAAACATGGAAGAATTTAATTCCCTTTTTTCTTTTGTCCTGGGGATTTTCATAGGCTTGTTTGAAGGTGTTTTTCACCCCCTCCTCCTCCCCAGCCAACGACTGTTTCTTCCACTTGTCCCATTGAGGGTTGGTCCCTAAATCTTTCCTCCCAGTCTCTATCAAATCTGAGATTTAAGCTGTGGTCTCATTCAAGCCCTGGTAGTTTTCATGATGCTCTTTTTTCTGATACAGATGATTTCTAGATACAAAGTAATTAGCAAATGAGCTGTTAATGAAATCTGAGCAGACATCTTCAGTCCATAGAGTAGAATTACATTTCTTTCCACATTTCGTGCTTCACCAACAAGGGATTGGTCGGCAACCAGCAGGCTCTCAGGGAAACTTGTATTTGTGTAATCCAGTCCAATAACCAAAATGCCTCCTTGAATACAGCAGAGCACAATGCCCCCAGCTGCTGTTGAGAGGCCTTCAAGTCCTCCATCTATATATTAATTTTTAATGACATTGATGCTACCAGAGCATTGTAAGTAGAAGGCAAGTTTTTAGTTGTTTTCCTAGCAGAAGTGGAAAATTTCCACCAATCTTTCTTACTCTTCCAAGAGATCCCTCATACAAAAAAGGACAAAAGGTTGTGACTTCCAATCCACAGAAGTTCAGCCTGTGGCAGAGACGTGATGCTTGCCCACCCAGATGATGACCAACCCGATGACTTTAGCCTTTTTGGACCCGTATTATAATTTGAGTATCACTAAGTAGAGGAAGTCACCACCAAAGATCTTTGTTTGACTTTAAGATGGCTATTTCTGCAAGCTATTCCCTGCTCTGTGGCCTTGGTGGAGGAACAACCCAGACTACTTCAACACCAAACTTTTCTCCCTTCTAAAGCATACCCCTCCAATCGGAAGATCAGCAATCAATGGGAAAGTTATTTCTAAACTGTTACCTAGCTTCAGATTTTCTGCATTAAGGGAACTTAAAAGTCTCTAATTTCCTGATTCCCATAGAAAGAGACAAAAAAAGTCAGATAAACCACAGGACTCTCTTCCTCAGAGACAGGGCTTTGTATTCAGAGTTAAGGGACGTAATAATGAAATGCAGAAGAAACACACACACACCTTTACCATTAGTGACCAAATCAGCCTCTTCTTTCCTAGGAAGGAAAAAGATGTCCCATCTGCCTGTGGCTTGCAAGTCACCTACATCTCTCAGAATTAAGAGATTTGGGGAAAAAAACAGAAGTCTTCCAAATAAGAAAAAGAAAATCATTTCTGGAATTATAAAAAGATCATGTCCAAGAAAATGTTGCTGATGTGATGTGATGTGTGATATATGGCATGATATGACATGGACAATAGCCAGAGGCTGGGTGCAGGTGGCCTCACAGAAGAAAAATGCAGATACATGGGCATCCCTGACAGCAATGACTCACTTCCCTTGGGGAGGGGTGGTTCCAGTCCAGACCAGTCCTAGGATGGCCTGTTCAGTTTTAACAGTGCCCCTACTGATGTTGAGGTTTAGGTCAGTGGGAGATTTAGGTCAGAACCCCTAGAACTACATAACCCCTCCTGATTCATAGCAATTACCAGTAAAGGCCGGACTCTCACATTAGCCCCAGAAAGGGCTTTCTCTGGAGTGGAAATTCATGACGAGGCTGGGCATCCTGGAATTATCAGAATCACAGCCCATCTCATGTTCCTAAGACTGGAGTCAAAACAATATCCTCCACAGAGGCTAATCCAGAATCAGAGTATCTGATCTCATTGCATTACTTCCCTATGTAACTTCTAGCTTCAAGCACAAAATAAAAGGTGGGGAGTGAAGACTTGGCTCTCTTATTAAGGTCATAATAAAACTGAAAGCAATAAGAAGAGTCAGAATTTTACACAAAAATGCCCTGTTGGCATTTGGGGAAATTTGTGTGAAGCCAAAGCTCAGAGGACAAGAAAGAGCCAAGGAATTAAGATCTCTTGGAAAAAGCAGAAAATATCACCCAAAAAGATTTCACCACATTCTGGTAAGTTGTGTAAACTTGGTGCTTGAGGTAAACCAAATAATTAATGGCTACATAACCACTACTCAATCATTTTCATGGCCCAAGATCCAAAAGCACAGGCATCTGGTAAAGAGTATTTTAGCAAATGGTCTTCGTGCCACTTCTAAATGCATACCTGTCAACCTTTGGAATTGAAGGACATTCTTGACCATGCTACCCGAGCAAGCAATCAGAGTTCTGTGGACTCATGGACCTATAAAAATGACGATGAGTTGTCTTTACTTTTTTATTTTAAGATTCTGTTATTCTGGTTTGGTTCCATTTTTTAAAATTTAAAACGATTTAGTCTCACATGAACAACATGATCCACATAATCAGCAGGCTGAGATGTTAAGAATTTGAACTTTTTGCCACTTTTAATAGGATGTCTCAAAATCTTTTCTCCATAAATATTCAATTTGGTGCAGGGAGAGTAAACAGTGATAAACCATGTTTGTTTTGAGAAATATAGCCAACATTCTTAATGGTCATAACCCATCTTTGCATATAATCCAATCTGGCAGATGTACCAATCCTTTGAGTTAGAGGTAAAGGATCTATAACTAGATACTTCAAGTCTCCCAAATGTCTCAATTCACAGCTCACATAGAAATCACAATGGACTTAAATGTCTATGTCTGATGGCATAAGATTTAGGCTATACGTAGATATCGCAAAATTTCACCTCAATCCAATTTCGCAATTTTTCCTAGGCCAAGCACTCACTGAGTTGGGGCATGTTTGTAGTGTTGGGATAAAAGCTTTTAGTTGACCAGGGTGGATGGGCATGTTTTATAACTCCATGAATGGAGTACCGTGCCACATTCACTGCCCAATCTCAGGGACAAAGTCAAAGGAAGAACCTTCTCAAAGTCCTGCCAAATACGTATCATCATTGCGCTCATTGTGCTCAAAGTGATTGTGCTCATCTTCAGGATAAAGACTTGTCACTGCCAATCACTCTTTCATCTGCACAGATTTGTTAGGCCGCCACCTTCAGACTCAAGCCTCTTTTCTAGAAGCAAAACACAAATTTTCACATTCTAATTTTGTTATCACATATTCTAGGTGTTCCAAGTAGGCTAAATGAGAATAAAATTGTATAGATCAAATTAAGTCATAGGTGTCTTCAAATACTTCAGAATGGCACTAAACATAAACAATTCAACTTCCATATTGCAAATAAAACCTCAGCTAAATGATCTGTGGTTGCCACACAGGCTGTTCACCAATATTTGGTCCTTTCCTTTCTGATACATGGTAGGATTATGCTTCTGACCCTCCTGTTGAGCCCAGCATGGGCATGTAATTGGCTTTGATCAATATGAGCATAAGTGTCACTTCCAGGAGGAAGCCTTAAGAGTCAACGGGATGTCTCAAAATTTTTTCTCCATAAATATTCAATTTGTCATGGGGGTAGTACCTCTTTGTCATATTCATTTCTTCCTCTGCCATGATGATCATCAATATTCTCAATATGACTGCTCTATCGGCCTAGATCCCTGAATAAAGATGATAACAATATACAATAGAAACACAATGTGAGCAATAAATACATATATGTTATCTCATTTAGCTTCAGGGATTGTTTGTTACTGCAACATAACCTGACTGATACACCATAACCTGATTGAAACATCATCCGTTTATAGGAAAGAAAGGCTTGGACACTAAGCACTATGATAAATGTTACTATAATCCAAAACAGAAGAAACTTGAGACTATACCTACTATACGGCAGCATATAGATGATATGTGGGTATATCTATAACAGACTTTTCTCCCATCTCACCCCTCACCAAAAAAAACAAAGATAAAAAACTTCTCAAACAATTGGATAATCTGAATTCTTCAAAATCAATGTTCAAAAACTGAAAGTGAAAAAACCAGAGTTCCCTCATTTTGACCCATTTGTCAAAAATCATTTGCAGAGTTCCACTTCTTTTCTAAGACCAAGCACATTAATCAAATACAGAGCTTCAAAGGGGCTTCATTTTGAGCGACAGAACAGACAAATAAATTAGCTGCCCATGGCTCCTTTGTAATTGAAGAGGACCAGTCTGACCCAAGGGGAGAAGACTAAATCAAAAAGCAAAACATCCAAGTAAAAACAGCATCGAGGGCCTTAAACAAACCAAAAAGCCATCCTATACCCTCTCGTGTCCAAGGGTGTTATGTATGAGCCAAGCACGTGTGTGTTCATCCACTAATAAGAGAATGCAAACATCCCACGTGTGATTGATTTCTTATGTGCTACCATCATAAAAATAAGTTTGTGTCTGGAATACATATTCCAGACATGTGGCAGTTTATAAACCTGATCATGCATGTTATACCTACAACTTACAAAAATTTTTCTCTTTGAAATGATGTGACTCTAGAAGGTTTTCTTCTTTATTTCTGGGAAGAATCGCTTCAAGTTTCTCATTTAAGTAAGTAAAGAACTGCTCGTTTTTAGTTTGAAGAGCCTTTAACTAGTGACTCAGTGAAGAGTGATGTCATATGTTATCCTAGGACTGCTGGTGTGGTTCTCTCTGCTCATTCTAACCATTCCCCCTGTTTCTGTGGCAGGCAGTAATCCCCGGTTTCCATCCTCTAGTCAGCTTCTTCCCAGCCAGCCATAAGCGAACAGCCTCACAAGCAGCGGATGAAACAGGAAGTCTGACAGCTTGAGTCTGCAGTGGGACCCCTAGTGTTTTCCCACTCCATGTCCTGGCATCGTTCCCCAGAAGTACAAACACACACACACACACAGAGCTCCCATTGTTGCAGCCTTCCTCAGCCCACTGATCCTAATATGGAATGCAGCAGGAAACCCATGATTTCCTGACACTCGGCAAGCTGGAGGAAGCAAGGGGAAAAAACTCCATTAAAAAGCCCAGCTTTCCTCCATGTTAGATGTGACTTGGAAAATGAGAAAGATTTAGCAAAATTCCACCGTGTCTTTTGCCAGGCTGGAGACAGGGAGAGCAGGGTAAAACCCTCAGGCTGCTGAAATTTCTAGGCTGTGAGGAAGCCCCTCGAATTCTGTGAAAATAAGGGTTTCTTAACTCACACTGAGAACGGAAAGGGGCAGACCCTTTTCAGAACTCCCCCAAGTGTGTGTTACCTTTCTTTACCAGCATGGTAAGCAACAGGGCATATCCCAGCCTCGGACATGTCTGTATGATCCAAGGTACCCAAAGTCAGACAGAGTAAATTCAAGCCTGGCACTGGCTTTCCGCCGCTTCATGTGCTTTGGAAGAAGCAGGAGAAGCAACAGCAGCAGGAGTCCCCAGCAGCTGGAGCCGCAAGAATGAACTGCAAAGAGGGAACTGACGGCAGCTGCGGCTGCAGGGGCAACGACGAGAAGAAGATGTTGAAGTGTGTAGTGGTGGGGGACGGTGCCGTGGGGAAAACCTGCCTGCTGATGAGCTATGCCAACGATGCCTTCCCAGAGGAATACGTGCCCACTGTGTTTGACCACTATGCAGGTAAGAAAAAGTGGGAAACTCTCTGCATCCAGATAAACGATGCAGGAGGCGATACCTTAAGTTCAGAGGGGCCTGGCTCATTTCTAATGTCAGTATTGGGTGCGGGCCTGGCAGTAACCAGGGAGCTTAGCGTAGTGTACAACTCAGGACTTGACTGTTGGTAGAACAATTTGTGCATCAATTTGTATGGTAACACTTTTTCTCCCTTAAAGCGAATGGGTAACGCCAGGAAAATATTCTGACGTGCCCTCTAGATTTGGGGGACAGAGGTTTGACTCAACATTTGCCTCAAGATTCATTAAAGTTTTACTGTGAACATTTTTAAATGCAGTGTAATTGCATCACAATTATTTTCTGCCAAAAAAAGAACCACCACTAGACACACAAATGGTGAAAGGATTGTTCTTGCCGCTCTTTGCGTATTCACCTCATGCCATTTACAAATGAAAATGCTAAGATTAAGAAAACATTCATTTTTTCTAAAACAGTTGGTGCTGTAATACTATAGTTTTATTTTCCTGGGGTTGTAGATTGGGGGAGAGTTTTTAAAAGGTTTTAAATATGTATTAGGCAATCTGTATCTTAAAGAAAAATGTTTAATTAACATGTTTTTAAAAGTAAAAATACAAATAAAATCTGCATTATTTTAAAGTATGTCCCGAAAGGACAAAATGCACATTAAATATTTTAAAGCATGGCAGTTAAGACACTGTAGTCACAACTTGTGGGGGACTTTTTATTTTTTGAGTGTTCTAAAGTTTGTAGGTGTACTTGTCTGGGTGATAGCATTATCTAAATTTTTCCATTTTGATTCTTACTTCTCTTAATTTCCAAAACAAATTTTATTAAGTTTATCAAGAGCAAGTTAACGAAATTCTTCAAGCTTATAGTAGCTTACATTTTATAATTTTATCATAATGATCTTTATCAGAGATCTGAGACCTTGTGAATGGAAAATTTCTCCTCCTTCATTTTGGCTTTGGGTCAGGTTCAGCAAAGGGGAAATGGCCCACAGGAAACCAGCGTGAGTGTCTGCTTGGCAATGTGGCCATTTGAAATCCTCCTTCTATAGAAAGTAGCTTCTTCTCCAGAACTAAGCCATCACCTAAGTCACTGCTTCCCCCTACACTTACATGATGTATGAAAATATTACACAGCAGACAGGGAGAGAACCACAGTGAATACCGTATCCATCTCCCAGCAGGTTTTTCTGTATTTGTAGAAATTAAGAGCAAATTTTAATGCTGGCTCACTTAAGCCTTTCTGAAAATATAATGACTCTGCCCAGAGAAGAACATTTTAATGAGAACAGAATAAAGAGAAGAACAGGTTGACTTTCATCTTGAGAAAAAAACTAATTATAAAATTTGAGGGTCTGCGCCTTGAGAAAGTTCCTCGGATTCTTGTCCTGAAAGCATCTTAGCAAAAGTTATTTATTCTACACCTTCTTTCTGCCAAAAAAGGGACAGTGGCTACCTTATTTCAAAAACTTTTAAATCAAAGGTGGAACTCAAAATCTAAAGGGAGAGGCTTCAAATGCTTATGAAAATTATGTATCCAAATCCCCACGTATTCAGGGAGCCAGTTACAGTATGGCATCAGGAAAAAGGAGAATCAAGTCAGCCTATAAAAAAAACACACTAGAAATCAAACAAAGGCTGAACCACAGCTAGATTCCACTAGGCTCCAATAATTTTATATTTTAATGTATATACTTACTATTGTTAAGCATTAAAGCATCTTAAAGATTTTGGCTAGTCTATTATTTTAGCTCCCAAGAAATCACAGCCACTATACTCAGAGCAACATTTTGCACATAGTTAGCATTCCTAAACATGGTTACTTTGATGTACACTTTGTACCTCCTTAAGTATATAATCATCTCATGTGCTTTCAGTAAGGTTAAAAAGAGAATGAAGACATGAGCCACATACATCTAGGACTGTAATGAAGTGGTCTTTTTTTTTTTTTTTTTTTTGAGACACCCAGGCTGGAGTGCAGTGACGTGACTTGGCTCACTGCAACTTCCACCTTCCAGGTTCAAACGATTCTCCTGCCTCAGCCTCCCGAGTAACTGGGATTACAGGCGCGCACCACCATGCCTGGCTAATTTTTGTATTTTTAGTAGAGACGGGGTTTCACCATGCTAACCAGGCTGGTCTCAAACTCCTGATCTCGTGTTCCGCCTGCCTCAGTCTCCTAACGTGCTGGGATTACAGGCGTGAGCCACCGCACCAAACCAGAAGTGGTCATTTCTATAAGCAGAAAGATCTTCTCCACCACAAAGACTTGAGTTCCTTTTACCACCACTGTCCTGATATATGATCTGGTTGAACATAAATCCTTAAGCAGACATATGAGCATCTACAATCAATTGCAAAAGAACTAAATGCCCTCTTCTCCGTTTGGATCCAGTGTCTAGTTCCTGGGTCCTACTGGCCTACTCTAAAATGACAATCTGCAGTTGAGTGCTGAGACTTTAGAAGTTATAGTTCAAGTCATAGACAGCCTATCCATTTTTACTAGTAGACTTTTTACTAGTAACTGCCCAACCCAGAAAAGTAGGGATAAAATAGTAAGGATGGAAATACAACCTACTGTGCAAGATGGTGATCTCTGAAGCCAGGCAGCCCAGTTCTAATACTGGCTCTGTCATTTACTCTGTGGCCTTGAGCAAGTTACTTAACCTCTCTGTGCCTCGGTTATCACAAATGAGAAACAGGGACAATGAAGGTATTAGAATTGCATGTGAGAACAAAATGATTAATATATGTAAAGTTCTTAGAACAGTGCCTCCTGTGTGATAAGAGTTAGGTACATGGTAGCTATTAAGAATATGGTCTTGATACTTGCATACAGTCAGGAAAAGGAATGAAAATGTAATTAAAAGATAAAGACTACAAGGAGGAAAAATATAATTACAAGAGTATCCTTTAGAAGACTAAGGTAGGATGGATTGTATGTATTTTCTTTATAAAATGGTTACTATGTTTACTGATAATTAACAAATGTGTCTATATGAAGTAATAGTAGTGGGATATTAAATTAGGAGGGGAAATATCAGTTTTGCATGAGTAAAAATATGCAAAATTGTTTTGAATGAGTTTATTTTTACAGGAAAAATCAACAACCAGCTACAAAAAACAATTTTTAAAGTTCTATGAATTCTGATGTATCCCTACCTCCTACCTACTAAAATCCAAAAGCACATCTGCTCCATGTAGCTTTCCTTGACTCCCCAAGAATAATTCCCTGTTCTATCTTCAATCCCAGTTTCACAAATTTGTTTACATCTCTAGGATCTTCCACTACTGTATAGCAATTTATATGCTTCCTTATTTTCCCATCTCTGCTGTGCTGGAAATTCCTTAAGGGAAAGGAGCTGTGTCTTTCACATCCTGTGAAATCCAACAGTCAGTTCTAGGTTCTCGTCTTGATCTCTTGGAACCTTTTTTTATGGTTCATTACCCCCCTTCCTAAAGCATTTTCTTGGCTTGGTTTCTGGGATGCCACATTCTCCTGGTTTTGTTTCCACTCACCAGCAAATCTTTCTCCATCTCCAGTGCCACCTCCCCTCTCTCTTCCCAACCACCAAATGTTGGGAAACACTGAAACCCCAGTGTCCAGTCCCTGGGTCCTCTTCTTTATTTACACTTAGGGTACGCTTGATTGTATCTAGTTTTGTAACTTTAAACATCATTCATATCCTGATAACTCCAAAACTTGTAGCTCTACCACCAAAACCCCTTGAGACTCAGACTCATATATCCAACTGTTTGAATATCTAATAGGCATCTCATTCTTAACCTGTCCAAACTGAATTGTTTAACTTCCCCAATCTACTTTTCCCCTAGGCTTCCCCATGTAAGTACATGACCACTATTATCCACCCAGTTTCTGAAAACAAAAGCTTTGGTATTGACTCCTTTCGTCCTTTGACAACATTCCCCTCCCTTTCTATTCAAACCAATAGTTATCATCCCTTCCTCCTACCGATCAGCTCAACATTCAAAATACATCCCAAACCTGATCACTTATCAACATCTTCATTGCCTTCACTCTTTTTCAAGCCACCATCATCTCTCATCCAAACTACTATAATCAATTCCCAATTCCCTACTTCCAATCTTGCCCCCTATCATCATTTCTCCACATAGCTGGCAGAGGGACTGTCTAAAACCCCAACTTCTCCAACCACTTCCCTTAATACTCAGACCCAACCCTGTATTACCTTGTATATGACGCACTCCATGACTCAGTCCCTGTTATCTCTCCAATCTCATCTCTTAACACTCTCCTCATCAGTGTTTTTGCTGTAGCCACACTCACCATCTTGCTATTCCTCAAGCACCCAAACTCCTTCCCTTGAAGAGTTTCTACTTGCTTTTTCCCCAGCCTCATACTATTCCGCTAGATCTCCCATAGCTCCAACTGACCACATTATTGAATGCATGTGTGCATGCACACACTCACACTACACACACACTCTCTTTCTCTCTTTAACCTATCTTGCCACAGCTTTCATTATAATAGTTAATACTACCTGATATTATACATGTATTTGCTATCTCCAGCTTCAAAAAACAAAGTCCCACATATTATAGACTCTCAACAGACTCTCAACTCTCAGATTATTCTCAACTGAATAAATGAATTACTATGTCTTCACAGTCTTAGTCCTTCCAACACTTAGTTTCTGGTCCATTAAAACTTTGATGAATAAATGAACAAATTGCTTGTCCAATAGATATCTCTTTAGGAATGAACATACAAAAATGTTTATTACATTTATTATATTTCTGAACTATTTTGTTCATATTTTAAATAATCATTTTATCCCCATTGTAATTGTAATATAACATTGAATTTTCTTTTTTTTTTTTTTTTTTTTTTTTTTTTTTTGAGACAGAGTCTCACTCTATCACCAGGCTGGAGTGCAGTGGCACGATCTCGGCTCACTGTAACCTCTGCCTCCCAGGTTCAAGCAATTCTTCTGCCTTAGCCTCCCAAGCAGCTGGGACTACAGGCACGTGCCACTACGCCCAGCTAATTTTTTTCTATTTTTAGTAGAGACGGGGTTTCACCATGTTGGCCAGGATGGTCTTGATGTCTTGACCTCGTGATCCACCCACCTCAGCCTCCCAAAGTGCTGGGATTACAGGCATGAGCCACCACGCCCAGCCAGTATTGAATTTTCTTGACCTAAGTGGCCAGTGTCACATCTACTGAATAGTGTAACTATATAATGTGTAAATAGAACTTGGGATTCCTTCATTTACATTATATTCAAAAGCTGACATATATTTTGGGTGCCTCACTCAAACTCTTCTAGTTCTAATATACAGAGCATATTTCAGAGTAACCCTAAGTTTGGCTGATGGCTAGGTCTAAAGGGTAGGAGCAGTGGGATGAAGGTGGGAAAAGTCACTCTTGTTTATTACAAGTGTGTCTAAGAAACAGCCCTGGGCTCTGCTCCTTACTCCCTTCCAGGGATGACTCAATGTGTCCTAACAACCTTGAGAGCTTTCACAGCTTACCATGGAGGAAGTCGCATTTCTTCCCACATCCTATCTTTAGTTTTGAGTTTTGTAGCAGACCCCTCACTGGTAAAATATTCTTACCGATTAATGTTTCACGTGACATATAGCATAAGGATACGAGCTCCATTTTGAATTTAGATTGTATGTTGAGTTAGATTTGTACATGGTTTATATGCCCAGGTACATAGGTGTGTAAAATAAGCTCATTCCAGCTGAAACATCTTTATGATGTTCACTATTTCTATCATCCTCTGTATTGTTTTGTCTGTGAATCTTTCTTCTATCACCCACCCTTCCAGAGCTTGTTTGTTGAAAGCCATCAAATTGGAATACCACATGAAGCCACTATTTGCAAACCCAGGCTGCCTATGAGGAAATTAACACAATTCATGGAAAGGAGAGAAATCCAGTTATTCTATCAGCTGATTGAGATGTAAAAGGAAGTTGTTTTTACAGAAAGCTGAAAGTCAGTTCTAACTTTTTCCACTTAGTTAAATGGTGAGCAACCCAAGGTAGATAGTCACAACCTTAATGGCCAGAGCAGGGGGTGGGAAACAGGTCCAACCCACAGGGGGAAAAAAATAACATAATCATAATAAACAGTGAATAACAATAAAGTCCCGGGTTTATACAGGGTTGTGACATAGTTCTGCTCATTTGGGAAAATTTATTCAGAAGTTTCTCTTTTGCTCTTTCTGAAGACACCTAAGAGTCTCTGAAGAATGGATGAGATTCTTTTTTTGTAAGCCACAAGGAAAGCTAAAGCAATTTGCATGAGACTATAAAATAAATCACCAGGTTCTTAAACACAAATATAAAAGAAGTTTGTGAAAGAGGAGACAAGAATGGGCCAGGTGAATCACTCACTCTGTTCCTCTAAATGAAATGATACTCAAAAACCTAAAATCTCATAGGTATCTAGTCCCCTGATGTTTCTTTTTGAGGCAGTGTGATGTGTAGCTGATGATCTTTCTAGATTCTAGAAGGCCACACTAAAGATACAGTGACAGGAATCAGGTGCACACATTCCTCCACAGTGTACACTGTGATACTTAATAACAGCAAGCTCCCTCAGAGGCTTCAGGGATGGAAATTGCACTCAGAAAGCTGAAATGTACTGCAGAAGTGGAAAATTGTGAGCTGCTTCTCTTAGGAGTAAGAAAGAAGAAAACATAGAAGAGGGACAAAGAAAAGTATCTGTGACCAAAGGAGCATGAGAAAAGTCATGCTCCCAGGGGTAGAAGCTGCATCTGCCCCTATGACCCTCTGGCATTCCAGCTTCAGCTGGCAACAAACCAAGGACTGTGACCAATTCAGGCCTCATTGGACAGGCTCCCTCTGAGAAAGACTTTGCAAGACTTTTAATTCCACATAGCTCTGCACCCTGCCAGCATCCAGGTCCAGAAATTCTTCATAAATTGTACTACCTATTTGCCCACTGAAGTTGAGCTTCAGGTAAACAGTATTTTATTCCTAGACTAGCTTTTTTCAAACTTTTCCATCCCTTCTCCTTCTTGTGGGACAAATAACAAATTTGGCTCAAATGACTCCGTACATAGGATGTCTGTGTTTTTGGATAGAGTGGCCCTGTTCTGCGTCAGCATGGAGGTGGACACAAACATAAGGTGGCTCAGGAAAGGACAGGTAAGAAAATGCAGCAGAAACTGTCTCCCTCATTAACCCTGAGCACAAAAACTACAAGGATCTATGGAGGACCTACCATCTGTGTAACACAGGTTCTGATTTGGCTGAAGGTTTATTTCCCCGCAAATAAAAATCTATGACATATCTTGGGTTAGTTGGCAGAATCCAAAGAGTTAATGCTCTGGAGATACCACAGTCAGGATCAATCCCATCATAAATTCAATACGGGTCAGCTCTGAGTCACAGAGTGGCCTGGCGTTGTTCCTGAATGCTCCAAAGTCCCTAAACATTTTGGATGTGCCCAGTTTTCACACAACAAAAGGACTTGATTCATGTGTATTCACTTAGCACTGTGTCTTGGTTCATGGTACAGTTTTCATCTATGGTGTTCTTCACTCCCAGCCTCAGCATGAATTTCACTGTGGCCACATGTGTATGATCCTACAAGCAGTATGGTGGTATTAATTATGACACTAGGACCCCACTAGAATATATGTTAACTACAATAACAATAGCTATACACTTATATAGTTCTTGCTATCAGTCAGGCATATTTAAAGTATTTTTATACATCAATTCATTGCCTCCTCACAATGATCCTATAAGATGCTATTTTTTTTCACTTTTCATTTTTCAAATTTTTATGGATACAGGCCAGGTGTGGTGGCTCATATCTGTAATCCCAGTGCTTTGGAAAGCCAACGCACAAGGATCCCTTGAGCCTAGAAGTTCAAAGTTACAGTGAGCCGTAATTGTGCCACTGCACTCCAACCTGGGCAACAGAGCAAGACTTCGTCTCTAAGACAAAAAAATTGTGGATACATTAATAGTTGTTCATATTCACTTACGGAGTATATGTGATGTTTTGATACAGGCATATAATGGGTAATGATCAAATCTAGGTAACTGGTATATCCATAACCTCAAACATCTATCATTACTTTGTTCATTACATTCTAAACCTACTCTTCTAGTTATTTTGAAATATACAATAAATTATTGTTAACTATTAAGTCACCCTGTTGTGCTACTGAATACTAGATTTTATTCCATCTAACTATATTTTTGTACCTTGTACCAAATAGCCAACCCTCGTTTATCATAAGATGCTATTATTTTCTCAACTTAGCTGATGAACAACTCCCAGCACAAAGATATTACTCTATTTCCCTCAAGGTTAAATTGCTTGCAATGGGGTTAAGTGGAGGCCATGGAATAGTAAACAATATAAGCAGTGTATAGTTAATAACAATAAAAGAGCCACTGTTAGTTAGGACCTGCCATTAACAAGTAAACCCAAACATGTAAGGGATTAACTCAATGGCAAAGTATTCCTTGCTCATGTGATGCTCCTAAGCAGGTATTCAAGTCAGCAGGGCTGCTTTCTTCCAT
The DNA here is from genome assembly GCF_002776525.5 of Piliocolobus tephrosceles. Lineage (NCBI taxonomy): Eukaryota > Metazoa > Chordata > Mammalia > Primates > Cercopithecidae > Piliocolobus > Piliocolobus tephrosceles. The sequence goes on along the minus strand of NC_045439.1, from coordinate 43,425,277 downwards.
ATGGTCATTTAAGGTCTCAGGCTTCTCACATCTGGTAACTCTGACATCCTCTAGGATTTCAGTTATCTGCGTCCACCCAGCCTAACGAGAAAGAGCATGGAGAAACTTGAATGGAAAGTTTTATGGGCCAGGCCTGGAAGTGACAAACATCGTTTTCAATCACACTGCATAGGAGTTTATTTAGTCACAAGGCCACACCTCACTGTAAAGGCGGTTAGGGGGAAAGCCTGCCTATGTGCCCAAAAGAGGGAAGAATGGATTTTAATGGAAACTAGCAATCTCTGCCTGCATCACACTCTGTGGCCACCAAATATCCCTGCACATTTTTTTCCTACATGTAAAACAAACTCACCCTTTTCCCCGGAGGGACCACCTAGAGTTGCATTCTGGCACTGCAACTGTGTCAAAGACCAGCATCTGTTAAGTGATGCATGATTCTTTTCATTTGATCTAAATGTGACTTCTTGTGATCCAATAAAAGACAAATTATCTACCCATATACGCCATTTGCGCCCGTGCAATGGTATAACAGGAATGGGATAATCAAACACTCAAACTCCCTTTCAGAAAGGGAAGAATGGGAGACACATTGTTATAATAGAATTCTGATGATAATCCTGATAGTATCATCTATTAATGGAATCCAGAAACAATCGTTTTCTAACTCTGTGAAACCATGAAGATCTGTATTCTATCAATCTCAGCTTTAAAAACAACCAATTCATCTCTTCCCTTTCTTATAACACCTTACTAAATACGTAAAGTAACAATTAATACATACTAACATTCTGTCATTTTCCCGTCTCTTCATAGAGTGCTGTGGACTCAGTAGGGAGTAGCTTTACCTTCCAAGTTTCACAGACAATAGTTTTACAAAATGTTTTGCTACAGTATAACATAGATCATCTTTCCAACCTGCTCTGTTTTGTCACCATCTGCCACCTAACAGCCAAGCCAACACCACATGTATTTTTAGGTTTTTGTAATGATGGCACCACACTACTAGGTAAGCTAAGATGCTGTAACAAATAGGCCAAAATATATAAGGGTTCAAACTATTACAATCCTATTTTCTTACATAATTGCAACATGTAACATTTAGAGGGTACATGTGCAGGTTTGCCGGCTGGGTATATTGCATGATGCTGACGTTTATGATATGAATGATTTCATCACCCAGGTGATGAGCATGATACCCAATAGTTAGTTTTTCGACCCTTGCCCTCTTCCTTCCCTCCCTCACCAGTGGTACCCAGTATCTATTGTTGCCATCTTCCTGTCCATGTGTACCTAGTGTTTACCTCCCACTTACAAGTGAGAACATGTAGTATTTGGTTTTCTGTTTCTATGTTGCTTTGCTTAGGATAATGGCCTCCAGCTACATCCATGTTGCTGCAAAAGACATGATTTCATTCTTTTTTATGGCTACGTAGGATTCCAGTTGTATATGTACCACATTTTCTTTATCCAATCCACCACTGATGGGCACCTATGTTGATTCCATGTCTTTGCCATTGGGAATAATGCTGCAATGAACGTGTAAGTTCATGTGTCTTTTTGGCATAATGATTTATTTTCTTTTGGATATATACCCAGTAATAGGATTGCTGGGTAGAATCCTGCTTTTGGTCATATAAGAGACCTTGGTAGGTCTTCGGGTTGGTAAGATAGTTCTGTTCCATGTGGTCATTCGGGGATCTCCTTTTTTCCATCTTGTTACTCTGCCATCATCTAGGGCTTTGTGATGCTCTGTATCTAGACACTGGAAGATGACAGACTATGGAAGAGTAAGGTTAGGGAGTGGTGGTATGGGCCAGGCTCACAAGTGGCATGTATCACTTCTGTTCACATTTCAATGGAGAGAACTTGAACTGTAGGCCACACATAATCACAAGGAAGGTGAGCTATGTGCCCAAAGAAGGGACAAACAGACTGAAATAGACACTTAGTCATCTTCACCACAGTCATCAAGTTGAAATTGCTTATACCAAACATAATAGGTACAGATAAACATATCAACTGCCTTAGCACCATATTTAACTTCCTATTTATTGTACTACATATGACACACCTATATTTCCCAAACTTGCCTGGTCATAAGAAAAGCTTACCTGTTAAAAATGCAGATTCTTGGGTCCATATAAGGGCTTCTACACCAGACCCATTTAGAGACAGAGCTGTGAATATGAATTTCCTTTTATTTATTTATTTATTTTTTATTATTATACTTTAAGTTCTAGGGCACATGTGCACAACGTGCAGGTTTGCTACATATCTATGCATGTGCCATGTTGGTGTGCTGCACCCATTAACTCATCATTTACATTAGGTATATCTCCTAATGCTATCCCTCCCCACTCCCCCAACCCCACTATAGGCCCTGGTGTGTGATGTTCCCCTTCCTGTGTCCAAGTGTTCTCATTGTTCAATTCCCACCTATGAGTGAGAACATGCAGTGTTTGGTTTTCTGCCCTTGCAATAGCTTGCTGAGAATGGTGGTTTCCAGCTTCATTCATGTCCCTACAAAGGACATGAACTCATCATTTTTTATGGCTGCATAGTATTCCATAGTGTATATGTGCCACATTTTCTTAATCCAGTCTATCATTGATGGGCATTTGGGTTGGTTCCAAGTCTTTGCTATTGTGAATAGTGCTGCAATAAACATATGTGTGCATGTGTCTTTATAGCAGCATGATTTATAATCCTTTGGGTATATACCCAGTAATGGGATGGCTGGGTCAAACAGTATTTCTAGTTCTAGATCCTTGAGGAATCACCACACTGTCTTCCACAATGGCTGAACTAGTTTACAGTCCCACCAACAGTGTAAAAGTGTTCCTATTTCTCCACATCCTCTCCAGCACCTGCTGTTTCCTGACTTTTTAATGATTGCCATTCCAACTGGTGTGAGATGGTATCTCATTATGGTTTTGGTTTGCATTTCTCTGATGGCCAGTGATGATGAGCAATTTTTCATGTGTCTGTTGGCTACATAAATGTCTTCTTTTGAGAAGTATCTGTTCATATCCTTCGCCCACTTTTTGATGGGGTTGTTTGATTTTTTTCTTGTAAATTTGTTTAAGTTCTTTGTAGATTCTGGATATTAACCCTTTGTCAGATGGGTAGATTGTAAAAATTTTCTCCCATTCTGTAGGTTGCCTGTTCACTCTGGTGGTAGTTTCTTTTGCTGTGCAGAAGCTCTTTAGTTTAATTAGATCCCATTTGTCAATTTTGGCTTTTGTTGAAATTGTTTTTGGTGTTTTAGACATGAAGTCCTTGCCCATGCCTATGTCCTGAATGGTATTGCCTAGGTTTTCTTCTAGGATTTTTACAGTTTTAGGTCTAACATTTAAGTCTTTAATCCCTCTTGAATTAATTTTTGTATAAGGTGGAAGGAAGGGATCCAGTTTCAGCTTTCTACCTATGGCTAGCCAGTTTTCCCAGCACCACTTATTAAATAGGGAATCCTTTCTCCATTTCTTGTTTTTGTCAGGCTTGTCAAAGATCAGATGGCTGTAGATGTATGGTATTATTTCTGAGGCCTCTGTTCTGTTCCATTGGTCTATATCTCTGTTTTGGTACCAGTATCATGCTGTTTTGGTTACTGTAGCCTTGCAGTGTAGTTCGAAGTCACGTAGCGTGATGCCTCCAGCTTTGTTCTTTTGGCTTAGGATTGTCTTAGCAATGTGGGCTCTTTTTTGGTTCCATATGAACTTTAAAGTAGTTTTTTCCAATTCTCTGAAGAAAGTCATTGATAGCTTGATGGGGATGGCATTGAATCTATAAAGTACTTTGGGCAGTATGGCCATTTTCATGATATTGATTCTTCCTATCCATGAGCATGGAATGTTCTTGCATTTGTTTGTGTCCTCTTTTATTTCATTGAGCAGTGGTTTGTAGTTCTCCTTGAAGAGATCCTTCATATCCCTTGTAAGTTGTATTCCTAGGTATTTTATTCTGTTTGAAGCAACTGTGAATGGGAGTTTACTCATGATTTGGCTCTCTATTTGTCTGTTATTGGTGTATAAGAATGCTTATGATTTTTGCACATTGATTTTGTATCCTGAGACTTTGCTGAAGTTGCTTATCAGCCTAAGGAGATTTGGGGCTGAGACGATGGGGTCTTCTAAATATACAATCATGTCATCTGCAAACAGGAACAATTTGACTTCCTGTCTTCCTATTTGAATACCCTTTGTTTCTTTCTCCTGACTGATTGCCCTGGCCAGAACTTCCAACACTATGTTAAATAGGAGTGGTGAGAGAGTGCATCCCTGCCTTGTGCCAGTTTTCAAAGGGAATGCTTCTAGTTTTTGCCCATTCAGTATGATATTGGCTGTGGGTGTGTCATAAATAGCTCTTATTATTTTGAGATACATCCCATCAATATCTAATTTATTGAGAGTTTTTAGCATGAAGGGCTGTTGAATTTTTTCGAAGGCCTTTTCTGCATCTATTGAGATAATCATGTGGTTTTTGTCTTTGGTTCCATTTATATGATGGATTATGTTTATTGATTTGCATACATTGAACCAGCCTTGCATCCCAGGGATGAAGCCCACTTGATTATGGTGGATAAGCTTTTTGATATGCTGCCGGGTTTGGTTTGCCAGTATTTTATTGAGGATTTTTGCATCGATGTTCATCAGGGATATTGGTCTAAAATTATCTTTTTTTGTTTTGTCTCTGTCAGGCTTTGGTATCAGGATGATGCTGGCCTCATGAGTTAGGGAAGATTCCCTCTTATTCTATCAATTGGAATAGTTTCAGAAGAAATGGTACCAGCTCCTTCTTTACCTCTGGTAGAATTCGGCTGTGAATCCATCTGGTCCTGGACTTTTTTTGGTTGGTAGGCTATTAATTATTGCCTCAATTTCAGAGTCTGTTATTCGTCTATTCAGTGATTCAAGTTCTTCCTGGTTTAGTCTTGGGAGGGTGTATGTGTCCAGGAATTTATCCATTTCTTCTAGATTTTCTAGTTTATTTGCATAGAGGTGTTCATAGTATTCTCTGATGGTAGTTTCTATTTCTGTGGAATCGGTGGTGATAACCCCTTTATCATTTTTTATTGCATCTATTTGATTCTTCTCTCTTTTCTTCTTTATTAGTCTTGCTAGCGGTCTATCAATTTTGTTGATCTTTTCAAAAAACCAGCTCCTGGATTCATTGATTTTTTTGAAGGGTTTTTTCTGTCCCTATCTCCTTCAGTTCTGCTCTGATCTTAGTTATTTCTTGCCTTCTGTAGCTTTTGAATGTGTTTGCTCTTGCTTTTCTAGTTATTTTAATTGTGATGTTAGGGTATCAATTTTAGATCTTTCCAGCTTTCTCTTGTGGGCATTTAGTGCTATAAATTTCCCTCTACAAACTGCTTTAAAAGTGTCCCAGAGTCTGGTATGCTGTGTCTTTTTTCTCGTTGGTTTCAAAGAACATCTTTATTTCTGCCTTCATTTCGTTATGTATGCAGTAGTCATTCAGGAGCAGATTGTTCAGTTTCCGTGTAGTTGAGTGGTTTTGAGTGAGTTTCTTAATCCTGAGTTCTAGTTTGATTGCACTGTGGTTTGAGAGACAGTTTGTTATAATTTCTCTTCTTTTACATTTGCTGAGAAGTGATTGACTTCCAATTATGTGGTCAATTTTGGAATAAGTGTGATGTGGTGCTGAAAAGAATGTATATTCTATTGATTTTGGGTGGAGAGTTCTGTAGATGTCTATTAGGTCCGCTTGGTCCAGAGCTGAGTTCAATTCCTGGATATCCTTGTTAACTTTCTCTCTTGTTGATCTGTCTGATGTTGACAGTGGGGTGTTAAAGTCTCCCATTATTATTGTATGGGAATCTAAGTCTCTTTGTAAGTCTCTAAGGACTTTCTTTATGAATCTAGGTGCTCCTGTATTGGGTGCATATATATTTAGGATAGTTAGCTCTTCTTGTTGAATTGATCCCTTTACCATTATGTAATGGCTTTCTTTGTCTCTTCTGATCTTTGTTGGTTTAAAGTCTGTTTTATCAGAGACTAGGATTGCAACCCCTGTTTTTTTTAATTTTCCATTTGCTTGGTAGATCTTCCTCCATCCCTTTATTTTGAGCCTATGTATGTCTCTGCATGTGAGATGGGTCTCCTGAAGACAGCAGACTGATGGGTCTTGACTCTTTATCCAGTTTGCCAGTCTGTGTCTTTTAATTGGAGCAGTTAGCCCATTTACATTTAAGGTTAATATTGTTATGTGTGAACTTGATCCTGCCATTATGATATTAACTGGTTATTTTGCTCATTAGTTGATGCAGTTTCTTCCTAGCATCGATGGTCTTTACATTTTGGCATGCTTTTGCGATGGCTGGTACCGGTTGTTCCTTTCCATGTTTAGTGCTTCCTTCAGGAGCTCTTGTAAGGCAGGCCTGGTGGTGACAAAATCTCTCAGCATTTGCTTGTCTGTAAAGGATTTTATTTCTCCTTCACTTATGAAGCTTAGTTTGGCTGGATATGAAATTCTGGGTTGAAAATTCTTTTCTTTAAGAATGTTGAATATTGGCCCCCACTCTCTTCTGGCTTGTAGAGTTTCTGCCAAGAGATCTGCTGTTAGTCTGATGGGCTTCCCTTTGTGGGTAACCAGACCTTTCTCTCTGGCTGCCCTTAACAATTTTTCCTTCATTTCAACTTTGGTGAATCTGACAATTATGTGTCTTGGAGTTGCTTTTCTCAAGGACTATCTTTGTGGCATTCTCTGTATTTCCTGAATTTGAATGTTGGCCTGCCTTGCTATCTTGGGGAAGTTCTCCTGCATAATATCCTGCAGAGTGTTTTCCAACTTGGTCCTATTCTCCCCATCACTTTCAGGTACACCAATCAGATGTAGATTTGGTCTTTTCACATAGTCACATATTTCTTGGAGGCTTTGTTCATTTCCTTTTACTCTTTTTTCTCTAAACTTCTCTTCTCGCTTCATTTCATTCATTTGATCTTCAATCACTGACACCCTTTCTTCCAGTTGATCGGATAGGCTACTGAAGATTGTGCATGTGTCACATAGTTCTCGTGCCACAGTTTTCAGCTCCATCAGGTCATTTAAGGACTTATCTACACTGGTTATTCTAATTAGCCATTCGTGTAATCTTGTTTCAAGGTTTTTAGCTTCTTTGCGATGGGTTCAAACATCCTCCTTTAGCTTGGAGAAGTTTGATCGCCTGAAGTCTTCTTCTCTCAACTCGTCAAAGTCATTCTCCACCCAGTTTTGTTCCGTTGCTGGCGAGGAGCTGCGTTCCTTTGGAGGAGAAGATGCGCTCTGATTTTTAGAATTTTCAGCTTTCCTGCTCTGGTTTCTCCCCACCTTTGTGGTTTTATCTACCTTTGGTCTTTGATGACGGTTACGTTCAGATGGGGTTTTGGTGTGGATGTCCTTTCTGTTTGTTAGCTTTCCTTCTAACAGTCAGGACCCTCAGCTGCAGGTCTGTTGGAGTTTGCTGGAGGTCCACTCCAGACCCTGTTTGCCTGAGTATCACCAGTGGAGGCTGCAGAACAGCAAATATTGCAGAACGGCAGATGTTGCTGCCTGATCCTTCCTCTGGAAGCTTTGTCTCAGAGGGGCACCCAGCCATATGAGGTGTCAGTCGGTCCCCTACTGGGAGGTGCCTCCCAGTTAGACTACTTGGGGGCCAGGGACCCACTTGAAGAGGCAGTCTGTCCATTCTCAGATCTCAAACTCCATGCCAGGAGAACCACTACTCTCTTCAAAGCCGTCAGACAGGGACATTTAAGTCTGCAGAAGTTTCTGCTGCCTTTTGTTCACCTATAGCTCCTAGTGACGGGAGCTCCAAAGTGACAGGGAAAATGGGACCAAGATGGAAAACACTCTTCAGGATATTATCCAGGGGAACTTCCCCAACCTAGCAAGGCAGGCCAACATTCAAATTCAGGAAATACAGAGAACACCACAGAGATACTCCTGGAGAAAAGCAACTCCAAGACACATAATTGTCAGATTCACCAAAGCAGGGTGGATTCCACCCAGCTTGAGCTTCCTGGCCGCTTTGTTTACCTATTCAAGTGTCAGCAGTGGCGGACGCCCCTCCCCAAGCCTCACTGCCTCCTTGCAGTTCAATCTCAGACTGCTGTGCTAGCAATGAGTGAGGCTCCGTGGGCATGGGACCCTCCGAGCCAGGTGCGGATATAATCTCCTGGTGTGCCGTTTGCTAAGACCATTGGAAAAGTGCAGTATTAGGGTGGAAATGACCTGATTTTCCAGGTGCCATCTGTCACAGCTTCCCTTGGCTAAGAAAGGGAATTCCCTGACCCCTTGCACTTCCTGGGTGAGGTGATGCCTCACCCTGCTTCGGCTCTCGCTCGGTGGGCTGCACCCGCTGTCTGGCATCCACTGTACGACAAGCCCCAGTGAGATGAACCTGGTACCTTGGTTGGAAATGCAGAAATCACCCATCTTCTGCATCGCTCACACTGGGAGCTGCAGACTGGAGCTGTTCCTATTCGGCCATCTTGGAACCTCTGAATATGAATTTCAATAAGCTTCATAGGCATTTCTAATTACGTAGAACTTGTGACACTGCCGTTTTAGAGTTCAAACCCATTTAGGTATCACAAATGTATATAGTTTAAGCTAATGTGACTTAGTAGGTTCAGAAAACCCTTCTTTATGCTGTAAAAGTGCCTATGAATCAAGCCAAAAGGATCAATTCTATATAGTCAAACATCCATCAGTAAAAAGCAATTTAAAAACAGATATGCATGTAAAATTTATTGACTTGGGAGTTTCCAGCAGATTGCATCAAACAGAAAAGGCCTTTATAGCCTCTTGGAAACAGCTATCAAATTCCTAAGTAAGGAACCAGGGTGCTCTCTAAAAAGATCTGTACCCATGGTGGGGACATAGAGAGCCCCTGGAAGAAGGAGAATACAGAAGGCTGAGAACAGAAAGTATTGGGAGAGGGCTGGTGCAAGGTGGGAGGAGAAGCCTCAGGGAGTCAGACTAGAGGCAAGTGGGAATTGTGATGCGTAGCAGTAAGGAGACTAACCTTACTTACCCGAGGGCAGCCATCGGTAGCCAAGTACCAGCTGCTGGGGAAAAGCCTTGAGCTTGGGCATAATCTGCAAAGCTACATACATGTGAATCACTCTGCCTATGAAATAAATAATCAACATGACCGTAAGACCTTCAGAGGGTTCACTAAGGGAAATTAGAGAGCACCTGCGCTCATGGGAAGAAACAAAGGAATCTTAAAAAAAAACAGGAAAGAGCCTGGGATCTTTGGGATGGTTTTAATGCAGTTGTGTTTTGAAGCTGTGATTTATTGTTCCACAACCATTCAGCCTGTGATTATGAAATGAACAGTAAACATCTGTTTCCCCTCTGCAAATCCTTCTGTTCTTCTTCATGCTTTGACCTAACATTTGGGGAAAAGGAAAGAAAACAAAAACAGAAAACTTCTTACAGTACAAGTTCTCTGAGTCCAAAAAGACCTCTACTTAGGTCTTCCTGAAAGAGAAATGCATAAATTTGGGGAGAGGCAGATATTTTGTAACCGGAACTCAGTCACCCTTATCTGGACAGCCAGTTTACAATCACTCTTGCTAACAAGGACCAAGTTCTCCTTTAGTCTCTCCAGCTGTTTTCATACAAACTGGTAAATCAACTGACTACAGATTACCAACGAGAGAGAAACAACACTCTGCATGGCCTGAGCAGAATGCACCACAATGAACAAAATGATTCCTGATCTTTTTGCAGCAGGTTACTGAATTAGCTAACATTAAGTAGCTGAGTATTTACTGTGTGTCCAGCCCTGTGTTGCCTTTGCTATCTTGCTTGAGCCTCACATTATCTCTAGGTAGTAAGTATCCTCATTCCACAGACAAGAAAACCGAAGCTCAGAGAAGTGATATGTCCAACATCACGCAACAAAGAAATGGCAGAATTGGGATTCAAATCTATCAGCTCTGCAAAAGGGGCCCACTCCGATTAAGTTGGGACCCCTTTCAAAACCTGTTTATCTCCTCTATCATTATTATTTTCTTCATTTACTTAATTTTCCATGGCTTGTCTCTCCCTACAATATACAATTCCTGAAGGCAAGGCTCTTTCTGTCTTGTTTACTTTTATGTCCTCCATACCTGAGAATGAGCCTACAACATAGTAGCCACCCAGAACTGTTTATTGAATGACTGAATGAATGAATGACATCCAAGAGTCTCAGTCTTAACCAGTGCACTACACTGAAGTTAGCATCCTGTGTGGACACTCAGGATAATTTTCTATGTTGAAATTATTTTATCCTCCCACATGCTGAAAGGATATAATGTAAGCACCATGAACATACTTTAAAATAGATTATATTGACCTTACTCAAAACTTGTAAAAAAAATTGTTTTCTCTGGAAAAGAAAACACCAAAAGGTTTTGCTTCCAGTCAAATTTTAAGCTTATGAGTTCTGAGTGATTTAGCTAGGCATAAAGTTGTTTTCCTAATTATATTCAGGATTTCTGTTCTACCTCTATCATATTCTGATGCTATATCCGAGAGGCAAAGGGAAAAACTTAATTACTTAAAGTATGTGCTGCATACATTTTTTCAAGTAATGAGATTAATTAAGAGGAAAAATAATAAGCAAGTAATCTCCTTAATATATGCCAGATACAAACCTTCTAAGAATTATGAAGAATGTTCATAAAATGTAACAGTTCATCTCTTAGAAAATACACCAATTTTCAACTGGTATGCTTGCAAGAGATTCAATGACTATGTTCACACTCATTAATAATGGGGCACATTATACTTGTCAAAGTAAGAATTATTAGAAGGGAAAAAAAGGCTATGCTCTCTCTCCTCAGGAGTCCTCCTCTCTGCTCATATTGAATTAGCTTGCACTGGAAGCGCTAAATGCTTTTTTTTCTCAACTAAAATGAATTTCATATGACATTTACAATAGTTCAAGGTGGTAAATAAGAGCCTTAAGAGTTTTCCATAATATACACACTTTTAACCAAACTTTTCAAAAGAGACAAAGAGTTGATGCTAAATCTTAAGTGTCAATATTAGGCATAAACTTTGCTGTAGAGATTCTACTCTATTCATTTCATTCATTTATCCTCTTAATAAGTCTCCATACCATGTTCTTTCTTTTGGATAAACTAAATCTGTCAGGCTGGTCAGAGCCATTTTCTTTCCCTCAAGTCTAGCCAAGATGAAGAATGCCTCATTATTATCCTCAGAATAATTACTCTTCACGTATTTCAAGACCTAGAAAATTCTCATCCCTGTCATCCTCAGATGATACACCCAGATCCTTCTCACTCCCCCATAGCTATTTGACCTATTATTTCCCCCTTTTTTAATGGACAGCTTTTCATGAATTCACTGCAAGTCAATCACAAATGATTTGCATTTCAAATCTACAGCAAGCACACAGTCACTCTTGCATGTTTTGGTAGGAATAGGTATCTTGTCAACATGGCTAGGTGCAGTCCTGACAGGAGGTAAACTCTAAACAGTCTTTTAGATTACCTCTTTTTCTTTTTTCCCCTGGGTATGCAAGTTAATATAGGTCAACCTAATTAAATGTAGACAACTGAAGTCACCAACATGAGAGTACTACATTTCTCTTCTGGCATTTTAATAAATCTCCATTCAATTATCCCAGGTTTATCTACATTATAATATCATGTTAAGGCTTTCAAAAGACAGGATTTCTTTAGATCTAAGAATTAATATCATTGTGGGATCTTCATATAAGTTCAAGAGACCACATGGTACCTAATTAGAAATGCCTATGAAGCTTATTTAAATTCATATTCATAGTTCTGTCTCTAAATGGGTCTGGTTTCAAAGCCCTTATATGGACACAAAAATCTGCGTTTTTAACAAGTAAACTTTTCTTATGACCAGGCAAGTTTGGGAAATATAGGCATGTCATGGCACTTGAAGAGCATGCTTAACCTGGGCTCAACAGTTTTTGATATTTTAGGAGGCATTTTTGTCCCTGTGACTACCATAGATCACTGTGTTTTATAGTAAGGAATATGGCATCATTTTAATAGATAGTCTAGTTTTACTAAGATTTAGTATGCAGTACATTACACCTCATCTTGAGTTACTCTTTTGCTTCATTCATTTCCTACCAGTTAACACATTAAAAGTTTCTTAAGGGTAGTGCACATCAGCCAAACATCCTATTTAGCAACGTCACCAACTGCTACAGATCCAATTCCAGTTTCACAAAAGATACTCTATACCACGGTAATCTAGAACTTAGAAGATTTTCTGGATACAGGAAAAAATCTTAGGCTCTAAGCTATAAACAATCCCTGAGACAACTACAATTGACCACAAGTTATCTTGGAGCCTACTACTTCATCAACTAACCTTAAGTATAGTCATATACACAGCAGAAGAAATGGCTTTGTGTCATCATAAAAGTTTCTATATGTGGTTTCTCAAGTAATTTCCAAAACTCTAACTGATGTCCGAGCGCTGCACTTATGGTAGGAGATGAAGAGTAGAAGAGGGTTAGGATATAGATAAATAGATATATAGCTTCAATGTCACAAGCAGCTAGTAAACTTACCATAGTTTTCCTTTGTGATATCCCTACCGACTCAGCTTTCCTATCTTTCACCATCTCCTGAGCAATTTAGAAGCCTGCTCCCTGTGAAATGAGGAAGAGAATTATATTTTATTGGCAGACACTTAGCTCCACTTTTACAGCCAGTATCTAGTTATTCCCATAATCCCTGCAATTAACTCAGAGCCCAGAAAAGAGCACCACGCAGAGCATTTTGAGGGTGAAAAGGGTCAGCCCACAGAAGGATCCATTTGTTCAGTAAAAAATGTTAGCATTTTTCCACTTCTTTGAAAATGGGGACCAGGAACCTTTAAAGGAAGTATCTGATAATGGTGACTTCAGAGAATTTAATGCACTTTTTTTTTTCATTTCATGGTTGTTGAAATCAAGAATCTACTATATCAAGAAAAATTGTTTTTTCTTATTCAGTCTTTTTGCCTTCTTCTATTTCTTTTTTAAAGATTTCTAAACTTTCTTTGGTATGTGCATTAAGAGTTCTGTTTTCTGGCTGGGCATGGTGGCTCACACCTGTAATCCCAGCACTTTGGGAGGCCAAGGCGGGAGGATTACAAGGTCAGGAGATCAAGACCATCCTGGTCAACATGGTGAAACCCTGTCTCTACTAAAAATACAAAAATTAGCTGTGTGTGCTGGTGTACGCCTGTAGTCCCAGCTACTTGGGAGGCTGAGGCACGAGAATCACTTGAACCCAGGAGGCGGAGGTTGCAGTGAGCCAAGATCGCGCCACTGCACTCCAGTCCTGATGACAGAGCGAGACTGCGTCTCAAAAAAAAAAAAAAAAAAAGTTCTCTTTTCCTCCCCCTCTGTAGTAGCTCTGTCTGGTGAATTTCTACATGAAGGGGAATGCACATCTCTCAAAGAGAAAAGCAGCAGTACATTAACTTGACGAGCAGCTCCTGATAAGCCAAATTTCATGATAGTACTATTTAAATTTCATCCTTTATTAATAATAAAATGACTTAAAATATTTTAATGGTATATGTGAGAATCATAGAAATTCAGTTATGGAAATTATGCTGCGATGCAAGGACTAGCATATTTCTTCTTTGGTGAATTAATCAGAGATTCTGAAGAAATAATGCAAGTCTATCCCCAAGCAATGTCTATCAAATCTATAGAAAGATAAAATTAAGTAATATTTTTCTCTGTGATTCTTCAAGGACAAGGTTTTTTTAATCCCCATTCTTTGTTCCGGTACGATTCGTTAGTATCCTCTCTTTGGTGCAGGCAGTGATCCTCCTCTACTCTATTATTCCCCAAACTTCTGCTCTTTTCTCATTATAATATCAAGTCTCTAATACCTGGGTGATTTTTAAAAAATCTGTATGATAAACCCTATGACACAAATTTACCTATGTAACGAACCTGCACATGTACCTCTGAACTTAAAAGTTAAAAAAAAAAAGAATTCTGGTTGGTTACATTAAATAGAAAACAAAAACAAAAACCAACTAAACAAACAAAATTCAGGTCTCAGAAACAAGAAGATTCCATGTAATCTAGGGAGGAAGACAAGCTGAGGAACTACCCAGTGCCAGAAATCCTGGCTGGGCAGCTCCATGTCATTGGCCAGGAGATGTGCTTTCGAGAGAAGGAACTGCCTGGAATCCTGTTCCGTTACATCAGAGTAGGCACCTAACTTAAGGGAGCTGGATATTCTTAGAAAAGATCAAAGTGTTCCCTGGAATACAAAAGACTGCATTTTAACTTGACTTCCCAAACTCCTTCCTCCCTCATACACACTATCCTTCAATGGCTAATGATACAGAAATTCAAAGAGCAAAATGGAATTTTTTACTAAAGAATCTGACACTCTGTTCTATTTCTAAATATCTATGTTGTTCTTGGTCTCTTAAGGCAGTAAGACCCCACAAACTTTCCTACTTCTCCTCTATTGTCTCTCAGCTACATGAGACCCTCTCTAAAACAGCTGCTCGGGCTGGGCACAGTAGCTCACACCTGTAATCCCAGCACTTTGGGAGTCCAAGACAGGAAGATTGTGTGAGTCCAGGGGTTGTGGTCCTAGCTACTTAGGAGGCTGAGGTGGGAGGATCGCTTGAGCCCAGATCAAGGCTGCAATGAGCCATGATCGAGCCACTGATCTGAGCTTGGGCAAAAGAATGAGATTCTGTCTCAAAAATAATAATAATAATAATAATAATAATAATAATAATAATAATATATATACTCCTAATCCCTCTGCCAGGCTCTTCCTTCTAACAAGGTAAGCCTCTTTCTTCCCGTCACACATGGGTTTATAGTAGGTACTTGGTAATAAATGCTGATTGTATTTCTAGCACTGGAGAATGGTGATAGCATTCTCTGACATTAGAAATAAAATCAGCATTATATATGAAAGGATACAGCATTTTTTCCAGTGTCAGAAACACAACACATTTTCCAGTGATGAGAACTGTGTTATGCATCTCCCATGGATATCCCCAAGGAGTTCATTTTAAACTGCAAAATGAGAAATTTAAACTAGACAGGTTTGAATATGACGTTGCCATGCAATTTCCAAAGTAGTCGTGGCATCCCCCTGCAGAGGATCTGAGAAGACTTCGGTGTGAGTGGATTCACTACATAATGGGCATAGCCTGGTGTTATGGTGGAACTGAATGTCAAGAGAACAAAGGCAGAAGAATGCAACTTTTTTTTTTTTTTTGAGACGGAGTCTCGGTCTGTCCTCCAGGCTGGAGTGCAGTAGCGCGATCGGCTCACTGCAAGCTCCGCCTCCCGGGTTCACGCCATTCTCCTGTCTCAGCCTCCTGAGTAGCTGGGACTACAGGCGCCCGGCTAATTTTTTGTATTTTTAGTAGAGACGGGGTTTCACGGTGGTCTCGATCTCCTGACCTTGTGATCCACCCGCCTCGGCCTCCCAAAGTGCTGGGGAATGCAACTTTTTAAAAAGCATTTTATTTATTGCCCTCCTCACCTCTGTGTTTCTGGAGAACACAAAGGAGCTAGGGAAGGAAGGACACAGCTCCTCCTCCTCTCAACTCACCTGTCATTGTTGAATGACAAAGGACAAGAAGGAGTCAGAGCAGAGTTTGGGCTCATGAGCAAATCAGTGGACCTTGAGTTTGTTTTTCACAGAATTTAGAGATGCAAGTCATGTGTGAAGATGTTCCGTCCTGGAGGCACTTTCTCCAAGTTTTATCCACTCTGCTGGGTATAGTTGAGAAGCAGGAAATGATGGTCAGCCATCTGGACTATTGGTTCTGGTGGACCTCTTGGTCTAGGAAAGAGGTCCTGTTTTCCTCTGTCTCCAAGGCCCCACCCAGCTTCTCTGTGTTGAGCCCCCACTCTTGACAGATGACTCTCCCTTAGTGTTGCAGATCACTTTTCTCTCCTCTTCATCCAAGTTTACATTTACACCTGACATGTTTAACAACTACCCTACTCTCCCATCATCTCAGGATCTACAAGTTGAGTATTGCCCAAAACCCCATTCTCTCATTCCCCTATATCAGTGCTTCTCTTACTGGGAGGTAATTATTATCTGCAGAGTTTCATGGAAAAGTTATGAAATATTCATAGAGGCTAACTTTCATACCTATCTCATTAGTTCAGTGCTGGGAAGGATGTTTTAAATATGAATATCCCAACCTTGAATTTCAAGGGCACCACTGGAAATAAAAACAGAGAAAGGCAGAGACAGAGATACAAAGACTTTCTCTCTCTTGGTGGTACAAGAAGGAGGGAGATATATTAATACATTCCTCGAGTATTGTTCTCCGATACCCCCACACAAACTCTGCTTTTTCAGATTAGGGTTCAACCTCATCCTAAAAAGATGATGTCAACATGTTTTAATTTTTTTAAAGAAATGATAGTATTATCCATGAAAGTTCTTTAAAAGTTTTTATAGTCTCTTCATAGTCCAATTTCACTCAATCCTGAGAGCCTCTAAAAATAGCTTGTTGAGCAAATTTATTACCACAACCCACAATCTCTCTCTACTATGTAATTTTACATTGAAACCAGGTACTTAGGAAATAACCTGTCTTCTTGATAGCACAGTGGTCCAGGAGTCCCAGGCAACTAATGTTTGCTAGCCAAACACTCCCAAGAAATCACAAATTATATAATGCACATGAAAGCGTTTGTGTGCTGGAAAGCACTATAAAATGTTATTGTTTCTTATTAATAATAAATCACTTAATGTATTAAGTGTGCCAGGAGTGTAGAATGACATAAGGTGTAATTAGCCACAAGGCACAGCAAAATCCTAAAACCAAAGACATCCTCTTTCCCCAACACTGCATCTCTAAGAATGTAGTTAATCTTTATTTGTTCCTTCACACATGCATAAGCAATATGAATACATGAGTGCCAGAAATAGGGCTCAGAACTGGAGGTCTCTGCTTCATGTACTGTAACTCATGCGCACGGTCTTGTTCCTTTTATGGGTAGAAATGCCTCCGAGCTGTTTGCATTATCTCAGCAGCAGTTGGGGGAGGGGGGATCTGCACAGTCCACATCCCTCAGCCGCAGTACCAGAAGAATCGTTTCTAATCAAGCATGTAAATCCATTTGTATGACCTTAGAAAGACTCCCAATAAGAACGTTTGAATATTAAAACACTCTGTTCTAAAAGACATCATTGTAATTGTGCTGTTTGCTGTTGATACTATACCTAAAACAATGTGTTGTCTAGTGAAAAATCCAGGCCTGCTTTAAACAGAATAGTTAATAAGCACAATGAGTCCCTACTAGGCTAGATCTAGAATTTAGTTATTTGGAAGATTTTGTTTGTTTCTTTCCTGATTCCCCCAGCATTCTGACTTTGGAAGTTAATACTCACTCTTACCCCACACTCCCAGTTTGGGAGCCCTGAGCCCAGCCCCTCGACCCCGTCTCAATTTTGGAAGTGTTTGAGGTCAATCTTCAAGGAAAGCCAGTTTCCTCAGATGTATCAAACTATCACTTAAATAAACTATCATTTATACTTTTTTTTCTTTTTTTTTTTTTTAATGGAGTCTGGCTCTGTAGCCCAGGCTGGAGTACAGTGGTATGATCTCGGTTCACTGCAAGCTCCACCTCCCAGGTTTACGCCATTCTCCTGCCTCAACCTCCCGAGTAGCTGGGACTACAGGTGCATGCCACCACACCCGTCTAATTTTTTGTATTTTCAGTAGAGACGGGGTTTCTCGGTGTTAGCCAGGATGGTTTCGATCTCCCGACCTCGTGATCCATCCGCCTCAGCCTCCCAAAGTGCTGGGATTGCAGGCGTGAGCCACCGCACCTGGCCTCATTTTTACGTTTTTAAACAATAAAGGTTGGAAGTTGATGCAGGAGAAAAATTTTCCCTTGGAGCAACATAAATTGCCTCCAGCTTTTCAGGAGAGGGTTATATTTGCTAACAAAGAAAAAAGAAAAGAAAGCCATTTATAAACAATCTCATCCCTATTCCCATAAACATTGAAAATCTTTCATTTCTCAAGCAATTTCAACTCTAAAATGCATACTGAGAGTTTCTGAAAACCTATTCGATGTTTTCATCTTTACTTCTGTAAAAATAATAATATCTTATTGAGACTTCTGATATGACCATGATTGTATAAATCCAGTTTTCTTCTCTTCTATTCCTGAAAACTATCCAAAAGAAAAATGAGAAACAGACGGGCGGATCACGAGGTCAGGAGATCGAGACCATCCTGGCTAACACGGTGAAACCCCGTCTCTACTAAAAAATACAAAAAACTAGCCGGGCGAGGTTGGCGGGCGCCTGTAGTCCCAGCTACTCGGGAGGCTGAGGCAGGAGAATGGCGTAAATCCGGGAGGCGGAGCTTGCAGTGAGCTGAGATCCGGCCACTGCACTCCAGCCTGGGTGACAGAGCGAGACTCCGTCTCAAAAAAAAAAAAAAAAAAAAAAAGAAAAATGAGAAACAAAAACACAAATTGTATTTTCAGTAAAACGAGGACACAGACTCTAAAGTATTTTGAAAAGGATGCCAAAAAAACAACAGAATTCACAGAAGAGACAACAGTGGGAAGTAGAAAGAAGGACCAGTGGTGTCAGGTCTCAGAAATGTCCCATAAAAATATACTTTGTTTGAAGGCGAGGGACATGCCTGGAGGGGAAAAGGACTACAACCCATGTATATAAAAGAGGTTCAGAAAAGAGATGAATCTTGCAGGTATCAGAAGCCTTCAATAAACCCGGTTCACATCACAGAAGCTAAGGGCTTCAGGAAGAATAATGCAGATCGAGCCATATTTATCTGAAGACGTAGTCTCTGTAACAATTGAAAGTATCAGCCTTCTCATGTAAAAAAACCTGCCCAACCAGGAATACCCCTTTGACCCCTTCTCATGACCATTCACAATAGCTTATACAGAAAAATTCACCTCTTCATATAATAATCAATTTTTGAAAGAAACTAGTATTGCACTTAAAGGTGCCAGAAGAAATAAAGGAGGAAAAAATCAGCAAAATTTATTAGCAGATGAGACTCGCTCTCAGGAAAAATCATGCCATATGATAGGTAAATATTGTGAACAAATATTTTGCTATAACTGAGAAAAACATAATGAAACAATTACCTCTATTAAGAAAGAACACAAGGCAAAAATGCAAGAAATCAAGGAGAGATGGCAAGAAATCAAGGAGAGATGGAGAAAGTGGAATGTGGGCTAGCAAAACTTAGGAAAGCACTAGAAGGAAAAATAAAGCCATCAGAGAAATGCAGATAAAATTGGAAACAGACCCTGTAGAAAACACATTAAGGGGTATGAGAATAGAGATATGAAAAGTAAGCCAGATGTAACATAAATTTAAAGAATTAGAGAGAAAGCTTTAAAGAATTAGAGAGAAAACTATGTATAAAACAATATATAAATAAAATAATAAAATATGAATATAATATATAAAATTACATATAAAAGAATAAACAAGGGAAACTCAGCATATGTATAACTGGAGTTCCCAAAGGATAAAAGAATAAAAGCATAGTAACATCATAGACCAGATTTGAATACTGCTCAAGAAAAAAAATATCCTGGAGTGAAAGACATGAATCTACACCTTGAAAAAATTTTGCTAGGATAATTAACCTGGCACAGTCAATGCAAATACAACTCCTAGAAAAGTTAAAGAATGCTAGCTTTAAAGAGACAGGCAAAAAAGATCAAGTCACTTAATGAGATGAAGGGAGTGTATTAGATAGTACTAAGACCTATTCCTAATACTAGAAGATGATGGGGCAATACCTAAAGATAATCCAAAAAAGGAAGTCCAAAATAGTGAGCTAACTATTCTTTTTTTTTTTTTTTTTTTTTTTTTTTTTTTTTTTTTTTAATACAGAGTTTCATTCTTGTTGCGCAGGTTGGAGTGCAGTGGTGCGATCTTGGCGCACTGCAACCTCCTGGGTTCAATCGATTCTCCCACCTCAACCTGCCGAGTAGCTGGGATTACAGGCGCCTGCCACCAAACCCGGCTGATTTTTGTATTTTTAGTAGAGACGGGGTTTCACCATGTTGGCCAGGCTGGTCTCGAACTCCTGGCCTCAGGTGATCCACCCGCCTTGGCCTCCCAAAGTGCTGGGATTACAGGCGTGAGCTACCACGCCCAGCTGAGCTAAGTATTCTTACATTCAGCAAATAATATTTCAAGTAATGGCTACAAACAAACTGTTTTGAATATGCAAGGACTCTAGGAATACTGGTCTCATGGGGCTTTCTTGGGAAAATAAACTAATATAAGACAATTTTCAAGCAACAAAGACTGAGGAACCTATAGTAGCAGCACTAGTAGTTAACAGTAAATGTATTTAGCAGTAGAACTAAGACACAACAAATGTAGGTATTAAACTGACAGAACAAAATGTAAGTATAAGAAGCCTTTCCAGTATAAAAATAATACTGGCTGGGCGCGGTGGCTCATGCACGTAATCCCAGCACTTTGAGAGGCCTAGGTGGGTGGATCACTTGAGGTCAGGAGTTCAAGACCAGCCTGGCCAACATGGCAAAACCTCGTCTCTACTAAAAATACAAAAAAAATTAGCCAGGCACAGTGGCAGGTGCCTGTAGTCCCAGCTACTTGGGAGCCTGAAGCAGGAGAATCGCTTGAACCCAAGAGGCAGAGGTTGCAGTGAGCCGAGATCGCACCATTGCACTCCAGGCTGGGCAACAAAGTGAGACCCTATCTCAAACAATAATAATAATAATACCATCAACAACAATTGGGAATGGAAATAAGAAAGGGGGTGGGGAACAATGGGTACATACACCAATTGCTTCCTCTGTAGAAACTTGGAAATCAAAGGAACACGTAAAGCTAACAAGTTTAATAATAGAGGTATACGTGTGATAAATCCTAAGAAAGATAATACTATTCACTGAAATTGGATAATGGCAAAAAGGGAGTGAAGAGGAGAGAAAGAAATATGTATTTATCATTGTTCATAGTAAGGAAATAATAAATACTCTCTAAAAAATGGAAGAAAAAAGCCATTATATGAAATTAACAATGATGAATTAATACCTAGTACAAAAATGTGAGCATTCCTAAATATCAATGCTATACATACCAGAATATTTATTCTAAATATAGAATATGTAATATGAAAAAATTAAGACCAATCATAACTGTCATATCAATAACTGTAAATGGCCAAAATTAACCTTTTTTTAAAAAAGTATTTCTTAATGAATTGCAAGGCAAAACCCGGTTTTATGCTGTATACAGAAGACATACCCAAAACTAAATGATTCAGAAAAATATTTGTTAAAAGATAGGCAAAAGTTCATAAGATAAATGCATAAAAGGAAGCAAGGTCTTGACTGTATTATCAAACACAGTAAAGTTCAGATCAAAATGTACCAAAAGAGAAGAGGGCAGTTTATAATGCTAAAGAGTTCAAAACAAAATGAGAA
The DNA here is from genome assembly GCF_002776525.5 of Piliocolobus tephrosceles. Lineage (NCBI taxonomy): Eukaryota > Metazoa > Chordata > Mammalia > Primates > Cercopithecidae > Piliocolobus > Piliocolobus tephrosceles. The sequence goes on along the minus strand of NC_045439.1, from coordinate 43,403,808 downwards.
TATAACGTATAACTATCAATGCATGATATAACATAGTATCAATAGTCTGAAAGTAAAATCTAGAAAATATAGAAGAGAAATAGGAAAACATTGGTAAAAGTAATCTTTAGTTCACTTCTCTCAGTCTATGGTAGATCAAGTGGACCCAGACAAAAACTCTCAAAAGAAATATTTCCAGAGAAGAAATAGAGAGCGTTGTTAAAGAGCTAACCACTGCCCCCCCGCAAAAAAAAAGTACTAATCTCCAAGGGTTCTGTAGGACAACCTACAAATGAAAGTACCAGAACCAGATGATTTTGTAGGAAAATCCTACCAAACCATTTACGTGATATTAGAACTATTCGAGAGCATCATAAAAGAAGGAAAAGTTACAAATTACTTTTGTGAAATAAGTATAACACTAATACCAAAGCCCAACAAAGATTTAACTAAAGAAATCTATAGAATAATCTCATTTTAGAAATATCAATACACGACTATCATATGGCTGATAAAAAAAGAAAAAAATTATTAAGAAGTAGAAATATCAATACAAAAGTCATATATAAAATACGACGACCAAACAGAATTCAGTAGCCAGGTGCAGGAGTTATTCAAAGTGTTTTAAGGATGGTGCAACATCAGAAAATCTGTTAATAAAATTTATCATTTTAGTAGGCCTGAGGAGAAAGATGATATGATCATCTTCATGGAAGATTTTTAAGGCATTAGAAAAATGAATTATTAAAATTTAATTTAAACAACAAAATAGGGAAATTATGGTATGATAGCCTCAATGTTGACCACTGTCAGTTCCTTCCCTCCCTCTATACACAACATGTCCCTCCCTCTATACATCAAGGCATCTATACATCTCCCTCCTCTATATAGCAATAAAAGGAGTTTATTCCTCAACTCTTGAATCTGAGCTGGTCCTATAAGCGTCTTAACCAAAAGAATGCAGAGAAATTGAATGAAGAAAAATCTAAAGGACACAAAAAGGAACAATACCCTACGAGTCATTAAAACAGATTATAAAATCTCTAATTACAACAGTGTAGGACTGACAAATAAATGTACCAACAGTCCAAAACAGTACTGTATAGAAAGCCGAAACACAGAAAATACAAAGGGGACTTTGGCAGAAGAAAAGCAAATTATTCAAAAATACTTTGAGACTGCTGGATTTGACAATGATTCTAGCTTAATAACACACTTGACTGGCAAAGATGTAGAAAAATAAACACCAAAGACAGATTTACATGAAGCTAATGAAGATTACGTTTCAGAGCCCCTCATTTGCAGGGGCACTTTCCAAGGATCTAGAGTGGCTGTAAAAAGGTGCTCACATGGTCATGGATTAATTAATTTGAATTTAGTCACATCGGTATAGGGTTTTGCTGCTTTTATGCCCAGCTAAGTTATTGCTAGCCTTCCTAGGATGGCTTCCAAGAATATTCCTGTGACCTGCCTACCAACTCCCCTAGTGCTGTAGGACAGAGGTTAAGGGCCATAGATTCTATTGTCCTATGAGCATGGTCCAGGCACCCAGCACTGGAAGGATAAGTTGCGGAGGTGATAAAAGGCTTGATATGTTTCTCATTCTAAATAAAAGATGTGTATACTTTTACACTAACTTTGTATTTCTATTGTTGGATTATCTTTCTTAAAGAAAACTCATCCATCAGTTGATGGTGGGAATGTAAACTGGAGAGCAAATTTATCAGAATTTCAAACACATACTCTTTTGACCCAACAATCCTTCCTTCTGAAATTTTATCTTACAGCTGTTCTCATACATGTGCAGAATGACTTACAGGCTTGTTCTTGGCAGCATTGCTTGTAATAGCAAAGAATTGGAAATAATCCAACTATCTAAGAACAGGGGACTGATTTAGTAAAGGATGACACACTCATAAAATGGAATACCATGCAATTGTTAAAAATAATGAGGAAGCACTTAAAAAATTGATCAATAAATATCTTATGATAAAGATTTATGTGAAAAAAGTCAAACTACAGAAAAATGTGTATAGTGTGCTTCCGTGTGTGTAAAAAAGACTAAAACAGAATAGAAACACAATTGCAATGCACACACACTTTAAAAATCTGAAGAATAAACAAAACACTAACACACCAGTCATCTATTAGAGGTTGTAAACTGGATAAAAGAGAAACATGAGTGGGAATTGGACTGTGTGCATTTATACATTTCTCATGTTTTAACTCATGAATGTTATTATGCATTCACAATTAAGTAATTTTTTAAGGACCTCATGGCAGCATTACCTTCCCAGTTTCTTCCAGAAGCCTTCCAGAGCCCACAGTGAGGATTGCCTGCTTTCCCTACATGCTCTCACAGCTCCTTCTTCTGACCTGTCATAGCACCTATCACACTGTATTATGATGGCCCATTTACTGAGGTGTCTCTTTCCCTAAAATAGAAGTTTCATAAGAGGAACCAAATCTCTAAGCATCTGGCACGGCACCCACTTCATACAAGGTGTACAAAATGCTTGTCAAGAAAAAGTCAATAGGAAATAAGTTATTTCCTTTAGAAGTAAGATGCTCAACACTATTTGCTTAGACAGTATATCTACAAAGTGAGTCCAAATTATTTGGGTCCAAATAAAGAGAAGGAGGAACATTAGTTTGAATTTAACCATGTTAGTATTATGTATTGATTTTCTATTGCTGTATGGCAAACTACCACAATCTTAGCGACTTGAAACAATGCTCATTTATTAGCTCACAGTTCTGTAGGTCAGAAGTCCAGCAGGCATGAATAGATTCTCTGCTTAGGATATAATAAGGTCAAAATCAAAGTGGTGGCCAGGTTGGTCTTATCAGAAGTCTCTGGAGAAGAATCTGCTTCTAAGTTTATTCTTTTTGCAGAATTCATATCCTTGGGATTGTAGAGCTGAGGTTCCTGTTTCCTTGCTGGTCATCAGCCAAGCACTGTTCTCAGTTTCTAGAGGTCACTCACAGTCTTTGACACATGGCCCCCTCCATCTGCAAAGCTATCATTGAAGCACTGCCTTCACAACAGATTCTTCTCCTGTTTTAAATCTCTGATTTTCCCTGATGCTACCAGCCAGAGAAAATCTCTGCTCTTAAAGGGAACATGTGACTAGGTCAGGTTCATCCAGATAATCTCCTTATCTTAAGGGCAGCTGATTGGTAATTTCATTGCATCTGCAAAATCTCCTTTGCCAGGTAACAGTAACATAAACATGGGAGTAATACCAGGGGTCAAGGATCACTGGAGTTATTTTAGAACCATTTCCACCATACCATGTTGACTCTTAACATGTCAACACTAATTATCCCTAAGGAATAGTTGCCCAAATTTAGGCAGCAAAGAATTTTCTCCCTTCTCCACATAGTTCTCTCTCCTTTCAATTTCTGGGATTTAATGACCTGAGAACACCAGCTGGTGTGTCTAAAGATTGCCTCAACCACCATTACAGAAAAACAGTGTGTGGGAGGGCAGACTGGGGTGGTGGTGGTGATGGAAGCAAAGGTATGTGCATGGACAATCCTAAAAATAGTCACAGGAAACTGAACAACAAAAAACGTTTTTATTTAAAAAAAAAAAAAAAACCTGGTAAGTACAATTTCTATAGGTATCTAAGACTGACCAAGATATAGAAGGAAATTCCCCAGACCCAAGTGGAGTCCTACTGAAAACAGAAATGTTGTCCCTCACATAAAGCCTTTGAAGTTGCCATCAAGTCCACTGACTGTGGCGTTTTCTAGTTTTTCTCCCTATAACTATGTTTAAATGCTTTCCTTCCTTTCTTATTATCTGGCATTATTTGACATGTCTATTCTCTATTTCCCTTTGATTTGACATTGTTCTTCTATATAACAGTACCATCAGAACTAGCAGTAGTTCCCACTGCCCAGCATTTATGCCCCCAGTACTCACATGACTGTCCTTCACACCTTCCTCAGAACGCTGCTCAAATGTCACGTTAGCAGCAAGGTCTTCCCTAATCAGGCTGTGTAAAAAGGAGCTACTCTCCACTCATCTTGCCTTATTTTTTCAGTAGAATTTATCACTATCTAATACATTGCACACACATATGTACATACACACAAACACACACACACACACATTTCTTTATTATCTGTCTATTAAGAAAAGGAGGCCATATCTCTGGCATTTAGAAGAATTCCTGCACTCAATAAATATTTTTTGAGTGAATGAATGGAAGTTTACAAGGGTACAAGGCTTTCACTTTTTTTTTTTTTTTTTTTTTTTTTTTTTGAGATGGAGTCTCACTCTGTCACCCAGGCTGGAGTGCAGCTCACTGCAACCTCCACCTCCCAAGTTCAAGCAATTCTCCTGCCTCAGCCTCCCAAGCCTCCCAAGTAGCTGGGACTACAGGCACCCTCCACCATGCCTGGCTAATTTTTGTACTTTTAATAGAGATGAGGTTTCACCATGTTGGCCAGGCTGGTCTCAAACTCCTGACCTCAGGTGATCTGCCTGCCTCGGCCTCCCAAAGTGCTGGGATTACAGGTGTGAGCCACCGCACCCGGCCAAGACTTTCACTTTTAATTATTTTTATATGTTAGTTCTTCCTCAATTCCAACAATGATTTGTATCCATCCCTACCTTTTTCATCAGATTTTATAAGCCCTTTATAGTGGATATAAGAGAGTACTTATGAACAAGCACAGAAACTTTTACCAGTTCCATAATTCACTAGTGAATACAACTACCTTGCTCGGTGATATTAACAACTACTCAAATAAAGTGAAATCACTTTCTTTATAACATGCTCTGCTTCAACCATTGTTTTCCTGGTTCCATGGGCAAAGAACTAGTCATGCTTTTGCAAAACTTCACATTACAATAACGTTGTATAGCCATGCTAGGAATGGATGCACACACATGTACAGTGGTCAAAAGATGTGATTTTAAATCAAATATGCACAAATTAAACACTCAGCTCGGTATTGCAGTGGTGACTTGATTTTAGACAAGTCACTTAAACTCTCTAAGCTATTGTTTCCTCATGTATGAAATGAGGATAATAATAGGACTTATTTCACCTAAAACTTATGAGGATTACATAAGCCAATGTATCAGTATATGTAGCAGTGTTGAACAAACCTCAGTGGCTTCTGCTATTGTTAATTTTTGTCCATGTGGGAAAGATACTTGATACAACTTCGTTGTCCTTTTGTAATATCTCATCTCATAGACTATATTTTCTTTGGCCATGCTCAGTTTCCTATATCCAGGGAAGAGTAAATAATACAAAATGCCCATAAACAAAACCAGTGTGGATTAATGTCAGTTGGTTTGGCTCCTAAAACACTGAAATGAGGTTGCAAGTGATGGGGCACACATGTGTGATGGTCTCTTCATAAGAAGAACAGACAGTCATGAGACTTGAGTGCTTAGGACACTGGCATGCCTGAGACAGGGGATGATGCAACGTGACTTCCTGGGGTCTCTTCCAGACCTACATTTTCTTTTTCTTGGTAAAAGCTCCATACACTATGAGTTTCATCAAATCATTTTCAACTAGAGAATCACGGCTGCCGTCTTCAAGTGAAGTCTTACATTCTTGGGAATTCAGGCATACCTTCTTCCTTTCTGATACGTGAAAAGATTACTTTTTCACAAGTCCTTCTTAAGTTTAAATTTGGAATAAGAAAGCTGTCTTATTTCCCTAAAAACTGTATCTTGCTGATCCAATATAATCCAAAAGAGGATTCAGATGGTAGCAGAAGGGAGAAAGGTATGCTAGGGTACCTGGGAAGTGGGCAACAAGGAAAACAAGCACATTCTGTGTCTCAGAGCCGCTTCCCTGAATAGCTGTTTAGGAAGTTTGCCAGAATCTAAAGCCAATGCACACGGGTCCCTTGCAGGCAGCTCTTGACCGCACAGTCTATTATCAAAACTCAATAAGCCATAGTTGGTTTAAAATTAAGTCACATTATCATGTTTCCCATATAAGATTGAGAGGCAATAATAAATATGATTTATGCAATCCTAATAATTATACCATACAATTCATCCATTTAAAGTCTTTATTTTTTTTTGTCTTTCTTCTTTTTTTTTTTTTTTTTCTTTTTTGAGACAGGATCTCACTCTGTCACCCAGGCTGGGGTGCAATGGTGCAACCTCAGCTCACTGCGACCTCCATCTCCCAGGCTCAAGCCATCCTCCCAACTCAGCCTCCCGAGTAGCTGGGACCAGAGGCATGCACCACCATGCTGGGCTAATTTTTGTGTTTTTGCAGAGACGGGGTTTCACCATGTTGCCCAGGCTGGTATCAAACTCCTGGATTCAAGCAATCCACCTGTCTCGGCCTCCCAAAGTGCTGACATTACAGGCATGAGCCACCACACCCAGCCTCCATCATTCAATAAAGACATATTTTCATGAGTATTCTTAATTCTTCAAAGTTGAGGTGAGTAGCCAAAGGATAGGTGGGGCAATATAAATTGAGGAGAATGTGAGGATCATAGGAAGTGGTATGTAAAAAAAAATGGAAAAGTTAGTTGGGAAGGAAAAAAAAAAAGAGAGGGCTTTGTATTCTCAAACAGGGCTCAAGAGCATGGCCTTTGAGCTCATGAAATAAGTAACTTCCTGTCAAATCCTGAGAGACAAAAAGTATATTAGTGGTTTTAAGGGACTGTAAGGGGCTGAATGGGGAGTAACTGCTCATGGGTACAAGGTTTCTTTTTAGAGTGATTAAAATATTCTGAAATGTATTATGGTGGCGGTTGCACAACTCTGGGATTCTACCCAAAAAACTATTGAATTGCACTTTAAATGGATGAATTGTGTGGTGTGCAAATTATATCCCAATGAAAATGCTGAAAAAAATAACTGAAAGGGGGAAAAGTAAAGATAGTAATATGATGCCTTTGCTTATGAAAGTTAAACTCAAACTAGATAGTAGCTAACAACTGAAATAATGGGAGAGAAAATTTTATTTCAAATTCTTAGATAAATTCATCAAAGTCCTTAGTTCCTGAAATCACAAACTAGATTTTATTTAATAGCTACAATAACACCTGGCTACCAGGACAAATAAGTCTTGAATCTGTCATCTCCATTCCTACTGTCACTGATTTAGTCGTCCTCTCTTCCGTGGACCATTATACGGTAACAGCCCTTTAACCAGCCTGGCTTCTCCCTTGGGACTCCTTCTCCATATTACCACTGGAGAGGTCTTCCAAACAACATAACAACAAATCCAAGCACATCAATCCTCTGATCAATAGCATTCAGCAGCTCCCAACCCTTCCCAGAATAGAGTTAGGAATCTCTAAACAGGCTTAAAATGCCTCCATTTTCTGTGCTCTGACTCCTCTTTTCAACCATATCCCCACCCACCACCCAGCTGAACCCTGGGATTGGACCACACTGCACTGCGTGTCAGTCCCACACTCTCACTTCCATATTTGTGCAAGCCACCTGGTGTGTACAACCGTCATTGTCCCTGAAAAGCTTTAATACACAGCTCAAACTTGACCTCCTTCTTGCAAGCTTCTCTATTTCCCCAGATGTTCTACTGGGTGATTCCTACTCTATGATTCCTTAATTCATCCATGTGTTCTACAAATATTTATTGAGTGGCTTTTGTCGGTTAAGCGTATAGTACCTTGTCTGTGCCTTTATTACAGCAGGGTTCACACTGATAGAACTTTGTACATCTCTGCTCCTCCCACTAAACTATGATCCCTCAAGGACAGATATCATGTTCTGTTGTTCATCTTTGCATCCCTGCTCCCAATATACTGTCTGATATATTATAGGTACATAACAATGCCTTGGATAAGTGAAAAAAAAGGCACTAAAGAGATTATTTGAATATGCTCAACATTACCTACAAATCATCCTTTCACTTTAATATAAAAGACCTGATATAAAAGAGATATGTTTTATTGGTATTAGTAATAGGAATGCCATTTTGTGGTTGTTCAGATCTAAAGCCTTTGGATATGTAACCCACACATGTACACACACATATATGCATATAGACAAATGTAATCATATAGTTTTTCATATTTGAACATGAAAGGATTTAAAACAGATAAAATAAACCATTAACATAATTTTTCTCACTTTTGACTTTTCACATATATTTTTCCAAAAAATATATATGAATTTGTGCTTAAGAAAAGAAAGGTGAAATTCTCTGTCCCCATAGAGCTCCATCCACACTATTATGCAGATAACTGTTTTCTTTAACCACAATTTCCTTGGTAAGCCCTGAACAAACATTCCAATCGTTTGCTAAACATATCCACTGAGGCATGGTGCCCTGTTAAAGAAATTAGTTCCCTTCCTTTTAATTTAAAATATCTATGAACCAGTAAACTCAGAAATATTGTGATCCCAAAATACTATTATGTTTCCTGCCAAGTTTCTTCTGTCTAATCTAAATCTCAGATTTCTATGCTAAGACGAAAGCATTTTGGTGACTATCTCTTTACTAATATGCCAAACTAAGTTCTCAGGGTTCTTCTTTCGGGACTCTAAATTATCAAAAAGCATATCAAAACTATTACTGGTTCCAGAATGTGATACATTCCACAAGAAAACTCTCCTGGACTCCAAAAAAAAAAAAAAAAGACACTATCACAGGGAGGAAAAAAAGGTGAAGAAACAGCTATAGATTAAATGCTATGTTTTAAGCTGATTGGATTCTGATTTTAAAAAGAAAAAAGCTATTAAAGTCATTTTGTAGGCAATTAAGGACATTTTAATATGCAGTGATTTAGATTATATTAAGAAATGAATGTGAATTTTCTTGGTTATGATCATGCTGCTGTGGTTATATAAGAGAGTGCTCTTATTCTTAGGAGATGCTGCTAAAGTATTTATGGGTAAAATGTCACCATGTCTACAATTTACTTTCAAATAGTTCAGGGGGCAAAATATGTGCATATATATGAAAGGAAAAAGTACTTGTGGTAAATTGTTAACATCGTTGAATGCAGATGGGGGTCATAAGGTGTTCCTATAATTCTTTCAACTTTTCAGTATGTTTCAAAATTTTCAAAACAAAAAACTGGAATAAAATCCTCTTTGAAGAAAATTTTTTAAATAATAACTGTCCCTTATTATTGAAATAGTGTAACACACACTATTTCAAATTGATAATGCCATTTAGTATTAGAGATAAATCTATTGGTCATTCATTATTAACTCCAGAACTGTATTTATATCAGAAAATTGAATTCGCTAATCCTACCATAGAACTTATCAAAAGACTTGAGGTTATAATTATTTTCTCCTAGAGAAGAAATCTCAAAATGTAAGTTTATGACTTTCTGTAATAAATGCTTTTTTGCTTGAACATGTATTCCCCAGGAGAAAAATGTGCGCATGGAAACACATGGAAGAAATTCTCCTTCCGTAAATACATTTCTTAATTATTTCAATGTTTTAAAAGCAATCATGAACAGGTTTTATTGTTTTATATTTTTCCACATATAACAAACCTTCCTTTCTACATCCTCTCTTCTTACTCTGACCCTACAGAATTCTCTTTTATGGCCAAGTTCCAAGAGAGGCTACAGGCTCTGTTTCATGCGTCACCTGACAAAGTACCTTTTCTTGGAATACGATCTCTTCAGTAAAGCCTGCTGTGTAAGCCAGCTATGGTGCTAGATCACCCAGCTGAATGCCTTCTGGAATATTTTTTTTCAGTGTCTGTGTATTAGTACATTTTCACGCTGCTGATAAAGACATACTCTAGACCAGGCAATTTACAAAAGAAAGAGCCTTAATGGACTCACAGATCCACATGGCTGGGGAGGCCTCACAATCATGGCCAAAGTTGAGGAGGAGCAAGTCACATCCTACGTGGATGGTGTTAGGCAAAGAGAGAGCGAGCGAGCTTGTGCAGGGAAAAGTCCCCTTTTCAAAACCATCAGCTCTGGTGAGACTCATTAAACACCACAAGAACAGCACGGGAAAAACCTGCCCTCGTGATTCAACCACCTCCCACTGGGTCCCTCCCACAACACGTGGAAATTCCAAATGAGATTTAGGTGGGGACACAGTTAAACCATACCAGTCTGTATGTGGCATGAAATGCTTCCTAGTTGCCGACAAGTAGTGAAGTGTCCAGAATTCTCTCTTCATGGGAAGAGGCTTGAAACACACACACACGCACACACACACAGAGTTGTCTCTCAATCTTTGTAGGAGGATTGGTTCCAGGACCCTCATAGATACCAAACTCCATGGATGCTCAAGTCTTTGATATCCAATGGTGTAATATTTGCATATAACCTACACACATCCTCCTGTATACTTTAAATCATCTGTAGATTACTTATAATACTTCATACAGTATAAATTCTTTGCAAATAGTTGTTATACTGTATTGTTTAGGGAATAATGACAAGAAAAATATATGCTCAGTACAGAGGCAATTGTCCCTTTTTTCCTGAATATTTTTGATCCTTGTTGGTTGAATCCATGGACGCAGAACCCAAAGATCTAGAGGGCTGACTTTCTACTGTGCAGAACTTTATTTCAAAGGAACTTGAAGAGACAAAAGAAGGTGTTTCATGATACACAGCTTGCCTATAGAAATAAGAGAAAATACGAGCAAGAAAATAAAAAACAATTTCTTATTTTTTAAGAAGGAGCTTGGACCCGTATGATATAAGATGACATAACCTAGAAAGCATGATCTGACAAAATATTAACCAGTTCAGTTTATTTCATGAGAAAAAAAAAAACTTTAAAACTTAACAAGAATAATTTTCTTTAGTTTCCAAAGTACTCTGCACAATACTTGAAATAGTATAAATGTCAGATCAATTGCAGTCCCCAGAAAATTTTTAATTTTAAACATTAAAAAGTGTCTGTTCTTGAAAGTCTTTATCATTTCTAAAATCCTCCTAGCTTCCCTCTTAGGCCAAAGCAGGAGACTAGTATGTGGCATACATCCTGTTAGCCGTGACTCAAAAACTCTAACACACACTTGTTAAGTTTCAGTTTAACTTAAAATTTCATGGTTTCAAAGGGCAATTTCTTCTTCTAGTTTTCCAAATAGTATCCAAATATGGCAGAAACAACAGAAATAGCTGAGAAATTTTGATGAAAATGTAGCTACACATTTGTTTAAAGTTTGATTTTTTATTAATTTCTACTGGATTTGAAGGTTTGACTGAATTCATTGGTGTCGATCATCAGATTATCTCCATCACACCTGGTCTTGTTATCGCAGCACAGCAAGACAAAGGGATTTTTCACACGCTTCTCATTCTCTAGCAAGTACAAGTTAGGTGTGAAAGAAATTGTTCTTGCCACTTAAGCCTGGCTGTTTTCCCACCCTGCTCTGTCCTGCTGGTCCTTCAGCTGCCAAGCATTGGCAAGCTTCAGACCATATTCACCACACTCTAGAGTCACTCTAATGAGTTCGTCTCTTGGCCTTGATTTCCACCAGCAGTAGATCATGGCTTAACATGGCAAATCTTTCACGTAGGGAAAAAATCTTTCTTGATAATTCGCGAGAGATGAGAACAAAAAATTGTATAGTTCAGGTATATTTAGAAAGCTGAAATCAAATTCATTTTAGAAGTACTCTTAGAGGTAGCTACTGTGTTTTGTTAGCTTGTTTATTTGTTTGTTTGCTTCCTTTCCTGGGCCAAAGTAAAAAATGTAGTTCAGACCAGACCATTAGGAAGCCATGTAAACTGTTGAAGCAACAGTCATCATCAGCATGGTATAAAACTAGCCTTTCAAAAATCAGGGTCAGAAGAAAGTCTTGAGCTATGCATTTCATTATTATTATTATTATTTTTAGACAGGGTCTGGTTCCATCGCCCAAGCTAGAGTCCAGTGGTGCCATCTCAGCTCACTGCAACTTCTGCCTCCCAGGCTCAAGCCATCCTCCCACCTCAGCTCAACCCCCCAAGTAGCTGGGACTATAGGCATACACCACCATGCCCAGATAATTTTTGTATTCTTTTTAGAGATAGGGTCTCACTTTGTTGTCCAGGCTGGTCTCGAACTCCTGAGCTCAAGCCACCTGCCCATCTTGGCCTTCCAAAGTGCTGGGATTATAGGCATGAGCCACCGCACCTGGCCTATGTACTTTCGGTAGTGCATAGGATGGTAAACACAGTCAGCATGGAGCTTATGGAGTCCTGTTCATGCCTCAGGAACTATGAAGGGGATTTTCATATATATCCGCACATATTCCTAGGGATCCTGGGAGGTAACTGTGATTTGTGCAATGCTAGAAATGAGGATGATGCAGCTTAATTAAGAAACATGCCCATGGTCACATCATGCTTGAGTGGACAGCAGAGTTGGAACTACATCCCATGCTCATAACCTTAAACCACTCTGCTATATCACACCCTAGGCTGGAAAGTGGAGGCCCAACTTAGCATGCAGTCTCTCCAGGTCATTAGACACTGCTGGGACCTATTTGAGTGAATAACAACTCATGTTTTATTTACTTACTTACTTATTTACTTATTTATTTATTTATTTGAAAGGGAGTCTACTCTGTCGCCCAGGCTGGAGTGCAGTGGCACGATCTCAACTCACTGCAACCTCCACCTCCCAGGTTCAAGTGATTCTCCTGCCTCAGCCTCCCAGAGTAGCTGGAACTACAGATGCCAACCACCACGCCTGGCTAATTTTTGTATTTTTAATAGAGACAGGGTTTCGCCATGTTGGCCAGGCTGGTCTGGAACTCCTGACCTCAAGTGATCCGCCCGCCTCAGCCTCCCAAAGTGCTGGGATTACAGGCGTGAGCCACTGTGCCCGGCCAACAACTCATTTTATTTTATTTTATTTTATTTTTTATTTTTATTTATTTATTTATTTATTTATTTTTTTTTTTTTTTTTTTTTTTTTTTTTTTTTTTTTTTGAGACAGAGTCTCGCTCTGTCACCCGGGCTGGAGTGCAGTGGCCGGATCTCAGCTCACTGCAAGCTCCGCCTCCCGGGTTTACACCATTCTCCTGCCTCAGCGTCCCCAGTAGCTGGGACTACAGGCACCCACCACCTCGCCCGGCTAGCTTTTTGTATTTTTTAGTAGAGACGGGGTTTCACCATGTTAGCCAGGACGGTCTCGATCTCCTGACCTCGTGATCCGCCCATCTCGGCCTCCCAAAGTGCTGGGATTATAGGCTTGAGCCACCGCGCCCGGCCCAACTCATTTTAAAGTAGGAATTGAAATGAGCATTCAGGCAACAAATTTGGCCCATGTTACAGAGAAACTCTGGGGAGCCCATAGATTTTCTGTGATTCCCCTGTCATTCTAAGAACACTTGAAGACAAGAATCCACATACATGGACTCCTTTGAGAAATTACAGTGGCTTCAAATTGCTTCTGAAAGTTGCTTTGACTAGAACCACTAACTTAGTTATCAGAACCTGACTTGACTGACCTACTGCACCCGACCTGGGCTTCTTCTCTGCTTCAGGGGCTAAGACAATCATATCAGGGTGCCTGGGCTGCCATTTTTGTGATGGCCACTGCTATCCACTTGCAGGACAGACATACAAGGAAGCAGACTTCTCTTAAGATGGTTAGAGAAAAAGAAAGAGAAGGTTCTTTACCAATTGATGTGTGATATTTTCTGGAATTAAGGGCAGAGAAAAGGGAAGCTTATGAAGTAAGTCAGGGCCAGGTTAAAAGACTAGAGATGAAATTCTGAAGAACCAAAATAAAAACTTGTGTGGATGTTTGAATCCCACTATTTCTAATCCCCAGGAGTAATGGCCCTGACTTGCATTTCCTTTATAAAGTGCCAAAGAATGGTAAGTACTCTGTAAATATGGTAGAATGAGAAAATGAATAATTTAAAACATTGAAAATAGAGCCTTCAAGAAAACCCTTAAGAGGTTGGATTTGTTTAATAGGAAGAAGCAAAGGCTGAGAGGTAATTCGTGATGAAACAAAAATATTAAAAGTTTTAATAATAAGACTATGTAAATATACTTTCTTTCTGGAATAGCCTAAGTGTAGTTGTATCTACAAGAAAGAAAGTAAAAAATCTCACCCTTTTCAAAGATGCACATTTATTATTGTCATCAAAACCATTAAGTGTTTTTTGGCATGAGATACTACTATATTAGTTGCTATGCAGAGCAATTTGGACCGAAATCCCACATTTCTTTAGGAATTATAGACTCATTCCTGCAGAGGCTGCTGTAGCACAGTATAACAAATGCTTGCTGGTTGATTGGTCTCAGAGAAGGGAAAAGAAAAAAGATACAGCTGAAGATGTGTAGGGCTCCAGGCATGAGAAGAGAAATGTGAATAAATGAGAGATAGTGGAATATTTACATTGGATATGTGGTAAAAGTAATAAGGGAAGGAGTGGATGATTGATACCCAGCAGAAGCTGTCAAAATACAAAAAATAAGCAAGCCCACAAACTATAGGGTCACTTGTTTTATAAACTTGTTACTAAGTCACACGATAGATATTTCATAAATACCTATTATCCTTACAGAACAAGTAACAAAACATAATGAAATCAAGTTATGTCAGGATTTTCCCCCACGAAATTAGGTTTTTCAAATAAAATTATTCAATTCATTTAATGTAACTAAGACATTTATAATTGGATTCCACTGTATTGCTTTTCCCATTTTTGACAACGGTTCCATGAAACGGCAACTATAATTCACTAAGAATGTGTTCAACAGTGGACTAAGTATCTAAAGCTTTTGGTTTCAGATTCAACCCATGGCAAGTCCTCTCTGAATATTTCCCTTGCTTTCTCCCCAGAGAGCTCAGGAGAAACAGTGACTAACATAATATATAAATACCAGATAGCAAAGACATCCGGAAAGTTCCCTTTGAGGTTACCATCAGTTCTAGAGTGGCTCGCAAAACGCTGCTCAGGGAAAAGTCCAGTGCAGTGGAGGCCACACCATATGCGCATTCATTCCATGGTCATTGACGTTTACATTTTTGTAATGTGGATTTTAAGCAGGGAGTCAAAAATTCAGTGTCATCCTAAATGTATTGACCATCTGTCCTCTAAGTTTTCTGGGAAAGCAGGACCAAAAATCATTTGCATCCTCCCAAGTCTTCCATAGAGCCATAAATACTCCAGAGGCACAGAGACAGGGAGAGAGGCAGAGATTACTAATCCCATCAACAACTTGCCAGTTTTATTTTTATATTTTAAATGAATACTTGTTACCCCTGTATCTGGGCACACATTCAGGAGAATGACTTGCCAATAGTTTCTGGTGGTTTCAAGGGAAGGTTTAAGATTTATTAATACAAAGGAAAGTAAGTACAAGCAAAAGACACTCACATTAACTACCTTTATGTGCTTTCTGCAGCTTTGCAGATGACAGGAACATCAATATCCAGTTAACTTTGCAGAGCAGTTATGCTGTTAAGAGGTTACCAGGAAAAAAAGTGCAGGCTGGCACCAGAGCCAACTGGGAAGTCAGCCTAAGGCCTGCAGGGTATCTGAAGGCACAAAGCCCCGGCGGCACTGGTTGATCCAGTAGCAAAATGTCAAACTAATTTATATTCAGGCCAGGAGGTTCTATGGACTAAAGAAAAATGAATAAGTAGTATAAGGACACTATTTTTCAAGGCTACATTACCCTCAAGTGAATTAAAAGTTCACTGGTGAAATCATCAATGCCTCTCAAAAATTTTCACCAAATGTAGTGCTTTGGCAGAAAATGACTACAAAGTAAATGCTCTGGTGGTAAGTCCAAAGGAAGTTGAGAAACTTGGAGATGGCATGGGAGTGTATCCAAAAATAGAGAGCACAAAATGTCTTTGAAGGTCCATGTTTTAATATCCTTGTGAATTTGGCATTCTACCTCATAATATCACCTTGTTTAAAGTGAAAGTGAAGTGCATATACTTTCTTTCTGGAATAGCCTAAGTGTAGTTGTGTCTAAAAGAAAGAAAAGAATGATAGCTCAAAGATGTAAAATGAAATGGCCACAATTTCTTTGCTACATGCAGTGTTATTATATAAATGAACAGCTCCGGCAAGTGATTAAAAATTAAATGTTCCATTTCCTATTCAGTTTTATAGTTCAAAGATAATCCCACACTTGAGGAGGCAGGAGAATGACTTGAGACCAGGAGTTTGAGACCACCCTGGGCACCATGCAACATAGCAAGACCGCATCTCTATTTAAAAATTTTACAAATTAGCCAGGCGTGGTGGTACATGACTGTAGTCCTAGCTACTTGCGGGGACTGAGGAGGGAGGATCCCTTAAGCCCAGGAGTCTGAGACTGCAGTGAGCTATGATTGTGCCACTGCACTCCAGGATGACAGAGCAAGACCCTGTCTCAAAAAAGAAAAAAGGCGGCAGAGGGTTTTGTTGGAAGTTGATGTGCAGGAAGACACATTCCTTGTCTGTGCCTCACTGCTCAAACCCACTTGGAGAAGCCTGGCTCGGATGGGAAGGCACACATTGACAATCACCATAAGCTTCTTTGCCGTGATTCTTTTTAAGCCATTCCCCACTCCAATTCCGTGAGAAAAAACTCATAAGCTCTCATCTAAACCAAACGCCACTGTCAACAGGCCTATACAACCAGTTATTTTAAGGATGGCAGTTCAAAGATGTCAAATAAAATGACCACAAGTTTTTGCTACGTGCAGTATTTTTATACAAATGAAAAACTCTGGCAAATGATTAAAAATTGAAGGTTCCATTTCCTACTGAATTTTACAGTTCAAATCAATATGTTGTGTCATCCACATCCCCAAATACAAGGAACCCACTGGATTCCAAGGGGCATGACAATGCATATTGTAGGCATAGAAAAGTGGCCAAGTGGTACTTGTACCATCTCATAACTTTTTAAATTGAAATCAAAAACAAATTGAAGAAAATTTCAAAGGGAAAAAAGTGATAAAATACACCTTCAGGCTCTCTCTATCCCCAATCTGAACAAGCCCTTTTAAAAGCCAAAGGGAAAACAAGAATTTTTCCTCATCTGTCTTGAGATAACCCAGCTGGCGTCATTATTAACTGGTGTTTCAATTGGAATGAAGAACCAAAACTAGCTGCTCCTATTCCCATGCTCTTTGGAAAGGCATAAGGCATAAGGATAAAAAAGAAATATGACATTTCTTTTTTGTTGGTGTTGAGACAGACTCTTGCTCTGTTGCCCAGGCTGGAGTACAGTGGCATGATCTCAACTCACTGCAACCTCCACCTCCTGGGCTCAAGTGATTCTCCTGCCTAGCCTCCCGAGTAGCTGGGATTACAGGCATCCACCACCAAGCCCGGCTAATTTTTGTATTTTTAGTAGAGACAGGGTTTCCCCATGTTGGCCAGGCTGGTCTCAGACTCCTGACCTCAGGTGATCCACCTACCTCAGCTTCCCGAAGTGCTAGGATTACAGGCATGAGCCACCATGCCTGGCCAAAACTTGACATTTCTAACGCACCAAAGAGGAGTTAACCCCATGACCAACACCATATTTTAAATCTAAATTGTAAGGACATCCTAAAATGCATTGCCATGAAACAACTCCTCACAGAGTGAGGAAGGCTTAACTCATGACTCCTTTAAACATGTTATGAGTAATACAACAATAGCAGTGACTACTCTGGAATGGTGATCTTTTTTTTTTTTAATTGGGCTATGAGAGA
The DNA here is from genome assembly GCF_002776525.5 of Piliocolobus tephrosceles. NCBI lineage: Eukaryota > Metazoa > Chordata > Mammalia > Primates > Cercopithecidae > Piliocolobus > Piliocolobus tephrosceles. The sequence goes on along the minus strand of NC_045439.1, from coordinate 43,386,218 downwards.
TCATACACTCTCTTCCAAGGCAAGCAGCAGTCATTTATGTAATTGTGCAAACGGCACTCTTTCTGATGTGATGCCAAAAGATTGACATCACGAAAAGCATACTTTATAGATGGCCTTCTATAACTGACTAACATCAGTTGATTAAACAGTACATATTCCTACTCAGAACATGTACAACATTCATTTCTGAAACAGATGATTCCATTTACTTCTCATCTTCAGTCTCATTAGTTCCAGCATGGGGTTGATAGAGCTCTGACTTCATAGATTTGTTGGGTGGAAGATGTAAGATACAACACACTCAGAAAAAGTTCTTGGCAGTTGGCATATTGCAAGAAGGCAATACATTTCAGCTGCTATTGTTGCTATTATTGTTGTTTGTGAAGCTATTGAGAACATTATCAAAAAAAGTAATGTTCTGGCTGGGCCACAATGGCTAATGCCTGTAATCCCAGCACTTTGGGAGGCTGAGGCAGGTGGATCACCTGAGGTCAGGAGTTCGAGACCAGCCTGACCAAAATGGAGAAACACCATCTCTACTAAAAATACAAAAACTACAAAAAAAAAAAAAATTGGCCAGGCGTGGTGGCGCATACTTGTAATCCCAGCTATTTGGGAAGGCTGAGGCAGGAGAATCACTTGAACCCGGGAGGCAAAGGTTGTGGTGAGCCAAGATTGTGCCACTGCACTCTAGCCTGGGCAACAAGAGCAAAACTCTGTCTAAAACAAAACAACAACAAAGGTAATGTTCTGTTGAAAATTATCATCTTTGGAAATTAATAACAGCTACCACTTTTGAACACCCATCAAATCTCAAGCATTACACTAGTGATATTTAGACACATTATCTCTAATCCTTAGAAGAATAGCACAGAAGTATTAAGATACCAATTTCAAAAACAAGAAAACCGAGACTGAAATACATTAAATAATTTGCCCAAGGTCATAGAACCACTTAAAAATTAATTTTCAACAAATAAATAAAGGAGTTCTCAGGTAAACAAAGGCTTAGCTTTGATATCATTATTCTTGTCTCTGATTATGTCCACTCACACATGGGTATTTGTGTGTACACACGTGTGTTCACACACTCCAAAAGCAGCACAGCATATTGAAAACTGTATGAGCTTTGGAGTTCAACAACATGAATTTATACACAGTACCCAGGGTTTACTGGCTATATGACCCTCACTGCATATCACTGTCTTTAACTGTAGAAGTTGCTGAATAACTAAAATCCAAACATTCCCTTATCTCCTCCATCATATATTTGGAAATATTAAACCCAAAGTGCTTCCATCTTGTTCTAAAAATCTCTGTAAGCATCCAGGTACTGAAGCAACTTCAACTCTTTCGGTGCTGTTGTGTCTGAGCATCACTACATTTTAGTTATCACATACAAATTCATAATAGAAAAGAAGTTCAAGATTGTCTTGCTTCATTAAAAAGAAAAGGCAGAAAACACAACTGGCTACATCAATACACAGGGTATACTATTTAAAAATTTTTCTTGGTTGGGTGCAGTGGCTCACACCTGTAATCCTATACTTTAGGAGGCTGAGGAGGCAGGAGAACGACTTGAGGCCAGGAGTTTGAGACCACCCCGGACACCATGCAACATAGCAACACCCCATATCTATTAAAAATTTAAAAATTAGCCAGGCATAGTGAAACATGACTGTAGTCCTAGCTACCTGGCATGTGGCTGAGGAGGGAGGATCATTTAAGGCCAGGAGTTTGAGACTACAGTGAGCTATGATTGATTGTGCCACTGCACTCCAGGATGACAGAGCAAGACCCTGTCTCAAAAAAGAAAAAAAAGGGTTATAACTGTACAAATCTGATCTTAGACCAATGTATAAATCTGGAACTATGATCTCATTGTTGGTAAATGCTTACAAACTGAAGGATCTGGGACACTCCTAAAATCCTTAACTACCCATAGATGCTACTCAATAGAAGACCTTCACAGGCACAGTGGCCCAGACCATCAGAGTCATCAGAAGAAGGGGGTGATTAGAGCCCAAACTTTGAATTCACACAGACCTGATTTCTGATCCTGGCTCTGTCACCTATTAACCAAGTAATGAATGTTATTATTAGATGATTTATGACCTTTTCATAAACCCAAAGGAGACTCCATAGTGCAAGGATTCCTGGTGTTTCAAAGACCCAGCTTAGGAGTCTCCTGATTCCCCTCCTCCACCCCAGCTCTCTCCTGGCAACAGCCCAGGTTGCTGGGCCAAGCTCCAGAGAAGGGCACAACCCCATGTCTGGTTCCCATCACCTTCTTAACTACTCACTTTCTCCCTCCTCTCTCTCACGTCCTCTCTACTCACCACTCATCTCTAACCCACTACCTTTCACTGTAGTATTGGAAATATTTCTCTTTTAATCTCAGGCCATTTCTTTTCCCTCCCATTTAATGTATAAGTAAACAGCACAACCTACAACAACAACAAAGGTAAAAATTAAAAGTCTAGAGTGTCAGGGAAATTGGGCTTAATAATAAGCCGGTGATAATCAAGAGCCTTGTAAGCATCCAGAGGTTTTCTTCGGAATCTCTATAAAAACCACATCGTAGGTAAAGCCTGGACTTTGAAACCAGACAAACTGGTGTTCTATTCCCAGCTCCAACTCTTACTACTACTGTGTTCTTGGAAAAGTTACAAAATCTGAGACTCTTTTTTTTCTTGTACTATTGGAGTAAGAAATTAATGAGCTAATTCACATAAGGCACTTGGTACGGCGCCTACACGGTAAACATGCCATGAATGTTAGCTATGATGCTCTCTCTCCTCCTATCTCTTGCACCTTGTTTTTCTTTGACCACTAGGATTGAAATTAAAATTTTCACAATGTTTTCAGTGTAACAGTATGTGGAGTAAGAAAACCTTCTGTTTTGTTATATATTTATAAGAAGTCAGCTTTACTGTGCACTATTGTGAGCTAGCCTAGGAATCTAAATGTAGAAGTGGCAAGGAATGGAGGGTGGGCAGATAAATATATTACAGGTTTCAAATTCAGCTGGACAAACTAGATCACAACCTGTTTACAGGTTTATGAGAGAGGGCTTTAGAGTCAGCCCTTAGTGGAAATGGGGCTTTAATTCATTAATTCATTAATCCATTTTAACTGTTCCCTACATTCTTACCCAGCTCCATTTTACAGATTTTGAGACAGAATTGGAAGGGGATTCAGAACAAGTCTGGAATCAGAAAGACGTGGATCTAGGCTGGGAGGCTTCTAGGAGAGAAAGGAATCTTGGCCTTGATCTTGGGTGAAGAATGAAGAATGGAGTAGCCAGAGCAAAGACTCAGCAAAAGTTGGTAGAAGTGTGTTGAAATAATACACAAGTTTTCTCAGTGCAAACAGTAAGTAGTATGTAGGCTCTTTTGACCCTCAACAAGTCCCTTAAGGAATGAACTTGGAAGAACAGCCTTCTAGAACAGCATCTCCAGTGGTGTTTCCCTGCTCACCAAATCTGAGCTTTCAAAGCATGGAATTTGAAATTAAAACTTTTCTTTTTTGCAGGCTACCCTCTTTTCATCATTCTTCAGTTTCTACTTTTCTCTTTCCTGTAGCCCTATAATCTAGTGCGTTCTAGCGAGTAGGTGAAAAAAATATATACAGAAAAAAATTAAAGAAACTATAATCTTAGAAGAAATGATGGACATTTTCATTGTAAATTCTCTTGTAAGAGAATACTAAGTTTCTATTAGCAAATGCGAACTATCCTTATTCCCACTTATGAAAGTAAATTGTCTCCTTCTCATACTTGAATGTGCCCTTGCGTAGAATAATGATAGGGGCGTCATCATGGCTTTTGGTAGGATCTATTTTACCCTCTTCTCACCTATTGGTTATGTGTGAAATAAGATAAATTCCTCATATAAGGTATAGCCCCTAATAAAGTATTGTATTAGTCTGTTCTCGTGCTGCTAATAAAGAGATACCCAAGATTGGGTAATTTAAAAAGAAAAAAAGGTTTAATGAACTGACAGTTCCACTAACTGGGGAGGCCTCACAATCATGGCAGAAGGTGACAGGCACGTTTTACAAGGCAGCAGGCAAGACAGAGAATAAGACCCAAGTGAAAAGGGAAACGCCTCATAAAACCATCAGATCTCATGAGACTTATCCACTACCTTGAAAACAGTATGGGGGAAACTGACCCATAAATCAATTATCACCCACAGGGTCCCTCTCACAATATGTGGGAATTATGGGAGCTACAATTCAAGATGAGATTTGGGTGGGGACACAGCCAAACCATATCAAGTATCATATTAATAAATTATGACATGGATCTTTGACTAGGTGTGTTAGTCTTGAGTAGTGTATCAAAACATATACATATTTTCTTTTATAATACAGTAATTCTATAAATTCAAATGTGGGCAAGTTTTTGAAAATTTATGTCAAGGTAAATGCAATTAAAAGAAGTGGAACATTTGTAGAGCTAAGGAAATAAAATATTCAAGTTTTGGAACTCCTTGACTTACATGCCTTAAATCTGAGTCAGACTTCCCTAGATACTAGTGTTATGGAAAAAGAATTTGCTCTCTCCCATCCATTCCAGTGCCAGATTTATTATTTATTGCAGCTCTTTTCCCTTTTAGCTTCCTTTGTCATTCTAAGGTATCCAGAAGGGAATTCCATATTTTACTATTTCGAGTAGATTTCAGAGACAGGAAAAATGATGGGAGTTTGGCCCTTAATAGAATGGTCCTTTCTTCTGCAATTATATAAACTCAATACTGATTTATTTTCCTAACATTGCTCTCTTTCCTCTGTTTACCATTCATTTATTTAACAGACATTTATTGGCATGGTAGAGCCACAGAATGAACAAGGCAGACACAGTCCCTTTATCACTACAAGTTACAGGGGTAGTCCTAGCTTCAGATGAAGCTTTAAACATTACTCACACAACATCTTTCAACCCTGCCTTCTCAGGGTTGCTTCCACTCTCAGATAAATTTCTTTTCACAGTTCCCAAATGGCTCCCAGCAGCTCCTGGAGCTACCTCCTTCCTTATGCACTACTGGTCAGAAAGAGGAACCATTCCCCACTTTGCCCCATCTCCATCCTCACTCAAAGAAAGGACCTAGAGTTGAGTCCTGTTGGTCCCAGTTGGTCTGACTCAGGTCATGTACCAGTGCTTAAGCAATCAATGTGATCAAGGACGTGGGATATACAACAGATTTAAGCTCATCAGAGCCCATTCTTGCAAACAGTCAGAGCCCACTGCATATGACTGAGAAGCTCAGGGCACTTTTAGGAAAGAAAAGAAGGCATGAAATTGATGCTGGAAGGAACAAGACACGTCCACTAAAGTCCCTGTCCTTACAGAGCTAAAAGCTTCTAAAGAGTTGGCAGAATAATGGGAACTCACCAACCCTGCACACACATGAATCATTTCTGATAGATGAGGGCTAACAAGTGCATAGTCTTGGGAATCTTCCCATAGCAACAGGATGCAAGCCGAGTGTTCTGTTAAAAACTACCACCAAGCAGCCAGCATATGCGCAACACTGCTGGCCTCTGGCAGCAATTTAGAGGTGAAACTGTTCGTGTCCAGTTGGTCTACACCTTGACTCATGCAGTGCCTAAGAATTCACTTTTATTTATAAAGTTCAGGATCTCAGATAAATTTGACAAGAGCTGCTAAAAGTTCAAGTGTTTGCAAGGATATTAGTTTTCTCATTTAATCATAGTTTAATTTTGATTAACAAGTGGACCTAGTTAGAGAAAACTGAAAATAGCTCCATTTGAACCTCATGTTAGTAGAAATATTCCTTCTCAATCTTGTTTTCCACCTTAAATACCGGATTTATGTCTAAGCTCACATGTTATACCTCATCAATCTAATGCTCTAAGTCAGTGGTTCTCATCCTTGGCCACTTCGGGAGCTTTAAGAAATATCAATACCTAGGTCTCAACCCCAAAATATCATTCAATACCTGAATATCGATAGATTCTGTTGTAATTGGTCCAGGGTGCAACCAATGTTAAGAACCACTGCTCTCAGTAGAACCATGTTAGAGACAAAGATAATGTCTCCTAGGAAGTGTGTCAAATTTGCACAAGCAACCAATTTAAATGCTGTAGCCGATCAGTTAGGAAACAGTTAAAGTTGACCCAGGATTAAATCAAATTCAGAAATAGGGGGAAATGTTCTCCACATGAACGGCAGGCCACCCATCCGTGCATGCTTTTGCCGCAGCTAGACACATCGCCCACATGTCTACTGCTACCACCCGGTCTAAGCCACCATCATCTTCTCCCCGGGCCACTGTAATATGCTCCCAAGCTATAAAATATACAAGCTCTCCAGGCCATTGTCTGCTTACTGCCCTCATTTACTGCACTCCAGCCATATTGACCTTTCTTTTTTCTTTGAGACAGGGCCTCACTCTATCATCCAGGCTCGAGTATAGTGGCCCGATCGTGGCTCACTGCAGCCTTAACCACCCAGGCTCAAGTGATCCTCCCACCTTCCAAGCAGCTGAGACTACAGGCACACGCCACCACGCCCTGCTAATCTTTGTAATTTTTGTAGAGATAGGGTTTTGCCATGTTGCCCAAGCTTGTCTCAAACTCTGGGGCTCAAGCAATCTGCCCACCTCGGCCTCCCAAAGTGCTGGGATTACAAGCGTGAGCTACCGCGCCTGGCCCCATACCTTTCCCATCTCAGGACCTCTGTATGTGTTTTTTCCTCTGCCTAGAATGTCACACACACACACACACACAAATAAATACACAAGGACTTTTTTCCACTGTGCACAAAAACACTGTGCCTTACACACTCAACTTATTGCTCAGGGCTGAGTTTCCATATCACGTCTTCAAAGGGGTTGTCCCTGACCCCTAATCTACACTGAGCCTCTAAAGGCCGGGTGCAGTGGCTCATGCCTGTAATCCCAGCACTTTGGGAGGCTGAGGTAGGCGGATCACTTGAGGTCAGGAGTTCAAGATCAGCCTGGCCAACATGGAGAAACCTCATCTCTACTAAAAATACAAAAAAATTAGCTAGGTATGGTGGCAGGTGCCTGTAATCCCAGCTACTCAGGAGACTGAGGCAGAAAAATCGCTTAAACCTGAGAGGGAGAGGCTGCAGTGAGCCAAGATTTCGCCACTGCACTCCAGCAATGGGCAAAAAATGAAACTCCATCTCAAAAATAAATAATTAATTAATTAATTTAAAAAATTAAAGTTAAAAAAAATCAAGTGAGCCTCCTGTTTTACATTCTCTTAGAGTCCTATTTTATATTTTCCTAGCAAGCGGTTATTTGTACAGTATCTGGCTCCCCTTCCAAACTACAAGCTCCCTGAAGGCAAGGATAATTCTGTTTTCCTCACCCATTCATGCCCTCGCACCCAGCTTTGCCCCTGGTCCATAGTAGATTCTCAATAAATAATTATTAAGTGTAAAGAAAAGAAGTACATTTTATTGTACCATTTCCTTAAACTGAAGGACATTGTAAGAAAAAGCTTCTGAAGTATATAGCCATAATTACTCAAGATCACATTTAGGACCTTGTTCACTACATTATTGTAAGTCTTCTCTTTACAAAAACCTGTAGAAAAGAACTTTTCACAATCTCAATTCTAGGAATAGTGTGTTTTTCCTGAAAGAGGAACACCAACTTAAGCTTCAACAAGCTCTCTGTAGACAAACCCAAAGAGAAAGGGGAAGGTGCTGAGCAAGGCACACCCAGTTACTGCTCCCAGATTTACCAATCAGATGATTCTCTCACTCCACTGGGGCATTCAAGCCAAGTGTGTTGACCCTAAGTGATTTCCTTCACATGGAAACATCACATCAAGGGGAAGGAGGTCCTCTCTGCCAAACATCATTGACTTAATAACATTTATTTAGTAAATATTTTATAAGATAAAGTCTCTATTCGTTTTCTATCACTTCTGTAACAAATTACCACAACTTATTATCTTATAATTTTGGAGGTCAAAAGTCCAAAATGTCACAGTGGCTCACGCCTGTAATCCCAGCACTTTGGGAGGCCAAGGCAGGCTGATCACTTGAGGCCAAGAGTTCAAAACCAGCCTGGTCATCATGGTGAAACCCCATCTCTACTAAAAATACAAAACTTAGTTGGGCATGATGGTGTACGAGAATCACCCAAACCCAGGAGGCAGAGGTTGCAGTGAGTCGAGATCACGCCACTGTACTCCAGCCTGGGCAACAGAGAAAGAATCTGTCTCAAAAAAAAAAAAGTCCAAAATGTGTTTCACTAGACTCAAATCAAGGAGCCAGCAGAGCTGCATTCCTGCAGGCTCCAGGGCAGAATTCATTCCTTGCCTTTCCCAGTGTCTGGAGGCTGCCTACATTCCATGGCTCATGAGCCCTTCCACAGCACCTCAACCCCTGCTTCTATTCTGACATCATCTTCTCTGACAGGTTCCGGGAATTAGGATGTGGGCATCTTTGGGGGACCATTATTCCACCTACAACAGTTATGTCAAATAATTAGAGGTCTGTGGATAGGCCAAGGTATATATTTAGGATGTGATTAAAACCATATCCAAGAACTATCTACTATCTTCAGTATCCAGTATCATCCATTCAGACCAGTTCATGAATTCAAACAGTTCAGCCCAAAGACATGATATAAAATACTTTTCATCCTGAAAAAGTAGCCCAGGGATATTTTCAAAACTTTGTTTTAACCCCGAGAAAAACATGCTTCCTAATCAATAGTCCTCTAGTGTGCAGCTGTGATGAAAGAAGCTCTTGTTAGTCCTCCTGCCTAGAATTTACTACTGTCTTTCTTGTCCCCCAATCCCCCATGCCCCCGACTCTCACTCCTAACCATCTCCTCATCTTCTCCCTTCGCTCCTCCATGCCTTCCCAAAAAGGCAACAGCATCAGGAAAGGGACATGAAAATGGAATAAGAAATATCTCTTTTCCCTTTAAGATGGGGTATCATTAGGTTGCCCAGACTGTTCTCAAATTCCTGGATTCAAGCAATCCTCCCACCTCAGCCTTCCCAGTAACTGGGACTACAGGCATGAGCAACCACACCTGATAGAAGCATCTCTTAAGAATAGGAACATGAATATGAGATAATTTCTAACAGACAAATTACAAAATTCTCTGTAACTATTTAGGTTGGGATTTGGCTGGGTTTTTAGACAATTTTTCTAGCTCTGGATCTGTATAGAAATTGTTTGTATCACTTGCCTACTCTTTCTTTTCTTATAAACTCTTAAAGATGAAGGGCTCTATCATTCTCAAGATCATGCAAGGGGTCATTCAATTTGTCTGTTATCAGTCCTGAGCCTAAGGCTGTCATTTGGACATGCCAACTCCTAATTCCTCCATCTGCTAAAAGTACACTTCCCTGAATGCTTTGAAAGCATATAGGTTTTAGATAATTTTTTTAGAGGCAGGGTCTTACTCTGTCGCCCAGGCTGCAGTGCAATGCTGCAATCATAGCTCACTGTAAGTTCAAACTCCTGGGTTCAATGATTCTCCTGCCTCAACTTCCCAAGTAGCTAGATTTTTCTTAGAGATGAGGTCTCACTACATTGCCCAGACTGTCTCAAACTCCTGGCCTCAAGTGATCCTCCCACCTTGGCCTCCCAAAGTGCTGGGATTGCAGGCATGAGATACTGTGCCTGGCCCCTAGATAAAATTTGAAAGCATTTGCTTAGTTATTTTCCTGTATTCATCTAGGTCACTTCCCCCGCCTTGCCTATGTCTGCTTTCTTCCAGCCATTTCTATTTTTAGGTAGGTCAGCACTTACTGATTTGTAAGGCTACTCCCTTCCTATTGTTTCTAAGATGGTATGACAAAAACAACTAGTTACAAATGCCATACCCCATGGTCAATGAGCAGAAGATCCTTGCCTTGCAGCACAGTCTAAAAGAGAATATTTTTTGCTGACTGGTAGAGGGTCAACCAATGTGATAGTTAAAAACATACACACACTGCTGGAGTTTGTCTCAGGTGGTATAGTTAATATCCATTTATTTTTACTAATTCTTTTTTTTTTTTTTTTTTTTTTTTTTTTTTTGAGACAGAGTCTCGCTCTGTCGCCCAGGCTGGAGTGCAGTGGCGCGATCTCTACTTACTGCAAGCTCCGCCTCCCGGGTTTACGCCATTCTCCTGCCTCAGCCTCCCGAGTAGCTGGGACTACAGGCGCCTGCCACCTCGCCTGGCTAGTTTTTTGTATTTTTTAGTAGAGACGGGGTTTCACGGGGTTAGCCAGGATGGTCTCGGCCTCCCAAAGTGCTGGGATTACAGGCGTGAGCCACCACGCCCGGCCTATTTCGCTAATTCTTAAGTGTGGAACCTAACTAGCAGGTGTGTTCTGTTTTTCTCTCTGTCTCTTGGTTGGGAGTCAGATTTGGAAGCAGAGTCGCTTCAGCTCTAGAACTGTGCCCCACAGTGCCCCCAGGCAGCACAGTGGTTGGAGTGGTGGTAGAGCCAGCCCCTTGCAGAACTGGGGGTCAAGGTCTTGAGCCGATCCCCCAGGTCCTGAAATTGACAACTGCAACGGCTGCCTTATGTCACGCAGGACCGGATCAGCCGTTGTCTCGGCTGTCAGTGCTGGGAACTGGCCAAACACTCCATCACTGTCTATCCTGGAGTGAGCCCAAGCCAGGGGCTCAGTAGGCTTCCTTATTTTCTAGAATTGATCAGTTTCAATTCAACAACTGTATCTCCTGGCATGCGTACCAGGAAGTATCACCATGGTCTTCTGCTATGATTTTTTGGGTACTGGGAAAGCTGCAAGACTCGACAGCTCCCCTCTAGTCCACCAGATGCTCCTGAGACCCCTAGCAGAGCTTTATCTGTTTGATGTGATCCCCTGTGAAATGTATGCGCCCCTGGGGGCGGGGGGGAGCATTTAAGCCATCCATTCATTCAGCAAACCTCATTAATTGAATACTCATTACTTGCAAGGCACTGTGCTGGGCCCTAGAGGCTTCTCTTTGTCTGTAAGGAGTTCACAGTCCAGTCAGTTATTAAGCATTTGTAGTAGCTCAGTGTGCGGGAAAGAAAGAAAATTGAATAGATTTTAGTCAAGGAGAAGAGAAAAGCAGGATACCAATTTCTAAGGCCAGGGAGGAGAAAGCAGCGAAAGTGGAGCTCACCCAGAGAAGATAAACTTGTGTGACTTCCCCAGCTGCTCCTAAAGCCATAGCCACACAGGCTGCCATGGTAGACCGATGGACAGATGAGCAGAGAACAACAGTGGGTACTTCCACAGGTCCAGAAGCACATCTTTAAAATTATGTCACAGAACTTCAAAAGGACTCTTGAAGTCCCCATATAGAAGAAAGCACGTTGGGTTTTTATAGCGATCCAAGCTGCTGGGTACAATCTACTGAGATATTGCACTAAACAACAGAAGAGCAGCCCTTTTCGCAGCCTTCTTGGCCCCCATTGCTCACTTTCCTCCCTTAACTCATACTCTCAAATGTTGAGGCCAGGCCATCAACCCCTTAATAATGACCCAGGGGAGCAAGAGAAATTTTTCCAAGACCTAAGGTTACTTTGTTACAATTTCATCTCTTTCATCTCTTTTTGGCCATAGTCCCTTCCATGCTTCAAATCCCCCGAGGTGACCATCAGCCCTCTCGGGAGGTTCTTCCCACAGCAGGTCCCTGCAGCTCTCTACAGGAATTCACCTGGGACCATGTCCCCACCCTCTTAAGGTCTGGTGACCAGTGATGGGGCAAGGATGAGCACTCCAGCTGCTGTACTGACCCAGTTTCCTTTCTGCATTTCCTTTGTGGAATACACTGCTTCCTTTATACGTATCTGTCAACACCTTAGAGGCTCAGAGAAGCTACATTGAAGGGAAGGATGAGAGCCTTGTCACTTGAAGTGGGGTCTGCAGACCAGTAGCAAGGGCACTACCTAGAAGCTTATCAGAAAAATAGATTCTCAGGGCCCACCAGACCCTCCAAGTTAGAACCTTCACATTAACAAGAACCACCACCACCACCCAGCTCCACCTCCCCGCAGCCTTACCCTCCCCCACTCCAAGCTCCTGATTCAAATGCACTTGTGATGGCAGCAGGAGGAGAAAACAGCTCCAGCCCTGCCTTCTGCCCTGTCTCACACTCAACTGAAGGGCCACCAATCCAGGTGTGAGCTTTCCTATCTCTGTTTTGGAGCCACACATGTCTTGCAGCCTTAAGAAGAGGCTCTTGCCTTGACTTCACCAAGAATGCCTACTCTACCATGAACAGAAGGATATTCTGTGTCACTGGGGCATTTGCAAATCATTATGGCACCTTTATCCTTTTTGTTTGTTTGTTTGTTTTACCTTTTTTAAGGGACAGGGTCTCGCTCTGTTGCCCAGGATGGAGTGTATGGAGTGCAGTAACCCAGTCGTAGCTCACTGCAGCCTCCAACTCCTGGGCTTAAGCAATACTCCTGCCTTAGCCTCCCAAGTCGCTAAGAGTACAGGTGCATGCCACCTGGCTAAAATTTTTTTTTTTTTTCTGGTAGAAACAAGGTCTTGCTATGTTGCCCAGGCTCTTCTTAAATTCCTGGGCTCAAGAAGCGATCCTCCTGCTTTAGCCTTCTGAAGCACTAGGATTACAGGTGTGAGCTATCATGCCTGGCCACGTGTTTATCCTTTATTCCTCAACCACATGCTTCCACAGCTCATCCCTGTGTCACTCACTCCCTGCACTATGTGCCAACTGGGGACCGGCATCTCCGTGACTAAAAATATTCCTTTATTTATTGTCCATCTGTTGAATCCCTACAGTGGGCCAAATACTCTGCTAGACATTTGTCCTTTAAGTAAGAGCTTGTGGATCAGAGTGCACAGTCCCACTGTATAGCCCTCATTAGAAATTTGTGATTGGAGGGGAGGGAGAAGCACAAGCTTCACAAGATAGGGATGCCAGAGCGACAGCAAAGGTAATCAGTATGCTACTGCAGCCCACCCCAATCATACCCACACGTGGCTCTTCTGTAACATCCTTTGTCCCTTGGCCAGTCCCTTCTTGGAGGGCAGGGCTCAGTAATGTATCAGTCCCCCCAGGAAAGAATAGGCTGGACCAAAGTGACAAGAGTCTCTTGGCCGGGCACAGTAGCTCACGCCTGTAATAGCAGCACTTTGGGAGGCCGAGGCAGGTGGATCACGAGGTCAGGAGTTTAAGACCAGCCTGGCCAACATGGTGAAGCCCCGTCTCTACTAAAAATATCAAAAAATGGCCAGGCACCGTGGCTCACACCTGTAGTCCCAGCACTTCGGGAGGCCGAGACGGACGGATCATGAGGTCAGAAGTTTGAGACCAGCCTGATCAACATGATGAAACTCGTCTCTACTAAAAACACAAAAATTAGACAGGCATGGTGGCATGCACCTGTAGTCCCAGCTACTCAGGAGTCTGAGGCAGGAGAATTGCTTGAACCCGGGAGGTGGAAGTTGCAGTGAGCCAACATTGTACCACTGAACTCCAGCCTGGGCGATGGAGCGAGACTCTGTCTTAAAAAAAAAAAAAAATTAGCCAGGCATGGTGGCACATGCCTGTAGTCCCAGCTACTAAGGAGGCTGAGGCAGGAGAATTGTTTAAACTCAGGAGCTGGAGGTTGCAGTGAGCCGAGATCGCACCACTGTACCCCAGTCTGGGAGACACAGTGAGACTGTCTCCAAAAAAAAAAAAAGAGTCTCTTTATCAGCTTGCCCCGACCCAGTACCCAGCATCCCTGACCCCTGTCCACTCAAGAACCAAGTCCAGCTCAAGCTGAGTTGCTCTTCCAGGCAGAGCCAGCTCAGACAAGAAGTTTAACAATCCTCAAGAATTCATTTGGGTTTTCCCAGATGAAGGGTCATAGGTCAAGACTGATGGAAGCAGAGAGAGGCCACAGGTCAGAGAGTTATCTGAGTGACCAGGTCAGGTTAGGGCAACAATGAAGGTACCACGGAAGCTGTGAGCCAGGCCCGGACAGCCTAGCAAACCAGACTGAACCAGCCGCTTCTTCTTAGGAGGTGCTTTCAAAGATGGATTCAGGTTACAGTAGCCCACAGCTCCCTACATCCTCCTTCCTTTCTTACCATATTCCTTCCCCACCGACCCCATCCTTCTCCCCAGCAAATATGACTTTTTTCCCCTCCTCTGATTTTTTTTCACAAGGCTATCATTTCTCTGTAGTTACTGGCAAAGCCACTGAATACCACCCCTCCCCAGCCTTACTCCCACACCAGTTCCTGAATACTTACTCCACGAGGACAGAGGAGGGGAGGTGATTTCACATCCCCCCATCCAGGGGAAGTCCCAACCCCACATCCACAGGGCTCCCTGGCACAATTTCATTTTGCCTGTAACCCATTAGTGACTGACTCCAAGAGGGCTGTCATCTGGCTCGCACCTGTAATCCCAGCACCTTGCGAGGCCGAGGCAGGCAGATCACCTGAGGTCAGGAGTTTAAGACCAGCCTGGCCAACATGGTGAAACCCAGTCTCTACTAAAAATACCAAAAATAAGCCGGGCATAGTGGCGGGCACCTGTAATCCCAGCTACTCAGGAGTCTGAGACAGGAGAATTGCTCGAACCCAGGAGGTGGAGGTTGCAGTGAGCCAAGATTACACCATTGCACTCCAGCCTGGACAACAAGAGCGAAACTCCATCTCAAAAAAACAAAAAACAAAAAACAAAGACGGCTGTCATCTTATTTCTAATTCCCTTTCCTACCCTGGAGCCTTTAACCTTCTGGTCTAATAGAGATTGCAATTTCAGCCACCCATGCTAGCCTTGACAGTGTCATACTTTACGCAGCTGAGTATCTACAGGTTCCAAGAGAAAGATATGAGGTTAGTATAATAAGAGAGTTTAGCAAATAACCCCTTGACCTGTGTGTGTGTATATATATATATTTATATATATATATGTTTATATATATGTGTGTGTGTGTGTGTGTGTGTGTGTGTGTGTGTATAGTATTATAAATGTCCTATGTTGGGACTACAAGAAAAAGTATTAAATTATAAAAGTTTATCATCATTCCCCTCCTTCTACTTTCCCCTTCTTTGACTGAAGAGAGAAAGAACCCTTGGCCACCCAGCTTCCCTCTCCCCAACAGCCCAAAAGAGAGTATGAGGGTACCAGTCATGCCCTGGGCTTTCCTGAGTTGCCAGAAAGGAAACTAAACTCTTTACAAAGGCCTGCTGCTAAAGAGTGTAGAAGCAAAGCTTCAAGGCTGTGGCAGGCCATGAAAAGTACTGAGAAGAAGGTGGTTTTAAGAAGCAGTGCTACGGTTCAGGATTGGAATCCCCTCTGGTGTCTTTGTCTTTCAGGTGAGATCAGAATGGTTTACAAGTGTTTTTGGCTGCAGGTACTGAGTGTTTCCTTGTATGTGAAGCCACCATGAGAATGTACCACATGGTTCCCATTTATATTTGAGTTGCATTTTTTAAATGCTTTGTTTTGTTTTGTTGAGATGGAGTCTCACTCCGATCCCCAGGCTGGAGTGCAGTGGCATGATCTCGGCTCACTGCAACCTTCGCCTCCCGGATTCAACCAATTCTCCTGCCTCAGTCTCCTGGGTGGCTGGGGAATACAGGTGTGCACCACCATGCCTGGCTAATTTTCATATTTTTAGTAGAGACAGGATTTTGCCATGTTGGCCAGGCTGGTCTCAAATTCCTGACCTCGTGATCTGCCTGCCTCGGCCTTAAATGCCTTTAAATGCACAGAAACTCTAGTGAATTAATTGTACCTTACCTAAAACTGGACAGAAAAGCATCAGCAAAGCCAAGAATAACAACTCGAATCCTCAGACTGCTAATCTAGTGAGCCTATTGACCCCAGGAGCCAGATACTGCACAAGGCATCTTTCTATCTTTCAGTGACAACGCATACCATAGGTTCTGAAGGGAGTCAACGTTAAGTGCATCCTTTCACCAACTTTGAAATTCTCCTTAAGAGGACTAGCTAACCATGCACTTTATGTTGCTGATAAGCATCCCAAAAATTATGTTTTTATTTGTAGGTGCTTTGAAGGAAAACAATTAGGAAAAATATGTGAACAAGGACAGAGAAGTGGTAGACTTCTTACCTTATACAAACTCTGAGAACATACTTAATAATAAAGGTAACAGTGAAAGATGGTCTCGCATATATTTATTACAGAAAGGATCCAACCACTGTTTTATCTCAAATTATCATACATATAATCCTCCCCCAATCATAATTAACCATCAAATGTGAATCAGCAGATATGAATATTTCTTGACCTATATTAAGAAATAAAAAAATACGGCTACCTTATTTTTATCTGAAAAGAACCTATGTTTGTTACCTAAAAAGAACCCATATTCTGGCTGGGGATATTAGAAAAAGATAAATGAAATAAATAATGGAAAAAACACCAATACATAAAATTCTAGGACTGAATAACAAAGAGACAGGCAAGTAAATATAATCTTAGGATGACAACCATGCACCAAAGTAGGAAACAGAGAAAAATGGCTTAATGTTCTCCAAATTATATTGTAATCATCTGGGAAAGAAGTTATTGAGAGCAGAAACACACACTAAATATTCACTTGGCTAGTTTATCTCACTATGCCTAGACATAGTCAATAAAGGGCTATATTTAGAACCAATTTACTATTGTTGTCTTTATAGCTCATATATTTCTTTCAGTTTATAATTAATACATTTTGGCAGATTCCCACATTCTCAAATGCACAATATTTTCTTGGTACCTCTGGAAAACAAGTATAGGTAGAGCATTAGTGGTTCATCATAGTTTTCTGAAAAAGATGAGTTGCTCTGCAATACATAGTTTATGAACCTCCACTGCAACAGACCTATTCATCACACATTCTACTCGTAAAATTATAAGCTTGGTCTTACAGTCTAAAATAAATCTGGATAAGCCTAAGATGAAAGCTTCTGAGAGTCAATATAGGAGAAATGATAGAATTTAAGTGATGGGAGGTAAGTTAAATGACATTTAATCCAATCTGTATATACATTAACAATAGCACAATAACCACATCCAAATGCTAGTTTTTCTAACTGTTGTACAGGTTCATGATAGCAAAGAATGGAAAAAATAAAGTGTTTTCTGTGGTTATTTTACATATACATGTAGAACTTTATCTCCTGCTATCTGCACATTATATCCTGAATATTTTACCACATTCCCCATTATTTTTTAAAAAGGTTCGGTCTTAAAGCTGCTCTGTAACTGCTGAGGACCAGTCCCTGACTGTTGAGTATGTAAATGGTTTCCAACTGTTAGCTACTATAAACACTTTGATGACGGATAGACTTACATATACACATTGTTGTACACATGTACAGATTTTTTTTTACCATAATTACCAAATGCCCTCTATTTATATCAATACTACATTAGCTTTTATTCTGTCATGGGGGATACACTGCAGAATAAGATTGCCGAGTCAAATGTGAAAAAGATGTTTCCTGTTTAGGCTTTTGATCTATATTGCCAAATGGCTTTCCAAAAAAATTAAGCCATTAATTTGCATTTTCTCCAGCAGTGTGAAGTGTCCACATCTTTATGCACTCACCAGCACTGGGTATTTCTTCTCTTCGGCATTGCCAGTTTGAATGACCCAAGGTTGTATCTCTCTTTAATTTAAATTGTTTTCACTCCAATGTTAATTTGCCCTTTGTATTTATTTCTTTGTAAATTGTCTGTATTCTTTCTTATTTTCTTTTGGGTTAATCCTTATTAATTAGAAAACCTGTTTATGTATCAAAGATATAATCTTCTTTGATAATATATGAAGATATATTATAACCATTTTCCCAGTATATTTACCTTTCTTTTTTTACCCCATCCAATGACCTATTTTACCTTTCTTTTTTTAAACTCAAATATATCCATATGTTTTTCTTTATAGATTTCATCATTTGCTTTTGTATTTTCAAAGTCTTTTTTAATTCCAAATAGTAATCAATTGGATAAATACAATACATTGACTACTTCTTCTTTTCCCACTGATTAGAAATGTCATTTATCATACACCAAAACCTTACATATGTCACATAGGCACTGTGACAGACAGAAAATCCTGTTTATTCCCATGATCATTATGCTGGAGCTGAACTGCTTTAATTAGTAAAACTATAATACACATTAACAATACAGTATGCCATATATGTTAACATATACATCCTGCCATTCTTTTTCATTATTAGCTATTCTCACCAGTTTAATTTTTCATACGGCCACTATAATCACTTTGTCATGTTTCCAGCTGAAAAAAGTCCTATTGAAATGACTTGAAATTTATTAAATTGGGAACGTCTGACATTTTTACACTATGAAGCTTTCAACCCAAGAACATAAGCTGTTTTTCTATTTGTTTTCTTTTAGGTATCTCAGCAAAGTGGTGTGCTTTTTTTTTTTTTTTTTTTTTTTTCATGAAGGTCTTGCACATTCCTGGATACTTTATAGTTTTTATTGTTATTGTGAAAAAGATATTTTCCATCACATTTTCCAACTAGGTATAGCTGGCATCTAACACCATTTTTAGAAGCCTAATAATTTTCGAAAACTATTGACAGGAATGTACTATTCCACTTTTATCAGAACTTATAACTCGGTCACTTCTTCCCAAAGTCTTACTTAAAAAACAACTCCCCTGTCCTCTGTGGCTAATGTCAGGCTGGCCTGGCTTCAGTTGGAACCTCAGACATCTTGCCAGGGGTCCTGCCACACTGGCCTTGAGTCAGGTAGCCTTGTAGCTGGTGAAAGTTGACTGGGAAGTGGAGGAGAGTTCCAAACACAGATTCCACCTAGCAGAGCCATGGCATCCCCTCACAGCAGGTGAGCCCGTTCTAATGTCGTTGCTGGTGACCCATTCTGCCATTAAGTGTCCAGAAAAGCTAACGGATGACCCTTTGGGAAATGCCAAGGACTCATCGAGAGAAAATAGATGCCTCCATGAAAACCTTCAATTTGGTTGGAGTATAATGCACTTTCATTCACTCAGCCAATATTTATGGAGCTACATGCCCAGCCTATGTTAGACCCTGGGACATGAGAATAAATAATACACTGCTTCTTATGACATGGATGAGTAAACACAAAACAGCCTTAAGATATTTGGGGGGCATCAGAGAAGCATGATGGAAGTGAGTTTTCCAGGTTGTGGGAGTTTTCCAAGCTAATGAGTATGGAGAAAGCATGCCAGAATTTCTTTTCCAGAATTCCAGAGGGAACAGTTTAAGCAAAGGCATCACGAATACAACACATTGCAAGAAGTTTGGGTTGTAGGAGGGTAAAACATAAAAGAGAGCTGGAAAGGTAAGCCAGGGACCAGATTGCAAAGACTTTGTAAGCTCTTAGGTGGTATTTGAATGTTATCTTGGAGATGATTGGGAGATGCAGCTGTGTTAGTCTGATTGCAGTGAGGAAAGGAAGGACGGAAGATGAGCCTGGAAAATGGGATGCCGACTAGAAAACTTTTGCAACTGACAAGGTGGGGCTGGGGGCGCTAATGGGGACAGCTAAGAGGATGGTAAGGAAGAGTCGGATTGTAAAGATAAATAGCAGGTGGAATTGGCAGGATGTGGAGATCAAATAAATGCTGAGGAAGGAAGAATGAGGTCAAGCAAGACTGAAATTCCAGGATGTGGATGTCTTGGAATTGTGGCTCTGTCTTTGGTTTGGCTTCATCCCAGAGTCCTGGAACTAGGCAAATTCCTCTCCCTTCTCTTCCTCCTTCTCCTCCTCCTCCTCCTCCATCATCAAACAGGTGCTGAAAAGGGCAGACCTTTCCCTAAATATCCACCTCACCCCAGAACCAGGTCAACTTTATTCCAGGAAGCTCTGTTCCCAGAGGTGTTGTTAATTCAGAAGCCATTTGCCCAGTGATACCACCTTACATTTGTGTAAGTTTTGACATACAAAACTTTCATATTTATAATCTCCTTTGCCCTGAAATGAACCTCATTTTGCCAATAAGAAAATAAAGGCTTAGGGAAGTTGCAACTTGCTCAAGGTTCAAAAGTGTGTTCACAGTGGGTCTCCAACCAGTTCTCCTGCTTTAAAATCCAGGGAGGTTACAAATTGGTACAACTGGACTGGCGTGGTGGCTCACGCCCATAATCCCAGCACTTTGGGAGGCCACGGCAGGCAGATCACTTGAGGCCAGGAGTTTGAGACCAGTCTAGCCAATGTGGCGAAACCCCATCTCTACTAAAAAAAAAAAAAATCCAAAAAAAATTAGCTGAGCATCGTGGTTCGTGCCTATAGTCCCAGCTACTTGGGAGGCTGAGGTAGGAGAATCGCTTAAACCCGGGACACAGAGGTTGCAGTGAGTTGAGATCATGCCACCACATTCCAGCCTAGAATGCAAGACTCTGCCTCAACAACAACGACAATAACAACAAACTGGCACAACTACAAACCAAATCACAAGTCGCAATAGGCATACCTAAAGGAGAAAAGAAACAAGACCAAGGCTGGAAGTGCATGGCACTTGTATGTTACCCTATTCAAATGGGACTCTCGTTATTGCAGGACGAATATACAGGACCTAAGGAAAGCAAGCCCTCAGCTCAAAATCCTAACATATTCTCAGGAAACCTCTTTGGTTTTCTGTTCCATCTTTGTTCTACAAAAACAGGACCTCATGCCAGCACAACAAATAAGAGACTTCCCTGAACAACTTTCATTTCACACGTACACACAGCCTGCAGCTCAGGTGACAAGAGGCACTCTTTGCAAAGAAGGGAAACAAGGGAGCTGGCTGAGGCAAGCTGGTGTGCACGGGGGGGAAGAATTTCCAGCAGCATTAAGAAGAAGAATGAAACTCTACCAGGAAAGAACTCACCACCACTCATATTTATGTAAATGCATGTTTCTAGTTTCATATGAACTGCTAACTTATTTTGATTTGAAGAGAATTTCAACCCTGATGCTTGTGAGTTTGTTCCTTATCAAAGGTACATGAATGTCTATAAGCCTTAAAATAGGTCAAAAAAGCACACAAGCAGCCTGCAGGAGCAAACGCTGGAACTAAGTGAGTCACTGTCCCGGACAGGATCGTCCAGGCCACAGAAAAGGAAGAGGAGCAGGAGATAAGGATCAGTTCAGATGAGAAAGGGGCAGTGGAAGCTGCTGAAGATACTTGGTCAGCATGATGAGGGTCAGAATTACAAATGCTCACCTAAATTCTCCATTTCATGCAGCCCTCTATGCATAGATGCCCAGTTGTGATGATTCCCCCTGACTTCGTATAGTTTCTTCTGCCCCATTAGGGTATACACAATTTGTTCACTTTCTGGGTGAGACAGAGGCCCAGTGACTACTTCCCATCATTTCACAAAATGAGTAGCAACACAGACTCAAATTCAGGCATTGGGAGAGGGGCAAGGGTTGAAAAACTACCTAATGAGCACAGTGTTCACAATCTGGGCAATGGGTACACTCTAGAGGCCCAATCCCCATTAGTACGCAATACACCTACGTCACAAACATGTACATGAACCCCTGCACCTAAAAAAAAGTTACATTTTTTAAAATTCAGGCATTATAAAAAGCCTTTGAAACTGGGATATAAGGCCAAAAGCATGCAACATGTCCTTTCAGTGTCATGCTGTGCACCCTCACCCTCAAGGATCAATTAATTATTAATTATCTAAGGGAAATACTTTTGTTTCTCTCTGCTATTAACTACAAGCTTAGACTTTATGAAGTTACGTGTTAACTTGTAAACTTTGATGAGCAGAGATGCAAACAATTCCAATTTAGTGGAAATGACATCAAAAGTTATCTTTTCTATAGGACAATAGCCAGTTTTCTATTGAAACTAACCACGTATGCTAACATTGCCTTTTTTCTTTTTTTCCTGGTTTTTTCTTTTTTTTTTTTTTTTTTTTTTTTTTTTTTTTTTTTTTTT
>NC_045439.1:43274191-43364232 GCF_002776525.5 Piliocolobus tephrosceles | reverse complement strand
TTTTTTTTTTTTTTTTTTTTTTTTTTTTTTTTTTTTTTTTTTTTTTCCAGACAGTAGCTTACTCTGTTACCCAAGCTCTGGAGTGAAGTGCCAAAAACATGACTCACTGCAGCCTTGATCTCCTGGGATTAAGCATCCTCCCGCCTCAGCCTACAAAGTAGCTGGGGCTACTGATGCACACCACCACGGCCAGCTAATTTTTCTTTTTTATGTTTTGAAGAGTGGGGTCTCACTTTGTTTCCCAGGCTGGTCTCAAACTCTTGAGTTTAAGCAATCCTCCTGCCTCAGCCTCCCAAAGTGCTGAGATTACAGGCATGAGCCACTGCACCTGGCCTAACATTGCTTTTTAAATATTATAAATGCCTAGTTCTTCAAAATGTTCTTTGAACAAGATTTACCATCTTGCAGGTTCACTCACAAACGAGTTAGTAAATCTTTGCTATGTGCTCATCCTATATTTGCATGAAAGTTGTGTTTTTAACTTTCCTAAAATTATATTTCTTGCTATATCCAGAATTCAGTGTTTCTTCCTCCAACATAGCAGCTTTGTGGTACTACATACACCACATAGTCAGGTGTGCCTCATTCTACCTGGCAAATACAGTACACGAGACATAAGAATGCAGACAGCTAGTTATGTGCTAGCAACTGAAAGGCACTTACTTGGAAGCATCCCTGTAATTGACCTGACATTTCCAACATTTCTCTTGAAAGCCATCCTATATTCATAATATTGACTTCAAAAGACCACTCTTGGCAGCCGAGACAGCCAACCCAATGAGGAAGGGGCTTTGATGGTTTACTGGGCATGACCGACACTTCCTCATCCAGATTTGCAGAACACACGTTGTTTTGTGAGATAACCGAAATGCTGAGGGAAGTAGACGGTAAGTTCTACCTGAGCTATTTTCTCTCTGGGTGAAACTCAAGACAGCAAGACCAGGACTTAGACTTCATTAGCATCTCACACCAAGTCACAAAATTAACCACTCCAATTCACTCAAAGAAGACAGACAAGAGAGCAAAGAGTTTAATGGATTTGGGGAAAAGGACCTTCATTTTACATACTTACCAGGTCACTGACAACTTTTCACACTTTATTGAGAGAACCATCTGAGCCATTAGCAGGTCATTTGACCTACTCTCTTTAAAACCTCTCTAAGCTCAGAAAACAACACTAATAGCTCCAGGGATAGAAGGTGATCTGAGATTTTAGTCTGACCACTGTCTGCCAGGCAGATTTGCTGGCTATAGGCCCTTCCCAGCAGTTCCAATCTTGCCAGGAGCTTCAAGCTGCCCCACTACACATTTTGAAGAACTTTCTTCTGCCCCCAGTGCTCTATATCCGTACTGTGTATTCAGCATCTATTGTGTATGCCAGGAACTGGCTGTGTACTGTGGGGTATAGTGGGCATGGAGACTCTGCACTCGAGGATCTTCCTGTCCAGTGCGGAATATCAGACAGATCTAAATACCTATTATAGGGTAGAAAATGACTAGTAATTCACAAACATTAAGATCACACCATGTGCCAGTTAATGTGCACTGAGTATTCAGTGGAGAGCAAGACAGGCTAGTCCTTGTCCTTAGAACGGGTTCAATAAGCATTTGCTGAAAGAGGAAAAATAACAGTTGTTTAGCACCCACCATAGGTCAGACTATGTGCTGGGCATTTTCTCATTTAATTTCCTCCTCACAAGTACTTTCTTTGGTAGGTGATGTTATCCCCCATTTTTAATAGATAAGGAAAGAGGGGCTCAGAGACCGTAGGTGACTTTCTCAAGGTCATTACAGTGATGAATAGCAGCGATAGGATTCAAATACAGAACTATCTGACTTGAAAGATCCTGCTCTTTGAACCTCACTACATTTACCATTAGCATTTTATGACAGTACCTTCCTTCTGTGCAGGTGTGACTGACTCATTTCCAAATTGAGAAGCCTCACAGGACACAGGTTGGCAAGCAATAAGGCATCCACTGCTAGTCCAAGATAAGGACTCACAAAGCCATGACCCGTATAACCCCCAATGTTTGATTGACACTTGATCTATCTCTGGCTGTCCCTTGACGTCCTCTGGCATAAACTGCATGATCTACTTATCTTCCTTCTGATAGAATGAGAGAATAAAAGGGCAGAAAAGAGGAAATGAAATGTTAAGACCACAAGCTCTGGTCCCCTCTTTTAGGATTCCTCCAGCAGGAGTGACCCCACACACAGACAGACTAGACAGCCACTACACAGCAAAGCTGAACATCCAACATGGCTTCCACACCCAAAATGGTGTCTTCCCTTTCCCCACCATTTTGCCTTAACTCGAGGAAATTATTTTAAGTCCTTCTCTTTTACTCATTTTGAGGAAAAGAATAATTCAGGATTTCATAGCTTAACAAAGCCATCAGAATGAAGCCTCAGTTAGTGAGCTAGGGCAGCCCCGCCCTGTGTGCCCACCTTCTTGGCATCATCTTCCCCAGTGCACCCTGGCCAGCACAGGACCACAGCTATTCCTGCCCCAGTGCACCCTGGGTAGCTCTTGGACATCCTCAGGAACTCAGCTCAGACACCGTCTCCTCCAGAGAGCCTTTTCTTTTTTCAATTTCAACTTTTATTTTAGATTCAGGGGGTACCTCTGTAGGTTTGTTCCATGGGTATCATGCATGATGCTGAGGTTTGGGGTATGATAGCACCCATCACCTGAGTACTATGCTTACTACATACCCAGGTAGTAAGCATAGTACCCAATAGTTAGTTTTGCAACCCATCCCTCACTATTTCCCTCCCCGCTCTAGTAGTCCCCACTGTCTATCGTTGCCATCTTTGTGTCCATGAGTACCCAATGTTCAGCTCCCACTTATGAGAACATGCAGTACTTGGTTTTCTGTTTCTGCATTAATTAGTTTATGATAATGGCCTCCAGCTGCATCCACGTTGCTACAAAGAACATGATTTTATTCTTTCTATGGCTACATAGTATTCCATGAGGTATATGCACCAGGCTTTCTTTATCCAGTCCATCCAGGATGGACACCTAGATCGATTTCATGTATTTGCTATTGTGAACAGTGCTACAATGGACATATAAGTGCATATGTCTTTCTGGGAGAACAATTTTTTGTTTTTTGTTTTTTGTTTTTGGATATCTACCCAGCAATGGGATTGCCAGGTCAAATGGTAGTTTCAAGTGCTTTGAGAAATATTCAAACTGCTTTCCACGATGGCTGAACTAATTTACGTTTCCACCAACAGTGTATAAAGTCTCCTTTTTCTCCACAGTCTGACCAGCATCAGCTGTTTTTTGACTTTTTAGTAATAGCCATTCTGACTGGTGTGAGATGGTATTTTACTATAGTTTTGATTTGCATTTCTCTGAAGACTAGTGATGTGGAACATTTTTTCATAAACATGTTTGTTGGTCACTTGTATATTTTCTTTTGAGAAGTATCTGTTCATGTCGTTATTAGAAAGCTTTTTTGTTTTCGCTTAAGTTCCTTATAGATTCTGAATATTATATGTCTGTCGGATGTGTGGTTTGTGAATATTTGTTCCCATTCTATAGGTTGTCTGATTACTCTGTTGATAGTTCATTTTGTTTTGTTTTTGTTTTGCTGTGCAGAAGATCTTGAGTTTAATTAGGTTCCACTTGTCCATTTTTGTTTTGGTTACAACTGCTTTTGAGGACCTAGTCATAATTTCTTTCTCAAGGCCAATGTTCAAAATGGTGTTTCCTGGGTTTTCTTCTAGAATTCTGATAGTTTGAGGTCTTATATTTAAATCTTTAATTCATCTTGAGTTCATTTTTGCATATGGTGAAAGGTAAGGGTCCAGTTTCATTCTTCTGCATATGGCTAGCCAGCTATCCCGACACCATTTATAGAGTAGGGTGTCCTTTCTCCATTTCTTATTTTTGTAAACTTCATCAAACATCAGATGGCTGTGGGTGTGCAGTTTTATTTTGGGATTCTCTATTTTGTTCCACTGGTCTATGTGTCTGTTTTTGCACCAGTACCACACTGTTTTGTTTACTGTAGCCATATAGTATAGTTTGAAGTAGGGAAATGTAATACCTCTGGCTTTGTTCTTTTTGCTTAGAATTGCTTTAGCTATTCAGGTTCTTTTTTGATTCCACATGAAATTTTGAACAGTATTTTCTAATTCTGTAAAAAATGACACTGGTAGTGTCAATGATAAAAAGTCAAACTTTGTAGAATATTTGAAGAGATTTATTCTGAGCCAAATGTAAAAACCATGACCCATGACACAGCCCCAGGAGGTCCTGAGAACATGTCCCCAGGATGGTTGGTTACAGCTTGATTTTATGCATTTTAGGGGGGACAGAAGTTACAGAGACATAAATCAGTACATGTAAGGTATATGTTGATTAGGCCTGGAAAGGCATGACGTCTCAAAGCCCAAGGGCTTCTAAGTCATAGGTGGTTTTAAACATTTCCTGATCAGCAATTGGTTGAAAGGGTTAAGCTCTGTCTGAAAAGTTGAAGTCAACAGAAATAAATGTTTGTAGTTAAGATAAGGAGAGTTGCAGAAACCAAGGTTCTGCAACCTATCTATATTATAGATAGATAGTTATATAGATGAAGCCTCTGACTAGCAGGCTTCAGAGAGAACAAATGGTAGGTGCCTCTTGTCAGACCCTAAAAGGTGCCAGACTCTTAGTTAAATCTCTCCTGGATCAGGAAAAGACATGAAAAGGGAAAGGAATTTTCTATGGATTGTAGACAAGAGACAGTTTTTCAGGGCCATTTCAAAATGTCTCAAAGATATTTTAGGGGAAAATACTTTGGTTTCTTTCAAGGCTTGTTCTCTGTCATGTGATGCTATACTAGAGTCAGGTTGCAATTTGGTGTCTTATTACTACAGAGTCTGTTTTGTCAGTCACAAGACCTCTGTTTTGATGTTAATGTTGGTCAGCTGTGCCTAAATTCCAAAGGGAGGAGAGTATGATGAGGCATGTTCCACCCAGTCCCCCTTCCCATCATGGCCTGACCTAGTTTTTCAGGTTTACTTTGGAATGCCCTTAACCAAGAGGAGGGTTCCACTCAGTCAATTGGGGGGCTTAGAATTTTATTTTTGGTTTACAGTAGTTTGACAGGAAGGCTGTTGAATCTGTATTGCTTTGGGCAGTATGGCCATTCTAACAATATTGATTCTTCCAATCCATGAGCATGGAATGTTTTTCCATTTGTTTGTGTCATCTATAATTTCTTTCAGCAGGGTTTTATAGTTCTCCTTGTAGAGATGTAGGTATTTTATTTTTGTGTGGCTATTGTAAACGGGATTGTGCTCTTGATTTGTCTCTCAGCCTGAATGTTATTGGTGTATAGAAATACTACTGATTTTTGTACATTGATTTCTGTATCCTGAACCTATACTGAAGTCATGTATCAGTTCTGTGAGCTTTTTGGCAGAGTCTTTATGGTTTTCTAGGTATAGAATCATATTGTCAGCAAAGAAGGATAGTTTGACTTCCTCTTTTCGTATTTGGCTCAGAAAGCCTTTTCTGATCCAGCTCCAGCAGTGTGTGTGTGCAGACATGTGCACAGGCAGCAGCGCCCCTGCCGCAGGCCCCCACACCCCTCACACTGCCCCTGACACAGCTCATGCCTCACTGCACAGTGCCCATGCTTTGCCAGGAAACCACTTGTCTCCATGCTCCATGGCAAGAAGAATT
Source organism: Piliocolobus tephrosceles (assembly GCF_002776525.5). Classification (NCBI taxonomy): domain Eukaryota; kingdom Metazoa; phylum Chordata; class Mammalia; order Primates; family Cercopithecidae; genus Piliocolobus; species Piliocolobus tephrosceles. The sequence goes on along the minus strand of NC_045439.1, from coordinate 43,358,546 downwards.
GTATCTGGTCTTTCTACTCCCACCACTGAGTTCAGTCCAGGAACCCGGTAGACTTGAAGAAGGAAAGAACAGAGGAAAGAGAAAGCTTTGCCCAGACCCTCCGCCCACTACCTCACCTTCCTGTGCTCACTTCAGGCCTGGAGAAATTCCCGGGGATCAAAGCTGCCACAGGAGAAAAGGGTGAGGCCCGAGGAAAAACAGACTGAAGAGAATGACCGAGAAAGCAAGGAATATCTGAGCAGGCACCCCAGGGTTCCAGTAACATAGGTCGGAGCCATTGCTTAGGAATATTTGCAGTGCCCCGTGGGGCAGTGAGGATGACTCGACTTCCAGGAATCACTCCACAGATGGCCCCGGGACTGTATGTCATGAGACAGTCTAAGGGGTCTCTGGAACAGCCGCCCCTGACCTGCACGTACTGGGCTCACTCGACGTTCCATGCTGTAATAGCTGGATGTCTCCCTTCATGCCTAATCCATGACAAGTTAGTGAACTGGTCACTGAAGAAACCATTTAGGCAGATTTCAGAAATATCTGATTGGGCTCTCTTCTGCCGTTGTGCATGAAGAGGAGAAATTAAACAGGACGAGAGCTCTGGGCCACACAGCCTCACCTCCGTTTCTATGGCTAGCCTGACTTGTGAAAGGAAGTGAAAACGTTTAAACGCCCTTCTTCTGTCAGCATGGTAACCAGGGGTGGATGGAGCTGGGTTCACCATTTTAAAATACACATTTAACAGGTCATCTGAGTGGTTGCAGCCATGTTATCAAGCTGAACACATGTTGATCTGAGTAGATTAGAAAAATAGTTCCCAGTGTCTGGGGACATAGTGCTTTTAAACAAGTCCTTTGCTTTTCAAAGAATGAGCCATTAAGAAGTTCCTTGTATACATGTAGCCCATGAACCTCAAAAGAAATAAAAGTAAAATCAACACGGAATCAGCAACTCTAAGCAGCAGACTAGAGAATTTGGCTGTTAGAGATACGGTTATAAAAGATTGCTGTTCAGTTTATCTTTCATTTCCTGCACAGCTAATGATAGAAAGACTCAAAAATCATCTTCACATTGAATTTGCACATTTTAACAAGAGAGAAAACTCATACTTTTCTTCATATTTTATTTCCTTTTTCCAAAAAGCGATTCAGTTTTTTTTTGGAAATTTAAATTTGCTCTTTCCATTCACGAAAAGAATTCTATTACTCCTGCATTCAATCTGTTCAATCTCAGTTTAGTTTCAAGTTGAGACTTTCATTTCCAGACATGTACCGAGTGGTTGCTATCCCTGTTTTGCTTCTCATTTTCAGGGCACAATTCCTTGGCAAAGCAGTAAGCTACTGAGTAAGTCAAACTCACTACTTGTCACCCTCTAAACACCCTTTATGTATGGAAGACTGAACCTATACAACGTCTTCTGCAACTAAAGCTCAAAATCATAATGTATCAATTGTGCTAAAGCACAGGAATATCTAATTTTAAAAAACTTTTCAAAATGAACACTAAGCCCTTCTCATTTAACTATTTGCCTTGCTTTGTAGACTATAAAAACATGTATTAATAGGTATGATAATATCCTCTGTTTTTAGGGTTTTATAAATATTTCAAAGCAGAGAGATTTCTAATAGACAAGCTACTTACACAATTCTGCGCCCCGAAAGGTGTCCCAAACCAAAGAAAACAAGGCAATAACTAATGAAAAAGGGGCCCAGCATTCTTTCTCATCAGAAGCTTGGTGTCCCAGAGCTGAATAAGGATGGGTGGGTAGCCCACAGAGTGTCCTGGTGGCACCAATAATATTCATCTCTGTTGAGAAATCTGGACTTGGCTAAGACCATCTGCCATCACTGCAGCCCAAGGTTACCTTTCATTTGGAAATTATGCTGTCAACTTGGTTTAGAATGTACATGGGCGAGGCATATGCTTCTCCTTGCTGCCCAAGGAGATGCTGGCATGGAAAAAATGTGAAGGTGCCTGATTGAAGCTTGTGTTTATGGACTCTCCTCTTCTCTTCTCCCCTAGTGACTGTGACTGTGGGAGGCAAGCAACACTTGCTCGGACTGTATGACACCGCGGGACAGGTACATTTTTATTATTTTGATTCATTGGAGGGGGTGGTATGGGGGAGAAAAAGATCCGTTTGCTTAGGCAGATGGGACTCATAGCACAAATATTACCCATTCTGATCATTTGGGGCTAATTTATTGTCTGCCTAAATGACAACCAAAAGCACATTCTCGATATTTTAAAAATACTTATAACTACAAAAATCTAAATTGTTACATTATTCAAGGCATTGATAGGTAAATAATGATTCATTCATTGACTGATAACCATCAAAAACCAGAATAACAGATTTGTGACCAAGAGTTTCAATTTCTTTCTGTGGAAACCTATTCCAGATCCAAGATTCATAGATCAATTTCATAAATTTTAGTTGCACCCATTTTTTTCAGGTTATTTTCTTTGCCCACCCTTTATTTGAATTGCCTAATGAACAGCGAAAAGGCCCAAAAAGAGATTGGCTGGGGTGAGGGGAAGAGAGAGGGAGAAGATGGATTACGTGTTGGAAGGAAGAAAAGTCAGGATCCTAGATGTTTTCCAAATGTGAGAGTCAACCCTGAATAACTGGGGGTTGCCGGGCGCGGTGGCTCAAGCCTGTAATCCCAGCACTTTGGGAGGCCGAGACGGGCGGATCACGAGGTCAGGAGATCGAGACCATCCTGGCTAACCCGGTGAAACCCCGTCTCTACTAAAAAATACAAAAAACTAGCCGGGCGAGGTAGCGGGCGCCTATAGTCCCAGCTACTCCGGGAGGCTGAGGCAGGAGAATGGCGGGAACCCGGGAGGCAGAGCTTGCAGTGAGCTGAGATCCGGCCACTGCACTCCAGCCTGGGGGACAGAGCGAGACTCCGTCTCAAAAAAAAAAAAAACAAAAAAAAAAAAAAAAAAAAAAAAACTGGGGGTTGACTCTAAATTCCCTCAGATTTTTGAAATCTTCTCACTTTGTCAGGGCTGTTTCTTCAAGTTGGAGAAACTGGCCCACCAATAACGTAAGACAATGGGCTAAAACCCTCAACATTTAATCAGTTGGCACATGCTCTCTTTGGGTGAAAATGGCACTTAATCTGTCTTTCCCAGCATCTCACACATCGCTACGAAGTTTCTCATGTTCTAATGTTCTAATCCAGTTTGTGGATTGGTGGAGGGAAAGTGGTTAAGGAACTGATGGCTGTAGCCCAATTTCTTGGATAGAGCTTTTGTTACCATATGTCTTGGGTCATTTATTTAGGTCAAAATCAGTGGGTTGTTCAGTCTGTCCACATTCTTACACCTTAAGTCCTTTGGAGTGAACATTTTACCCTGCTATTTCTCAGTGTGAGTTTCCTGGGAATTGTTGTTTGTAGTGATGCATTCATCTAGGCCTTTTTTTTCACAATTGTTTTGGATATACATCATTTTGCTCAACTTGAAAGCTCTTCACGATAATATCAATAAATGGAATTCTCTTTGGGGATTTCTGTGAAAATTTGTAAGGACCACTGTATAAATGTATGTGGAACATCAAAGGTTGGTATTGGCCAGGCTAGGGTGCGGAGCCTGGAAAATCTAACACCAGACTCAAAACTTCTAAGAGCATCCAGGGTACCCTCATTGGCAGATGCCTGTTTTGGTAAGCTACCGCCAGGAACTGGGAGAGAAGCAACCTCTCATGTCAATAGCAAGCCATACGACTAAGAAAGGAGGCACCCCACGTGCTCAAATGAAAAAATCAGTTTGCTTCTCTAATCTAAGATACAAGGGCCTCAGGATAGCTCATGCCCCCAACAGAAAGCATTCCAGCAACAAGGGCACACCACTTTGGAGGCTGAAGTTGCCTGCTCTAATTCAATCACACAATCATTGGTGTGTCCCCATTCATCAGGAACTCATAGCCTGAAAGAGAGAGGAGTTTATACCCTCCTCCCCCATAGTCAAATTGTACTAATACAATCCGGTTTGAAAAGTTCAATACGGCAATGATTATTTCATGACTCTGAAACCTCTCTCTGGTCCCTCTGGCTTCCGAAAAAGCCTCTCTGTCCCCTGCTGCCCAGTCAGTTCTCCCCTCCTCTGCAGCAATCCAACAAGTATTGCCTCCTGTGCGTTAACTGCTCCAAGAACAACCTCCACAGGCTTCTTTTTAATTTTAAATCCAATGAAACTCTTTAAAAGCTCTTGTGGAGTTTAATTATTTTTTCCCACTGTTCTGTCCTTTTAAGAAAAAATTTAAATAACACTAGTATAAGAGTTGAAGCTGTAAGACATTGTAAAAATATCTTTAAACTCCACATCAAAGCAAACGGAATGGCCTCAACATCTGACACAAAAGTGATGAAGACTGATAAAACATAACAAATAGATTATAAGACATTTTTTCAACTAACTCTCACTTGAATGCTTTATATTCAGAGGTGGACAAGACTCAAAAGGAACCATAAAGCATGGGGAAAAGGAATCAGAACGTATCTTAAGGTTCCTTCTAGGCCAAAAATTCTACGATGAGTACTTTTCACATGTAATCTCAAGAGACCCTGATAGAACTGGAGTAACTAGGCAAAAGGACTTGAGGTTTGACCCATGGGAGACCTTTCAGCTGTAGAAGATTGCTGAATAATGGGAATGTGGTACACCACAGGATAACCTGTCATTCATTTTCTAGAACAGGGATTCTCAAACAGGAGTATGTGTCAGAATCACCACAGGGCTTGTCAAAACTCAGCTACTGGGCCCCACTCCAAGAATTTCTGCTTCTCCAGGTCTAGGGCAGGACCCAAGAGTTTGCATTTCTTTTTTTTTTTTTTTTTTTTTTTTATTTATCTATTTATTTATTTATTTATTTATTTATTTATTTATTTATTTGAGACAGGGTTTCGTTCCCGTCACCCAGGCTGGAGTGCAGTTGCGCAATCTTGGCTCACTGCAATCTCCGCCTCCTGAGTTCAAGCAATTATCCTGCCTCAGCCTCCCAAGTAACTGGGATTACAGGCACCTGCCATCACACCCAGCTATTTTTTTGTGTTTTTTTTCTAGAGACAGGGGTTTCACCATGTTGCCCAGGCTGGTCTCAAACTCCCGACCTCAGGTGATCCGCCCATCTCAGCCTCCCAAAGTGCTGGGATTACAGATGTGAGCTACTGCATCTGGCCCAAGAGTTTGCATTTCTAACAGGTTTTCTGGCAATGCTCCTGCTGGTCCCTACACCATACTTTGAGAGCCACTCAAAGCGTGGTCCACCAACCTGTGGCATCAACATCACCAGGAAGCACGTTAGAACTGCAGAATCTTAAGGCCTATCCCCAGCCTACCGAATTTGCAAATCCATTTTAAGAAGATCTCCAAATCATTAGAATGCACATTAAATTTTGAGAAGCACTACTCTAAACGTTTCTGGTGATTGAGGCATTGTTCTGAAAGTTAGGAGGATGCAATGGAAAATAACCATTACTGAAATGTATTCCTATAATTCTACAATTCAGCTATTAAGACTTTGTAACAAATTTAATTTGGAAACAGTGTCCCAGAAATTCCATTCCCAGTCCTAGGTAGAATAATCTGCCTCTTCTCAGTTCTATTCTAGTAAATGTGCTGGATAGCTAAAGGATGTGTATAATTCAAAAATACTCATTTGGCCAATTACTTACAATGGAAGAGAGATGATTTCAAAACCAATTGATTAATCCCTGAACCACAAAAAGGAAATGTCTCTGAATCCAGCTATAGAGTCCATCTCGCTTGAATAATTAGATTTTTGTGCATGAATAAACCAAGGAGCAATCCTCCACATTTTTGTCTTGAACTAACTGAAGCAAATGTGTTCTGAGAGGTAAAGTGATAGGAATTCATTGTCTTAACCCTCAATGTCAGTGCTAAACAAAATCATTTGACCTGCTTTCCCTCAACTTTGAGGCACCTTGTCTGCCTCAGACCTGGCTACAGCCCCATGAGCCATGGCCTGAGACACCCCTGCCCCTCCACAATTCAGGCAAGCATGTGCTAAAGATAGTTTATAATGGGCTGGGTGCAGTGGCTCATGTCTGTAATGCCAGCACTTCGGGAGGCTGAGGCAGATAGATCACAACGTCAGGAGTTCAAGACCAGCCTGGCCAACATGGTGAAACCCCGTCTCTACAAAAAATACAAAATTAGCCAGGCATGGTGGCGGGCGCCTGTAATCCCAGCTACTTGGGAGGCTGAGGCAGAAGAATCCCTTGAACCCAGGAGGCAGAGGTTGCAGTGAGCCGAGACCGCAGCATTGCACTCCAGCCTGGGCAACAAAAGCAAAACCCCATCTCAAAAAAAAAAAGAGTTTATGATGAAGTTATTTGCATACACTGTCAACACGTGGTGGCTGCTATTAAACATTAGCTCCCTCCACCAAACCCTGAAACAAACTAACATTTGGACTTGGAGTGGAGCCCTTTGAAGATAGATTCGTCACAACTCTGTTTAATTCTCTGTTAGGTAGAATTCCAAACATTAGATGAGGCGATGAATTGAGGAATTTTTCTCACGGTGAGTGCATGTAACTCCTCAGATCACACTAGGGAGGAAATAAGGCCAACCAGCCCTGTAAGCCAAATCTATTTAGGTTGTGTCAAGTCATCCTGTATGAGACATGTCCCTAGTAGTGTGTTACTGAATGTTAAAGGGATATCTGGAGCTCAGATCTTTGGCTCAGCTATGAAAGAGTCCCAGAGCTGACTTTCCCATGATGTCCTTGCAGGCCAGTTTGTTTACAATGCATCAGGAGAGAACAACTGGACAGCAGGCTGTTGGTTGGGTTGGGGATGCTGCAGCCAGCCCTGGGCATTCACCAGCTGAGGAACTCCAGACTGGGAAAGGGCTCTTTCCCAGGCTACGGCTTGCAGCCACATGGCCTCCCATCTCACTGCAGGTCATTACAGTAGAACCAGCCATAGTACTAAGACAAGGTCTCGCCTCCTTCTCTGGATGCGGCCTCACCTAGAAGGATGATGTGGGCAAAGCCCTACTCGGATTGTGGCCTCTCGGGCAAGACTCCAGGATGGGCATATCTCAGAAACAACACCTGTGAAAATGGTAGTTAGCAGCACTGCCGGGGAGGCATGACCGTCTCCTGGTGTCAGGAGCCAGGTGCAGCCTGGCCAGGCGCCTGGTTCTGTGGAAGGGTGAACCACCAGGTTCCCCACAGAACCAGGAACCATCTGCATGTGGGCAAGCACAGAATGGTGTCTGTCACTGAGAAACCACAGCCCGCAGTAGCTCAGCCGTCACCAGTGACCACAGAAGTAGAGAAGCAAGGAAGGCCATCAACCGAGCCCCTCACTTGCCCAGGTCTAGGTGTGGCACATCTTCCCCAGACCCTGACTTCTGAAGTCCCGCTTTCCCCCAAGGGCTGAGGAAGCACACAACCAGGCAAGGAAGCAAGCACAGCCAGGGTTTACGAACGGCAAACCGGGCCCCACTTGGAAGGAGTGGAGCCTTCCCCTTTGCTATTGGCTGATCCAAGGGGGCCATCTGGAGCACAGGATCTGGCAGCAGCCCTCTATGGAAAGTTTGCCTAAAACCTCAGAACAAATGTTTTCCCTCAATGAGCAACTCCAACTTTCTTGCTCACGTGTATCTTCATGTGGGATTTGCAGGAGTAGGCAATTTGGGAGATTAGGGAGACGTTTGCTTACAGGTGCTTACTAAAAGTAACCTCACAGGTGCTTACTAAAAGTAACCTTAGGACACAATCTTACTTCTCCCCAAATTATGAAAAAGAGAGATGTAGGAACATTGAGAGTTGCGGTTGGAGTTTGCAAACATTTGGGTCTTATTACTACTCAGTTCAGAAAACGTTAATTTCTGAATCAGCCTTGGCATCCAATAAGGGTAGGGAAATGCTTCCAGGACCAGCAGCTGTTGTTGATATGGGCGGGAGGATGGACTCTTTTACTGGATCATTAAAGTACTTACTATGTTCAAGACAATGTTCTAAGTGGCCTACAAATATTAACGAATTTTATTCTCATAACAACTCATAAGGCCAGCACTATTAGCCTCATTCTGCAGATAAGGAAAGTGAGGCATGGAGAACTTACCCAAGATCACACCATAGTCACAAACCCGGAGAATTTCTACCCACCACCCATGCTCTTAAGCACCATGCTATGCACCCACCCTATACACGATGCCCATGTTTTTCAAATTCAACCTGATTTATGGGCGAATATGAAAATGAGACTTGTACCAAAAAATCTAGGATAAACGTCACTAAACCCAATACTCAGAAGCAGAATTCTATTTCTAATTTAATGTGGGTATGGGGGGGTGGGAGGCGTTCAGCGCAACTCTCTGTGCTGCTCAAAGTGTGGCACCTGGACCCAGTAGCACTAGCATCACCTGGAAACTTGTTAGAAATGCACGTTCTTAGGCTCCATTCCAGTCCTGCTACTGAATAAGAATTTGCACTTTAGCCTGGGCAACATAGCGAGACCCTATCTCTACAAATTTTTTTAATTACCCAGGCGTCGTGTGCATACCTGTAGTCCCAGCTACTTGAGAGGCTGAGGAGAGAGGATCACTTGAGCCCAGGAGTTCAAGACTCCAGTGAACTTATGATCAGTGCACTACAGTGTGTGCAGAAAGCGAGACCCAATCTCAAAAACAAAAAAGAAAAAAAAAACACAAAATTACAGTTTAACAAGGTCCACAGGTGATGCAAATGTATGTGGATTCTAAGAAGTGCTGTCTACAAAATGATTTCACTTACCTGTGTCATGATGCAGCCTATAATATTTAGGACCCAGGTGTTTGGCACATCTAATGCTAACACTTTCTCTGAACTGTTCGTGTTTAATAATCACCCATAGTCACCCCAGAGCACCGGATCTGCCTTCAAACTGAACATGTTCTTGCCATCAGGGTGAAGTTGGGCTAAAAGCACTCAAAGGCCTACTTGCCCCAAATACTTCCCTGCACTCCCCAATCCTAGCCTCTTTGTCTACTTTACCCCCATTTGAGCCTCTCTTTTAGATTAAAACCGTGTCTCCTCAAGAAGCAAACAAACACCTGTCTTCCATTCTGAATTTCAACATTAGAAAGGGCCTCAAATACCAACTAAACCACTTATCCACTTCTCATAGCCCCTAACATCATCTCCACATGTTACCATGGAACCCAGGGCCAAAGCATGCTCCCTTGTGAAAAAACATTAAGTCACCAGCTGGCACAAACTCAACTCCCCCAGCCCCCAGGGGACACTTTCTTTTATTAATCCTGACCCCCTGCCATATTTTATAGCTGCAGCCCAGGGTTAGCCCCCAATAGCCCAGGTGTGAGCCTTTTTTTTTTTTTTTTTTTTTTTTTTGAGACAGAGTCTTGCTCTGTCGCCCAGGCTGGAGTACATGGTGCAATCTCCGCTCACTGCAAGCTTCGCCTCCCGGGTTCACGCCATTCTCCTGCCTCAGCCTCCCGAGTAGCTGGGACTACAGGTGCCCGCCATCACGCCCGGCTAATTTTTTTGTATTTTTAGTAGACACGGGGTTTCACAGTGTTCGCCAGAATGGTGTCGATCTCCTGACCTCGTGATCCACCCGCCTCGGCCTCCCAAAGTGCTGGGATTACAGGCCCGGCTGAGCCTTCTTTAAAACTATTTTTGCCCTGTTGTTCTGGTTACATTACTCCATCTGTCTAGACCTTTGTTTCTTAAACCATAAAACTGGCTCAGGGGAGCGGGAAGAACAGGAACCTGTGGTTCTGAAACTTGAGCTGCATCAGAATCACCTGGAGGGTTTGTTCTAGCACTGACGGTGCAGCCTCTCCCCCAGCGCCCCAGCCTCGGCGGGCTGCGTGGCACCTGGGAATGTGTAGTTCTAACAAGCTCCCAGGTGACGCCAATGCTGCTGGACTGAACAGCATAGTTTGGAAACCACTGCATTAGCTAATCTTTAAGGCCTTTTGGAATGGTATTTTCCCAGTTTACTCAGATAAATATTCTACATCATTCCATTTTAAGATTAGCCAGCAGAGTAAGAGAACCTTAACCTGTCTTATTTCCACATAAATTGACTTATTTCATGTATTTTCATTTTCTTTCCCCAATTGCCAATTCTTACTCCCCTTACATAGTTCATACAGCATCCTTAACAGTGCTATGCATTCAGTAGGCACGAAATTTTTTAAATGGCATGATACAGCAGGACTAAGGTTTCCACAGAAGAGATCCAGAATACAGAGCACAGTGAGCCCAGTGACTGACGCTATCAGAAACGACTCAGCTGGAGGGCCAGGAGGGTAAATGATCAGAAACAGATTTCTCTCACCTGCCCCACCTAGAGTCAACCCAGCAACCCGTGGTCTTCCAACTTTTCCATAATGTAAATAGAAATCCTTTGATAGCTACTGGGTTAAAAAATCAGACAAACATACTCCTTTCCGACTATGCACAACAGTTATCTGTTCCGACCTAATCTAGTTGTGACATTTCTCCTCATGGCGTTTTGCTTTGGTTTTTGGCTTTGAGGTTTTAAATATACAGTGTTGCTGCCATCCAGTGGTAATCTGAAGCAGATGCAGGCCATCAAATAGATGATACATCCTGTGGTCAAACGTTTTGATTGCTGGGTAACATATGAGTCAAGATTCCTAGACAAGTGAGTTAAGAAAATGCTTAATCTGTCACTTAAAACTCTGAGCTGCAGAAAACAGTGTGGTTACAATTGAGAACCAGAGCTAGATTGGGGCTAAATACCCCATCCTGGTATTTATGAACTCTATAACATTGGCCCGTCATGGAACTTCTCTAAACCTTAACTTCCTCTTCTATGAAATGTGAATGTTGGTGGTACCATCCTTCTAGTTCTATCAGGAGGATGCAATAAGAACATATGTAAGAGTCTGAAACAATGTCTGACCTTTAGTAATAAGCCCTCGGGTGCATCCTCCGTTAATGGTGGAGATGATAGTGAAGTACAGCCATGTTCTCAACTCCAGGCCCACCCCAAACCAATTAAGTCAGAACTCCCAGATACGCAGGCCCGCTCTCCAGAGATTCTAATTTAGCTGGTTCCTGAGTGGAAAAGGAGGTGGGGCCGGGAGTTGATTAGCAGAGCATCAGGATGGTTTAAAGGCTCCCCAAGTGATTCTAATGAAAGTCACTGCAGTAAATGGCCCGCAGAAATGCCGTGTGTTCATTTGCAGGTCACTGTAGATGTCATTTCTTCCAGTCCGTAATAGGATTTATTGAATATTTGCTGTGAAAAGAGTACATGTAGGGATGAGAAAAAAAATCAACACAGTTCCTACTCCATTTATGACAATCCAGATGGGAGCATGCAGTGGCAGAGGGCAGGTGGTGTGGCGAACAGCTGTAGATTATAGCCTGGGAAGGAGACTTCTTGGCTCATGGGCCATACAGCTGCTCTTTAAGGGAACATTCCAGAGAGAAAAGAGAGAAGTGGGGAGACGACGGGAGAGGAGGTTTGTTTTTCAGAGCTAGTTGTGTAAAGAGGAAGGGTAGTGCCAAGAAATTAGCTATCCCTTTCTCCACTGCCTCCCCAGCTACACACACACACACACACACACACACACACACACACACACACACGACATAGGCACAACTTGGCTGAGACGCAACCCTGTAGACCTGGCCCGACTTCCCAGTATGACCAGTGTTTATTCAGCTGTGCACCAAACTCCCAATTATTTGCTTGACTAGAAATGTGGTAAATTAGCCACAATAGTGGGTTTTATTTGTTTGTTTGTTCTGGGTTTATTTTTTAGGATTTTACTTTTCAGCATCCTTGCCATCTGGCTTTTCATTTTGCATTAGGTACCTAAAACGTTTGCTTAAGTTTTAATAGTAGTAGCAGTAATGGCCACATATACTGAATCCCATGTTCTGCATACTCTGAGTAGCTAAACAATAGATCAATGCATGCCCACCAACCAGAGTGGACCATACTTAATATTCTAAGGTACTTCCTTTCAGTCTCATGTGTATGTACATGTGTACTTCTTTTTCTGGTCTTTTTAAATTTTTTTTATTATACTTTAAGTTCTGGGATACATGTGCAGAACGTGCAGGTTTGTTACATAGGTATACACATGGTTTGCCACACCCATCAACCTGTTATCTAATAAATATATTATTAGAGTCAATGGAAAGGTTGATATTAAAAATATATCCAAGATACATTACATTTTAGAAAACACAAGTGGCACAACAATATGAACTATTTAATCAATTTGTTTTTAAACTAAACATGTGTATGTTGTATACATACATAAATATAAAATGGGCCAGGTGTGGTGACTCCCCCCTATCATCCTAGCACTTTGTGGGGGCCAAGGCGGGAGGATTGCTTGAGCCCAGGAGTTCAAGACCAGCCTGGACAACATAGTGAGACCCCGTCTCTGCAAAAAAAATTAAAAATTGGCTGGGTGTGGTGGCATGTGCCTGTAGTCCAAGCTACTTGGGAGGCTGAAGTGGGAGGATCGCTTGAGCCCGGGAGTCTGAAGCTGCAGTGAGCCATGATCACGCCACTGCACTCCAGCCTGGGCAATAAAGACCCTGTCTCAAAAAATAAAATAAAGTAAAATAAAATGTTTGGAAGGACAATGTTTAAGCAGTAGCCCTCTCTGGGGAGAGGAAAAACTATTAGAGATCATACCAGGGATGAAAACAAGCTTTCACTTCTACTCTGTGTACTTCTATAATGTTTGCATTTTTGCAATTAGCACATACATGTTTCGTGAGTTTCTGAAATGTTTCATGAAGAGTAGTCATGGCCCTAATAAATGAATTAATTATTTATTAACTCATCTCTATGAATACATATATTTGATAGGTGTGAACATATAAGTTTAGTTGCACATATAGTATACACACATATATAGTGTACACACATCATATAGCGTGTGTATACACATACAAATTATGGTATGTATGGACAAATGTCATGTTATATGTGATGTATATATAAATATGGTATGTGTATGCACACTCACACACAAAGTTACTGTTGGCTTATGTGTTATTAAATTCTATAAAAATATAAAAAACTTGCTATTGAAATATCAGGTTTTGCCTTGGAACTTCCTCAAACATTTCACATACAGTCAAAGGTTCTTGCTAACATTTTCCCAAAGTTGAAATGATGCAAAGTTTTACTTTGTATTTATCAACTCCCACTAAAATAGCAAATACATAAATATCTTATGTAACCAGAAACTCTTCCACAGAGCATATTCTGATCTGAAAAATCTTTAGAAAGAAAATAATTAAGCTAACATTTTATTTATTTGGCCTTTAGGTAATCTTTGAAACAAATCCAAAATCCTTAGCTCTAAACCCTCACTCAACATATTTCTTCAAATATTGTGGTGTCAAATTTGGCAATAACTCTTGTTGTGCATGTTAGTTCATTTATTCTAAATTAAATTTGGATACAATTTTTTTTAATTGTGTGAGGAGAGGATTCCTGTTGCCCTGGCAAATAGCTCACTAATTTAAATATAGTATATTCAATACAACACAATTCCAACATGATGGAAGAATTGCAATAATCTTTACTGAATGTTACACTTTAAATGGGTGAACTTTGGTTTTTTTTTATTTTGTTTGTTTTTTGAGACAGAATCTTGCTGTGTTGCCCTGGCTGGAGTACAGTGGCATGATCATGGCTCACTGCAGCTTCAAACTCCCAGGCTCAAGCCATCCTCCCATTTCAGCCTCCTGAGTAGCTGGGACTATAGGCATGTGCCACCATGCCCAGCTAATTTTAGTATTTTTTTGTAGAGATAGGGTCTCGCTATATTGCCCAGGCTGGTCTCAAGCTCAAGGAATCAAGTGATCCTCCTGCCTTGGCCTCCAAAGTGCTGGGATTACAAGCATGAGCCACCGTGCCTGGTCAGGTGAACTTTGGAATACATAGAAACAGAGAGTAGAATTATTGTTACCAGAGGCAAGTAAGGACAGGTAAAGGGGAGGTTTTGATCAAGGGTACAAAGCTGCAGTTAGCTAGGGTGAGTAAGTCTACAGCTGTAACGTACAACATGATAAGGATAGCTAATGATACTATATTGCATACTGGAAATATGCTAGAAGAGTAGGTTTCTGTTCCTCTTGCCATAAAATATCTTTTTAAAGGTAAGCTGTAAGGAGATGAATATGTTAATTTGTTTCACTATAGTATATATATGTATATCAAACACCATGTTGTACACCTTAAATGTATACAATTTAAAAATAAATAAATAAATGGGTGAACTTATGGTATACATCTCAATAAAATGCTAAAAATATTTTTTAAGTTCATCTTAAGAGGGGGCAATACATAATCTCTGTATGTAACAAAAAGGTATTTTTCTGACTGGTGGCTCCTTTAGTTCTACTAGAGAAAGAACTACCAGATTCTACGGTTGAGGAAGAAACGGGATCCCAGTGCACTGTAGTGGACTCTTACCTGCAATCTGACCTTGGAACCACATGGGACACACCTTACATGGGCTGTAAAAACCCTTGTCTGCTCTTCCCACAGGAGGACTACAACCAGCTGAGGCCACTCTCCTACCCCAACACGGATGTGTTTTTGATCTGCTTCTCTGTCGTAAACCCTGCCTCTTACCACAACGTCCAGGAGGAATGGGTCCCCGAGCTCAAGGACTGCATGCCTCACGTGCCTTATGTCCTCATAGGGACCCAGGTTAAAATGCGGGCGATGGCAGGGTGGGAGGGAGCTGCAAAAACGGGAAGACCCTTTCGGTACCTCATGAACATCCTATTCTGCCAAATGCTATGGAACAGTGTCTCAGACATGTCAATCCTATGAACAGAAGTTCTTAAGGTGTGCATGATGATTTAGCCCATAGTGGAAAAGATAATAGAGCTCTTTAATATGGAGCAGAAAGTTTTGATATGGCCTTCAAAAATTAATCTTTCTGATTTTTTTTTAATAACAAAGTAGTTTTAAAAACAGACACCCCTTGCCAGGCTTGAATCAGAGCAATGAGGTGAGGGTGTCAATTGAACATATTATCTAGTATTTTTTATATCTGAAATCCACAGTTGTTTTAAAATCACAAAATAGGTGGGAGTGTCACGGTGACCACAGCAATCAGAATAGGCATTCTATGACAGGAATTCTTTAATTACACTTCTGGAGAAGGAAGATAAAAATTCACCATTGTCTATTCCTTTTAAACCTCTTGGTCTTCCAGATCTTAGAGAAGAAGTCAAAACACATATACCAGATAAACAAACCTACGATTGTGAAAGCCTTTACAGTGTTCCGAAAGCTAATACATTTCCATAGTTTGAGTTTCCAGTAGTAAGCCAATCACATTAAATGTATTAAGGATTGTTACCGTTTATAGTTTTAAATGGATTTTGTTCTTTGGCATTTTAAAGTCCAAATTACTATCCCAAAGACATAGGAATGTACCAATACTGAAGGGCTTCATTGTTATCTGTTTCATATGCTATTTCTTTCTATTATTCATTTATGTTCGTTTTGAACAAGAGAATTTTTTAACATAAAGAAAAGTATTTCCTAAAGAAGATATGGACAGGTACACAGTATATGTATTTACTTAGAGAAAGTAGAGGAATACACATCTCCATAAGTCAGAGTAATCATAGTTAACGCTTCTGCTCCAAAAGATAACTGTTTGTTTAAATGAAGTCTTTTGCCTTGAATTCCAGATAATAATGTTTGTCCATATTGATGGAACCTGAATCCCTGCTGCCAAATATGTGACAGAATATTCAATCACCTTTCTGTGATTCAAGCTGATTTTATTAGAGACAGGCACAAAATTGAGCAATTCTCTCTCTCTCTCTCTCTCTCACACACACACACACACACACACACACACACACACAGTTAGTAGAGCTGAGTAATGTGCTTATAAAAGGGACCCTAATATATTGGTCTTTAAGACACAAGCCCTTGTGTTCCCACATTCACACCCATTCATGAACATGTGGGTTCACATACACAGTGAGGCTTTAAAGCAACCAAAATATTTAATTAAATTATCAAATCTAATCCAGATATATAAATGCTATCTTCAAAGTCCTACCTTTGAAAAGATTAATGCTTATCTTGAGCAAACCGTTTGAAAATTTCTTAGGGACTTGCCTTCCAGAGCTTGCAGAACATTTGTTAGAATATCCTCACAGGTAGCAAATCTTCACACCTCCTTTGAGGATGAAGATTTTATTTGGAAAAGAAAAAAAAAAAAAAGATGTGTTCAAAGCCAGGAAATGAACTAGTAAATAATGAGTAATACACTTTGGGATCAAATAAGGCCTCGCTGTAAGGTCATGAGACTGGTTATCTTGCATGCCCTGTAAGCAGAATCTAGAAATAAATAGAAAATTTTGAGAAAACATCTAAGATAGCAAAAGAATCATCCGAGTAAGTCTTCAGCTCGCAGGGTAACTGTTTGAAGGGGAAAACATAAGGAAAGTCTGTTGTGTACATTTACAAAGAAATTGCTTTACTTTTTTAGACATAACATGGGCATGTGAATCTGCTTCCTTAAAGAAAATTTAGCAACTTCAAAGATGTTAACAGGGAAAAAGACTCTATGATGTCACAGTTTAAAATATCTGGCAAGGCCTGAGAAAATAAATAAGTTTATCACATGTGTTTTCTTGCCAGATTGATCTCCGTGATGACCCAAAAACCTTGGCCCGTTTGCTATATATGAAAGAGAAACCTCTCACTTACGAGCATGGTGTGAAGCTTGCAAAAGCGGTACAGTCAGATTTGAATTTCATTTTAAATGTATGCTGAGAGAAGAGTGTGTTGTATGCTTTGGAATGGGTGTGCAACATTGGGTTTTGCTTTAAAGTGCAATGTGTTTAGAATCTTCTCTAAGCTTTCTATTCTCCCCCTCTGTTCTAGTCAGGCTGGAAGGAGCCATTTGGTTAGCCTTCTTGTCAGCCAGCATTGTCTGTTTTTCATTCAGAAAGCAATTTGGTGAATTTAAACAGCTGAAGCACTTATCATTTGATTTAGCAACCTCTAGAACATCTACTTGCCATATTTAGTGTGAATAAAGGGAGTCGTTAGATATATATTTGTAAATCTCACTGCTTATTATGGATGTAACTCATTTAAATAACCCCATAAGAGGCATTTTGTGATTTTCTTGGGAGAGACTTGGGTTAGCATCTGGCAGGGTTATATTTGTCCAGTATTTCTCACTATATAATGAATAGCCACTTAGAGAGCCTGGATTGTGTCACAAACAGCATCTGGAAGGATAACATATACCAAAAAGTGAGTTGGGGATCTAAGTGGCTGTTTGACAGATAATAGCAACTTGCTCAGAGCTGAAACTGTTTTCATGGACCTTTCTTCCCTCTTGAGAGCTTAACATAAAGAGTTAGGAAAATGCTTTAGAGAGTGTTTGCCAGACACCAAGTCTTTGCCTCCCCCATTACCCCGAGATGTAGGCAAAGCAGCCACTGAAAAACATACGAGAGGATGGAAGTACTTTATGCAAGAGGAGGCCAATAAATCACACCTCCAGAACTTTAAATCGGATTCCTCATCAAGTCATAAATCTATTGACCCAGGTCAGAGGTTTGAAAATGTTCAATCTTACTTTCTAAGTGACTAACCTAGTAAAATCCATACCCCAGGCAGAGTTAGAAGTCACCCTCTTCAAGCCAGTCAAGAATATTAACCACAAATTCTTCATTTACAAAACTATGCATTTATCTTATTAAAACTTGCTTGTAGGCACTAAAACTAAGCATGATACACTCAACTAGAAATGAATTAAATACAATCATGTTTTACAAGTACTCTGCATGAGAACATCTCACAAACACCTGATCGAGATACTGAACCCTTCCTACTTCTATGCGCAGTAATGTCAGTACTAACTAGCGCCAGCCATTCACGGAGTTCTTAGGATCCTAAGTACTTTATAATCTCTCTCACTTCAGCCTCATGATGACCCTCTTAAGCAGATAGTGTTGGTCTCAGCTTACAGATGAGGAAACAGTCTTAGAAGACAAGCACGTAGCTAATAACGAAGTCAAAAACTTCCACTCCAGCTCTGTGGACATCACCACCCGTGCACCTGACCATTGTGTAAATGACCTCCAACTGTGTGTCTTTCCTCGGGTGAAATGGGTTTATGCCTGTAGGTTCTTCTGCCTTCTCCTCAAACACATTCAACCTCAAATGCTCTCATTAAGATACCTAAATAGCTGGGAGGCTGAGGCAGAAGAATGGCGTGAATCCGGGAGGCAGAACTTGCAGAGAGCCGAGATCGTGCCACTGCACTCCAGCCTGGGCGACAGAGAGAGACTCCGTCTCAAAAAACAAAAACAAAAACAAAAAACACACAGAAAAAACAAAACAAAACAAAAATGATACCTAAATAGGTAGCTCCATAAATAATTGTATGTGGTTCCTTTCTACACATTTTTCACAGTCAGGAGGTCCCCATTGGCCGGCACCAGCTTCTTGCAGGAACGCGCTCTCTGTGTTCCTTCATGCCGTCAGCTTTCCTAGCCTCACTTCTCGTTGGGGAAGTTGTTTTTTTCACCCTCTGAAAAGAAGTCGTTCCAAAGCCTCCCATCTCATTTCATCCTTATTTTCGGAACAATGGCTGAGTTCACCATTTATATTGCCTTTTGCTAGTTTCTCCTAGCAACTGCTCTCTGATACAGAGGGAACCATGTTTAGCTTACAAAATCCAATTGAGAAGAAAACCTAGCAAGATTTTAACTTGTTTTATCACAATTCATGTAATTACAGGGATGCTTTAAGTTTCTGTACTCTCTGACTTTTCTGTCCAGTAGTTTATAACCACAGCTAGCATGTATGGAGTGTTTATAATGTGCTGGGCTTGGTGCCAGGCGCCTTACAGCCTTTGTCTTAATTAATCCTCACAGCGACCCCGTGAAATCTCACTGCTTGGCGTGTGTATTATTATCTCCACTTTCCTGCAGGAAACTGAGGCTCAGAGAGGTTAACATCGCCCAGCTAGCAAGTGGCAGAGTGAGGATAGAAAACTGTGCTTTAACCACCCGCTCTTCTGCCTCCCTCCTATATAATCTGAAAAGAAACCTTTAGGTTTGGGGCTAATTTTTTATATGCTGGAGTCCCTTATTTTCATGTGCACAGCTCCCCCACAACTTAAAGGCTTTGCAAGTTCAGATTTTTCTTTTTTTTTTTTTTTTTGAGACGGAGTCTGGCTCTGCCGCCCAGGCTGGAGTGCAGTGTCCGGATCTCAGCTCACTGCAAGCTCCGCGTCCCGGGTTCACGCCATTCTCCTGCCTCAGCCTCTGGAGTAGCTGGGACTACAGGCGCCCGCTACCTCACCGGGCTAGTTTTTTGTATTTTTAGTAGAGACGGGGTTTCACCGGGTTAGCCAGGATGGTCTCGATCTCCTGACCTCGTGATCCGCCCGTCTCGGCCTCCCAAAGTGCTGGGATTACAGGCTTGAGCCACTGTGCCCGGCCTAGATTTTTCATATCTGATTCTTTCTCAAAACTTTTCAATTTCCAAAGCATTTTCCATCTAACATCTCTTTTTGGTCTCAAAGGGTGTTTTATTTTTAAAGGACATTTTTTATATCATACATATTTACAATTCTTTGTACTCCAAAGTCAACCACATTTACATATTTTGCACTAATTTATCATAAATATTCATTATTCTTTGACTTCTTTTATCCTCCCTCTTCTTATTACTGTAGTTTTTAATCCTCAGCCTACTTTTCCCAGTCTTTTACAAATTTGTAACTGTCCCTATTGCTGCTAGAATTATTAAACAACAATTGATTAAGAGCACCTGATATGTGCCGGGTGCTATGCTGGATGCTACACTTTTTAGCTCTAAGATTATAGTTCTTCGTGCATTCTCTTTCCCAGTTCTATCTAATACAGTCTAAACATGATCTAAGTTCAGACTTCCTAAGGTGTTTTTTGATACAGGAATCTGCCATTTTTTCTTTTTTAATCTTTGGGCTCTCTTTGCCCTCTCCTGCCACCTTCTTCACCCTGTGCCTTTTGTTGTTGTCACTCTTTAATTTAGCACCTGCTAAGTTTCCCACTGGGCTTTTAACATGCACGGGTGGGATTTAAAGCAGCAAAATTGCTGCAAACATCTGTCATCAATGTTCAGTCACGTTAATCAACTGGAGTCTTTAATGCCCTCTTCCTGACTGGAAGAGTCACTGCCACCTGCCTTGTGCTGGCCATTTTCCCTTTCTCCCCTGGTCATTGAAAGTCACTTCACCAGTTGGATGCGGTGGCTCACGCCTGTAATCCCAGCACTTTGAGAGGCTAAGGTGGGTGGATCACAAGGTCAGGAGATCGAGACCATCCTACCCAACATGGTGAAACCCCGTCTCTACTAAAAATACAAAAATTAGCTGGGCATGGTAGCGCTTGCCTGTAATCCCAGCTACTCAGGAGGCTGAGGCGGGAGAATCACTTGAACCTGGCAGGCGGAGGTTGCAGTGAGCCGAGATGGTGGCACTGCACTCCAGCCTGGCAACATAGCAAGACTCTGTCTCAAAATAAATAATAAATAAATAAATAAATGAAAAGAAAGTCATTTCACTGCTGGTGTCTGGGTTACAAAGGCCAGAAGAGGAGGGAGACAGGCAAACAAAAGCATGCCACCTGGATAAACATAGTAACAAATAGCTGGGCAATGTACCAGGTAGCACAGAAGAGAGAGAGACTAATACATTCACAGAAGGAGCTTTCAGATATTTCTTTAACCAGTTAACATCTCACCCAGGTTTGAAGGATGAGGAAAAGTTTTTCAGGTGGACAGAGGGGTCTGGGGAGGGCACAAAATTCCAGACAGGGAGACCAGGACATGCAAAGGCATCCTTTAAAACATAGGGAGCAAAGTTCACCCACAAATGTTTTGATCAGTCCAAACAGATATTTTTAATGCAATTTAGTGGCCAACATTTAACAGTTTGGAAACACCTTTCTAGCTTCTAAAAGAAATTCAGAAGGTCGAGCAACTCTAGGCCAGCATTTCCTCATCAACGGAAACTGTTAAACATTCTTTTAGATTAAACATGTACCCTTCAGTCTACCACAATCCCCACCACTTCCATATTATCCTATACTCAAGTAACACACTTTTTACATTATCCACCCTTGAATTGGCATCTCTGCATTATAGTCTTCAAAGATCAGCAGCAAATCCATCCAGCCTAGAAATGTTTTTCCTCTTTCACCAATTTGACCATAATGCTAACTTGTTGAGATGGCAGCGTTTCTCTTACAACCTGTTTGGTTCTTTTTCCTTTTCTTGGCTCTCTATTTGCCTTCTCTGTGTGCCTTTGCTAATTCTCAAATGAGGAATAAAGAACTGCTCTGCTACTAGCCATTTATTTAGACAGGAGCTTACTCTGTTTATTCCCCTAACATCTCTTCTTTTCTCTCCATTTACAGGAAATGCCTTCCTTTTTCTTCCCTTCTCTCGTCACCCTTACTGTATCCATAACAGCTTCGCCCATTTATTCATTAATTTTGCTCTTTCAGCTACAATTTCTTTACATTTGCTAGAGACAGCCCAAAAGAGTAGTTAAGACTTTGGCTCAGGAGGCAGACAAATTCGAATCTCTGCCATTTTCTTAGTTCTGTGGCCATAAGGGAGGTTACTTGCCCTCTCTGGGCATCAGTTTCCTGAGCTGTGAAAAAGGATGGTGACAGACTTTTCCTTGTAAAGTTCTTGTGACAATGAAATTAGCTCATGTACCACAAGGTCCAGCTCAGCAAATTATAGCTGTTGTTAAATCCATGAGCCCCTCTCAGATATGTCTACAGCTGGGAAGATCTCTTTGCCTTTATCCCTTCCAGTTACTTTCTGTCTTATTCTATAACTTGTCCTGCCCCAACTAGAACAACATGGAAGAAGTACTAGGTTTTGTTTTACTTGATTAGTCACTATGTTTTCTTTTTTATTTCTTGTCAGACTCTTGTATCTTCTGTACATCATTGATAAATGTCCCTGCTTTTAAGATAATAGGTTTTAGCTATTATAAAACAATCAGAAAAGTGTTTTTTCAGTTTACACCCTCAATCTCTACTTTTTTCTTGAAAATAAGTCATTTGGGTAGAACACACTCCACATTGCTTGCACGTGTATCTAAACAAGGAGCCTCGAATCCTGAACCCTCCCAGATGGCTTCTAAATGCTTGACTGTGTAGGTCATTTTGCTCCAAAGGGCAGATGAAGTTGCTGCTGTAAGAAGGGCCACATTTCCTTGAGACAATTTTTCATTTCACATCTTTGAGGACACACATAATTTTTTTAGCAGTCTGGCTGTGCTTTTTCCTTGAACCAGAATGAATTCTTCTCCAACCCTCAGAGCACTTGACACATGGTAACAATACCTACCTCAAAACTGGGTTGTTTCTCACACTTGTTTTCCAAATCACACGCATCATCTGATGACTACTTTTTCTATCAGTACAACATAATGTTATATTAACCCAGTTACACAATAATGCCTTTATCTGCTATTTCATTATCTTCAGAAATGTCTGAATTGGAAGAGACAAGTTTGGGCTCCTCCCGCTGCATCGAAAGGCAAAGCCTGACACGCTGTCAGCCGCACTCTGGGGGCAGGAGGAGGCGGGAGTGCCCTGCCCCTCCTGCAGGACTCCAGGTGTGAGTGAGCTCAGCCCAGCTGTCCTGGAATTCCAGGCAGAATCGATTCTAGGCTTGGGATCCTTAGTGGAGAGGCATTCCAGATAGAGAGGTGTCACAGCAGTTTCTAGGTATTTTTCCAGACAAGCGCCACCACATTACAGTCAAGTCATTCGGTCATTCAGTTGGCAACACCGTTGCCGTTAGATTAATGTGCTTTTCACATGTGTTTGAATCAAGCTTTGAACACAATCCCAAAATGCAACAGAAGGCATTTCATCATGTTATTAGGAAAATTTTTTCTGCCCTTTATTCCTCTCTTGTATCTAACTGTTTTTAATTATTTCAAAAAGTTGTTAAAACCAAACCATGGTTAAAATGAAAGCCATAAAACATTTTCAACATTCAACATCTTTTTCTTTTGGTATCTTCCTTTGGCTCATACAGTAACCATTCTTGTCAGGAAAAAAATTTAAAGTGCGTCATCTCTGTCGGAGAAGTTAGGAAATAGTCTCTGGGCCCAACCAAAACCACTTGATTTGATGCTTAGTTTTCATATTTGTGGCCTTCGAAATAAGTGGGCAATTTCATTTCATTAACTGTCAACTTGACCGGCTTCTTACAGAGCTGAGTGATAGGGGTCACGGTTACTGTCACAGAGCAAGGAAAAGAACATGTATCAAGAGACCCAGATTCTAGGTCTATTTCTTTCACTTTCTAGTTGAATGCCCATAAGCAATTCATTTTACCTCTCTGGGGTTATTCCCGCTCTCTTCTAAGCTAAACCACAAGTTCATTTAGTCCACATATTGCAAACTGGCTGGCTGCTGCCACATATATCCCACATCAGTGTCTTGCTTGGCCCATGGTAAATATTTCATAAATTGGTAAATAGTAAATTTAAAAATCCAAATTTCCAACTCCTCTTGAAAAATACAAAAATGGGCAACAGTAAACCAATATCACCACTTGGAAGCTGATAAAACGGCACACTCTAGAGGGGCATGTGCTTTACCGCCCAGCATAGTCCCCACCTCTCCCTACTGTCTTGCACCAGCCCCACTTTATCATTTACATAAGCTATTGGGCAAAATAGGCCTATGATTTTGCTACCTTGTTTTAGCCACTTGTCTGCTGTGGTTTCCAGGCACTCACCATTTAGCCAACCTCTTCTGAATCTGCTTTAATTTTACAAAGTGATTCTTAAAATGTGAATCAAAATCTAAAGCCATTTCTCTAGATGTCCTTAACAGTAAAAGGCCAACATCACATCATTGACTCTTCCTGAGCTTATGAACAATTAAAACCGCAGATCTTCCCAAGAAGCTGACTGCTAAATACAGTCTGCACTGGTCTGTGATTTTTAAATGAGAATCTGACCTGAATTTCTATATTTCTATATTTCTCATGAGGGGTTTTGATTATCAAACACACCGTAGTATGAAATCATCAGAATATTTAAAATGAAGCCCTATGCAGAAATACCTTATCATTTATATAGACTGTACACTGACAAGGAGGATGTCTCTGGCATTAAATGTCTTTTATGATTATTGTTACATGTTTTATTATTATTGTTACATGTTTTAGTGGGGTTTTTTTTTAAACTTTTTTTTAAAAATATGCCTTTTAAAGTATGTTAAGGCTGGGTGCAGTGGCTTACGCCTGTAATCCCAGCATTTTGGGAGGCTGAGGTGGGCAGATCACATGAGGTCAGGAGTTAGAGACCAGACTGGTCGACATGGGAAAACCCCGTCTCTACTAAAAATACAAAAACTAACCCGGCTTGGTGGCACGTGCCTGTAATCCCAGCTACTCGAGAAGCTGAGGCAGGAGAATCACTTAAACCCAGGAGGCGGAGGTTGCAGCAAGCCAAGATAGTGCCACTGCACTCCAGCCTGGGCAACAAGAGCGAAACTCCATCTCAAAAATAAATAAATAAATAAATAAACAAATACATAAATAAAATGTTAAAACTAAATAATAATGCCAGTTGGATATTACCTTGTTGAGGTATACCTTAAAAGAGGTACATTTTAATCAAGAATGACCTATAAAACCATATCACTCACTCCCTTTCTATCTGCTTTATCAACCAAGCTGACACTTTGCCTTTTATCATACCAAAGGAGATACATTTCACTTATACATGATTTACACATTCTGCCTACAAATGAGAGGATATGAAAAACAAGATCATGCACCCCTGTTCTTCACAAAACGTATTTAAATTATATCATTGGCTTTGAATTGTCTCCTAATTTTTTAGATCTTTATATTTTGTATATTCTTAGGAATAAATGGCTATGGATCAATTTCAGGATGTACTGCTTTCCAGAAGTGATCCACAACCATTTATTCCTAATAAAGGAATGTAAGAAATACAAAAATACAAAAAAAAAAAAAATAGGATAACAGATACAAATTGAAATGCAAAAAAAAAAAAAAAAAAAAAAGACAAACATAATCCAAACCACCCCACGGGCTGTTTGTGGGACAGGCAGAAGTGAGTGCTTGTCTGGGCAGCGAGTTGGTACCACCGTGCTGTTCTTTTTTTTCTCTCTCATGCCTTTCTCTCTTTTGCGTTTTAAGATCGGAGCGCAGTGCTACTTGGAATGCTCTGCTCTGACTCAGAAAGGTCTCAAAGCGGTTTTTGATGAAGCAATCCTCACCATTTTCCACCCCAAGAAAAAGAAGAAACGCTGTTCTGAGGGTCACAGCTGCTGCTCAATTATCTGAGGTTGTCCGGGACCTGCCTCCACCCCACCCAGGCATGAGAATGGCAGCCAATGTCTGCGGCCAAGCTCCAGCCAAAAAGGAGGGCACGATCAGAAAGGAATTCCCTTTGCACGGAGGCTTGCCCCTCCACCCTGTGAGCCCTCCCAACACAGCACACTAGTCAGCCCACTGCCACAACCTCCCTGCCAGCCAGAAGCATCCGAACTGCACACTCTCTGAGAATGCTGGGCCTGGATTGCAGACAGTGCCGCTGCTGATCATATCAAAAACAAAGTCAAAGGCCATCTTACATTTTACAAATCCCCAGCTCATGAACGCGAAGCTGATAGGAAATCACCCCAGGGAACCCGCAAAAGAAAGTTGGTTCCTCTCTTGGTGGCCTTACTTGATGTTTTACAAAACTTGGGACTACAGTACTAACCTTTTTTTCTGAATCTGCTGTTCTACCCATGTGTCTCACATTCATTTGTATTATATCAAGAAATGTACTAATTTCCAGTTTACTCAGGCCTTACAAATCCATGCCAAATTAGCCTAAAGACAAGGCATTTTATATTCATTTCTATTTTCAGCATGTTTCTACCAAAGCTATTAGAATCAACACGTACCTCTGAACGCCTGATTATAAGAAGACATGAGAAGACTTTAAAAGTTTTGGAAATTTACAGAGCCATGATTTTTGAACCTGATTGAAAGAAAACCATCTGAATTGTTGCAGGTCCACATTTTTGCCAAAGATGCACTCTAAAAATGCTTAGTAGTGGCCTGATTTTTTTCCATATTATATTGCCATGACAAACTAAAAATGAACTGTGTTTAAGAATGTAGTATTTCTGCTTTTCATCCAAGTTGATTGGGGGAAGAATATGGCAGGATCCATCTTTTACAGTATTGTGTATTCAGTAAAGTGGACGTTCCTGCTCCTCCCTTCCCCCATTGCATGCCCTCTTCCTCCCTTGATTTCACTTTCTCTCATGCCCAGATCCTTTTGTTCTCCCCAGTTATAACCCAGTTATAAAAGAAAGACCTGAGCATAAAAATACATGTTTAAAAATACCTAAAGGTAAAGGAAAGTGTGTTAATTTTTCTATTTACTTCAACTGAAAGGCTTCTCAGCTCACCCCATGTAAGTTCTCATTCCATGTAAATGACATTTTCCAGTTACAACTGGTACTGATATTGCATCTCTCTTTCCTTACTCATCCTCCCAAATGTCTTTGTGGGAGCCATATCAGTGGATACCAAGCTCTGTATCCATTTGTCCCCTGCCCTCCACGATGTGTGACATAGAACAGGGACTTTGGTCCTGGGAAAGCAAAAGCTCACAGTAAGGAATCCTGTGCCAAATCATATACAACAATTCCAAACCTCCAGGAATGTTTGTATCATAGAGCGAATTACTTCCTGCCTTTTCATTAGCGCCTATCAGGGCTTCTAATTAGTCTACTTGCTTATAAGTGCCCTGGAATCATCCAGGTAGGAGCTTAATTTTTTCAATTGCATGAGCAAAGTGCTTCTTAGTAGTATGAAATTACAGCAATTTTAGTTTAAGACTTTCCAGATTCAAGCTCCCACTGTTGGAAAAAAACAGCCTTTCTAATGTCTTCTGCTACTGGAGTAAGCCCTTAAGAATTGCATGATAGCCAGGCACAGTGGCTCACGCCTGTGATCCTAACACTTAGGGAGGCTGAGATGGGTGGACCACTTGAACTCACGAGTTCGAGACCAGCCTGTGTAATGTAGTGAGACCCTGTGTCTCTATAAAAAATTAAACATTAGCCAGTTGTAGTGACACACACCTGTAGTCCCAGCTACTCAGGAGGCTGAAGCAGAAGGATCACTTGAGCCCAGAAGGTAAGACTGCAGTGAGCTGTGACTGTGCCACTACACTCCAGCCTAGGTGACAGAGCAAGAACCTGTCTCAAAAAAACTAAAAAACCCTACATTTCAAGTACTATTTCCCTTCTCTCCCATCTAATTGCTAAACATTTTCTTTCATACACATACACTCCACTGACTAGAAAACAGGAGTTTTAAGTCAAAGCTTGACATTTAGAGAAAACAAGGACTTTCTGCCTTTATAAATGGAAATCAACTGTGTATGAACTATAACTCTGCAGAGGTGATGAACTCATCCTTTACAAACAATAATGAGCTTTTAGTCCTGTAATAAATGAAATGTTACTAGGCAGCTTTGTTGCATGATTGCATAGTTACATCTTGCTAACAGGCCACTCGTTTCTCATTGACGTGGATGAAAAATTGAGAGCAGTATGTTTCCAGGTGTGTGCACTCGACAGGCAAATAGCTCCCCAGGTCATCACTTCCCTAATGGGCCACAGGAAGTAAGCTGATCATGATGGGGAGATCACTCTGTCACCCAGAACTAGCAATAGGCTCCCGGGGGTCTTAGGAGCTAATTACTGAATAAAACAATCGAGAACAAAGCAACCTAAATAAGTTAATGTCATTCTGCCAAATTAATCAGTTATTCCTTGTTTCACAGCAAGATCCAGTTTGTTTCACTAAAAAGTGTTTTCTGCTATAAGATTAAACTGTCTTCTGAAACCAAAAATAAGAAGAGACATAGAGGCCGGGCGCAGTGGCTCACGCCTGTAATCCCAGCACTTTGGGAAGCAAAGGCAGGTGGATCATGAAGTCAAGAGATCGAGACCAGCCTGGCCAACATGGTGAAACCCCGTCTCTACTAAAAATACAAAAGTTAGCTGGGCATGGTGGCGGGCACCTGTAATTCCAGCTACTCAGGAGGCTGAGGCAGGAGAATTGCTTGAGCCCGGGAGGTGGAGATTGCAGTGAGCCGAGATCATGCCATTGCACTCCAGCCGGGGCAACAGAGCCAGACTCCATCTCAAAAAAGAAAAAAGAGACATAGAAATTTGAAAAAGGATCCTTTAATGGTCCACACCATCTTTCAAAGTCCAGAAGTGGCAGCTGATACCCATTTGAAAGTAGAATCCTAGCTTTTCAGAGCTAGACAAGGCCTCAGAAACTATAGCTTAATTCCTCATCATACCGATGATAAACTCAGACCTAGATGGGTAAAAAGAGGCGTGTTGTAGCAGTGCTGGGACAGATCTCAGTTTTTCTGCTTTCCATACAATCCTCTTCAACCCAATACTAAAATGTATTCATTATCACACATATTAAGCTGGAGTTTTGTAGCCATGTTATTAGAGTTGCAACTGTTTATCCTATAGATTCCAGCCACATTTTAAACACATAACTTCATGTAGTTAGGCCACTAAAAATAAAGAAATCCATCAAGCTAGTAATACACTAGAGAATTTGACCTACATACTAAGATACCTGAAATCCACAGTATACGGCAATTTAACCCCCATCTAATAATGGCTCAATCAAGTAGCTAAACATATTTATTTCACTCGGATGGTTGGTTGGTTGGTAGAACGAATGGACTCCTTAGCCATTTTGGGAACACAAAGGACTAGGACACAAGTCAAAGCCACGTCCACAGTAAGAAATCCGGGCTGATTTCTGCCAAGAAAAGTTACAAAGAATGCAATTACCCACTTGATAACGTGGGTAAATTTCGACATAAAAGAAGTAATGGATAAAAAGAAAGAAAAATGAACAATTGCTGAAGACAGTAATTACAGCAACCCTAAACCAGAAAGCACTAAGCCAGGAAGTCAAAAACTAAGTCATACACATATGACAAGGTGCGGGGGTTGGTCCTGAGACTTCAGTGAGAATATGTCCGATCAGGATATGCAAAGAACCATTTGGAAGATTTCTAGTTCATAAGAGAAGTACCAAATGAAGTGGATGTGACCATATGCAATTTGCATAGGACCCCCAAGGAGGAAACCGTATGACATGGTAGTAAAAAACCAATCACAACTACACTCACAATTTTAGGAGAAAATAAAACTAAACCCAGAATTTGAAGCTAACAACAACAACAAGAAACTGTCATTATTTAGGGTATACGTTCCTGTGGGCAGTACCTTGCAAAGTAGAGCATCTTCAAGAAGAAATATTTGACTTGAGGTAAGGCTTTCAAGATTGCCATATTACATTCATAAAGGCAAACTCATCCTTGAGACCAAAGTGACAGAAGATTAGAAATTAAGGCTTTGCTTTAAAGAAATGTTGGCATCATGCTGGAAATTATTATCCAGCTACTTACATGTTTGTTTTTAAATCCATCCCTATGTTTAGCTGCCAAAATGCAAACTGCGCATTCTGTCTCAACAGAGAGCACCACAGGTCACCAGCTATTATTCTCCCAGGAGTCATTGAGTAGGCTGCCCAAGTACACATAAGGAAACTCAACAAACTATTTTCATTTCAAGGACCATTAGAAACAGAAAGGAAAAGAGAAGGTCAGGGAAACTTAGTTTCTAACAAAGGAAGTGAGGCACTTTGAAAAAGAAAATATTTAGAGAACGGAGAGGAAGCTAAACCCAAACAGCCAAAAGGCACAGCTGACGATTATTCCAGGAAGTTGGTAACTCCTGCCTGGTCTCTAGAAGCACAGGAAGAAAAGGACCGTTAGTGTGAAGAACACTGGATGGTTCTAGGTATCCAGGTAGAGCCAGTCAACAGGGCTAACCATGTGATAATCCTGGGCAATTCCACCTCACAGTTCACTAAAAAACAAGCGAAACCCTGGGCAAACCCTTTGGGTCTTTAATAGTAATGGAGGACATCACCCTCTCACTTTCTCTGCTTCTACACAGCAGGCAGTCAAGGAAAACTTGCCAAGAGATATGAGTGAATAAATGATTTTGAAAGTTTCATCGAGCAGGAACATGAAAAGGATGATTTGGGGATAGCTGGAAGGATAGTTACTTGTATGAATAATATTTATTCATCGTCAGTGAGATATTTCTAAATGGAAAGATTGTATTTAAAATGTACAACCACAATAACAGAAGAAAAAAAAATGCAAGATAAAGCAACAGTTCATAGTGCCACAACGGTCAACAAAGACCAGCAAGGAAATTGAAGCACAAGTTCTACTCAGCAGCACTTCAGCCATCAGAAGCTCTGCCGTGCTATTTTGCAGATCTCTTTCAGTTAGGGGAGGAATGAGTCAAAGAGGGTTTGGCTGCTCTGTGAAATGGTGACATTCAAGTTCAACAATAGTTCTTGGCTTTGAAATTCCACTACAGGAAATTAGAGTAAAATATGCACCATTAATCTTGGTCACAATCTATTTTTTTTCTCCTTAGAGGATGTCAAAAAACTAGGGTTGCTTCAGTGTGTGCGTGCGTTTTAAATATGTTCTACTTTGATAATTTCATTTTGTTCTATGAGTTCTGCAGTGACTCAGAAGCTCCATGATACTATAACTGGAGTAATTTTGTTGTATTTTTAGCCATGTTCTCCAAGCCTCCCAGTATATCTGTGATCTTTGCCGAACAGAATCTGATCAGTGTTATAGGGGAAATGACGTGTGAGGCTCTACAAGGAGAGGGTCTCCAGGGCCCACACCTGGGTCATGCCTTGAGGTAGCCTCAGCACACTTAGCCGCCTAGTGATTCTGTGCAAGTCAATCTCAATCTTTTGAGCTTACGTTAGTTCTTTGGGGAGAAAAAAAGATAGAAACAACTTCTGAATAGGGCAGTGTGTTTGGGGCAGCTTTGTGAATACATATCTAAAATTACCTCCATTTGCCATTTTTTTAATCAATTTTTTTCAAGCAATCAGATTCTTTTCTCCTACAGGAGCTGTGGGCAAGAAAGCTGATGAATTCTACATCCTTCTCATCACCTGGTTTAAATTGTTTTCTGCTCTGAGTAAACAGTAATTACTGTTTAAGTACATCTCAGCAGAATTTTTGCAACAGTTCATGTTCCTCCTAATGTAATCTCTGCAGAGGAAATGATCGTCGAGGGAAGTAGGCTGACCTGCTCACAGGATGGCGTACTTACAATCTGCACCTTATGTAATGGCGATTCTGTGTGCCTGTGTCATAATTATTGGAATATTATTTTATGTGGTTTTTCTTTTTTTGTTTGTTTTTTTGAGACGGAGTCTAGCTCTGTTGCCCAGGCTGGAGCGCAGTGGTGCAATCTTGACTCAGTGCAAGCTCCACCTCCTGGGTTCACGCCATTCTCCTGCCTCAGCCTCCTAAGTAGCTGGGACTACAGGCGTCTGCCACCAGGCCCGGGTAATTTTTTTGTATTTTTAGTAGAAACGGGGTTTCACCGTGTTAGCCAGAATGGTCTCGATCTCCTGACCTCGGGATCTGCCCGCCTCGGCCTCCCAAAGTGCTGGGATTACAGGTGTGAGCCACCGCGCCCGGCCTATTTTATGCATTCTTTAACATTACAATTTATTTTGTGCCATGTTCTGACTTTTAAGTCATTAAATCGTCCTCTGTTCATATTTCTGGGTAATCTGAGGGTGTCTACATCTGCCATTCCAGAAAATTGCCTTCCCCAGGCCTCTGTTAGAATAAGAAATTGTCCAGCCCCTTGTAACTCAAAATGTGGCCTGGGAACCAGCAGCGTCAGCCTTACCTGGGAGCTACCAAGGACTGTGGAATTTCAGGCTCAACCCAGACCTACTGAATCAGAATCTGCATTTTTAAAAGGACCACCAAGTGATTTGTGTACACAGTGAAATAGGGGAAGTACTGGTCTCTGAGATAACCAAGTTCATCATCAGTCTTTATATCCAAACAGATAGCTGCCTAGCGAAGAACCATCAACTTAGCCTGTCTCTCAGATGCTACCTTTTGAGTATTCCCTAGGCTAACATTTGAGTTGCTCACATTTACTGGATGAATAAAAGGGCTGTCAGAAGTCTTTTCTTTTTCTTGTCATGTGCAGCCCAGCTGCAGGAAAGGAATATGCATATTTTAGAATCAAAAGCAGAAAAGCAGCATCTGGTTTGCTAGATCTGCTAGATCTAAAGTAATTCTGTTCTGAAAGTCTTTTTCGTGTTTATTAGGGTGAGAAAAAATGCTCCCCCAAAATTATTTTCCAAGAAGGCATAAGAAAGATTCATGGTACATGAAGTTTTATAAACTCATGAAATAAAGATAAAACAAATTTCTGAGGCATGAAACTTTTGGTAAAGTTTCTGTCTTCATTGCTTAAAACACAGAGCTCTAGATGACAGAAGAAGGGTTGATTACAAACAACTTGTCCTCTAAACAGGACACAGACGCATGCCAGAGACTTGTGTTATTGCCTTCAGCACAGATCAGAGTTTTATTAACTTTCTAAACATATTTTTACTAAACATCACTGGGGACCATGCTTTGTTCTCCCTGCCCACACCCCACCCTGTGTATAAGAGCCCTTTAAAAATTATACACAACCATGTACAGCAGCCTATCAACTTATTCAAATCCTATTGTTGCTGATGAAGTTCTGAAGGCAAATCACACCTACCTTCAAACAAATCAAAAAAATACCACAAGGGGCGGGGCACGGTGTCTCATGCCTGTAATCCCAGCACTTTGGGAGGCCGAGGTGGGCGGATCCTGAGGTCAGGAGATCGAGACCATCCTGGCTAACACGGTGAAACCCCGTCTCTGCTAAAAATACAAAAAAAAAAAAATTAGCCAGGCGTGGTGGCGAGCCCCTGTAGTCCCAGCTACTCGGGACGCTGAGACAGGAGAATGGCGTGAACCTGGGGGACGGAGCTTGCAGTGAGCCGAGATCGGGCCACTGCACTCCAGCCTGAGTGACAGAGCGAGACTCTGTCTCAAAAGAAAAAAAAAAAAAGCACAAGGACCACCTGTGCGCTTGTACCTGCAAATGGCCTAGCTAATTTTCTCACTAGGATGTCAGTGATTCGGTCCCACAGTAAGGACCCAATAGCACTGTGCAGGTGCAGTCACTAAAGGCCTACCTCCTCTAGGAAGCACCAACCACCTCCGTCTTCCTGCAGCAGGCTTCACTTTACATTTGCAGACACAGGGCTGACGTTAGGACATTCAATCAGGTGTTCCTCATGCTCCAAGCAACTGGAACCCACCTGTGTTCCAAGACTACCTTTCAACTGAAAAGCTTTTAAAGGCCAGACACAGTGGCTCACGCCTGTAATCCCAGCATTTTGGGAGGCCGAGGCGGTTAGATCATCTGAGGTCAGGAATTTGAGACCAGCCTGGCCAACATGGCAAAACCCCATCTCTACTAAAAATATAAAAATTAGCTGGGCATGGTGGCATGTGCCTGTAATCCCAGCTACTTGGGAGGCTGAGACAGGAGAATGCTTGAACCTGGGAGGCAAGGGTTGCAGTGAGCCGAGATTACGCCACTGCACTCCAGCCTGGAAGACAGAGAGACTCCATCTCAAAAAAAGAGCTTTTAAACTGGGACAGCTGTCACCTCTGGGAGCCACTCGGCTAGCCAAGGCAGCTAACA
Organism: Piliocolobus tephrosceles; assembly: GCF_002776525.5. Taxonomy (NCBI): domain Eukaryota; kingdom Metazoa; phylum Chordata; class Mammalia; order Primates; family Cercopithecidae; genus Piliocolobus; species Piliocolobus tephrosceles. The sequence continues at coordinate 43,324,783 of NC_045439.1, read as the reverse complement.
TTCTTGGGTTTCAGCAAATTCCAAAACAGAATCTTACCAAAGATTTTTTTCCTTTGTTTGTTTTTTTTTTTTCTTTGTTTGGACAGAGTTTCGCTCTCATTGCCCAGGCTGGAGTGCAATGGCATTATCTCAGCTCACGGCAACCTCCACCTCCCAGGCTCAAGCGATTCTCCTGTCTCAGCCTCCCAAGTAGCTGGGATTACAGGCAGGTACCACCACACCTGGCTAGTTTTATCTGTTTTTAGTAGAGATGGGGTTTCTCCATGTTGGTCAGGCTGGTCTGGAACTCCTGACCTCAGGTGATCCGCCTGCCTTGGCTTCCCAAAGTGCTGGGATTACAGGAGTGAGCCACCATGCCTGGCCGATTATTTCTTTTTACTGCAAATGTATCCCTGATTTCTTCCTTATTACCACTGATGCAAGCAGCCAAAAGGGCTTCTACCACAGGGGCCTGCCTATCTTCCTACAGCCTGCCACAGCATGGCACTCCAACCCAGCTACTTCCTTCCCCAGGCCACAAAGGAAAGTCTATTTTATCCTCTTCAAAAAAAAATGAACAGGAGAAAACTGGTATCAACAATCCATTTGCCTTCAAGAATCCATTTACTTGCAATCTTAAAATGTTTAATTCCCAGTGCCTTTACTGCAATAGTAAAATAAATTCCCCATCCGGGATAACTAAAGACCTCTCTGCATTTGAATAAAAACATTTCTACTGAATGAGGCACACTGAAATGATTAAGTGCTGAAGGAGAGAACCCTCCCCGAACCGCCCTTGCTCAGAGCCCACTCGCTTCTCCTTCCTTTGCAGCGTAGAGATTGGCATGGGTACATTTATGGTACGTCAGTTCCTTTCGGCTTTGACCTGAAGTTGGCTCAGATTTGGTTAATGCTGAAATTTGCAGCTGATTTCAATCGGACTTTGCTGCTCGTTAATGAGTTGACATTACAGTGGGGAGATGTTTCAGCATTTGCTCCTTGAGCTTGCTCAAGCAGGAGCCAAAAGCTGAACAAGATCTTCCTCTTAAAAACAAGTCCAACACATTTTAAAAGAATGGATAGTTTAATTCCACTCAGTAAAACTGGTCCCCCCAAATATTTTAATTTTGATATGCAGATTCCAAGAAGAAATGGAAGATGGGAGGTTCAAAACAGTCTGGAAGCTTCGATCATCGGACTGTGATGGCTCACTCCTCCATGTTGGGTCACTTGAAGACTTTTTTTTTCTCCTGAGACAGAGTCTCACTCTGTTGCTTAGGCTGGAGTCCAGTGGCATGATCTCAGTTCACTGTAATCTCTGCCTCCCAGGTTCAAGCGATTCTCCTGCCTCAGCCTCCCGAGTAGCTGGGACTACAGGCGTGCACCAACAAGCCCAGCTAATTTTTGTATTTTTAGTAGAGACGGGGTTTCACCATGTTGGCCAGGCTGATCTCGAACTCCTGATCTCAAGTGATCTGCCTGCCTAGGCCTCCCAAAGTGCTGGGATTACAGGCGTGAGCCACCGTGCCAGGCTACCACCTGACACATCTTTACATGAGCAACATAGTAAAGCCGAGAAAGCATGATCTGTTCATGTATTTCATGTAGAAAGAACTTGCAAACTAACAGGATAAAATGTTTAAGTGCATAATTCCGTATGTATATACTTCCTTGAGATAATAACTATTAATAGTTCATCAATATCCCTTATTGTGTGTGTGTACAGTTTATTTTCAGTAAATGTTCTTTCAAATGATTTTAACTCATATTTGCAACTTGGGGATAGTCACATTTATTCCTTGCTTGTAATTCTTTGAAATCACCAAAAGAAAACTACTATTCTTATCTTGGTATTATTGATATTCTTTATTAAAGTAAAATGTTTTTTGTCTTTTAGAGAAAGTCTGTTTGGTTTTGTCAGGGGCGTGGGGAAGGAGGTGTTTGTATTTTTGGCTTTGTGTGACTTTCCAAAAGCCCCAATGGCTCACAATCAAGGTCAAAGCATATAACTAACTGTTCTTGTGTATCAGGAAGCCTTTATTAAAAAAAAAAAACTCAATTATTTACTATGCTAAAGAAATTGTACAGCCAGAGGAAATTAAGGTCAAATATAAAGCCAAAGAGCTTGGAAAGGTTTATTTTATTTCTGATAATGAGGACCTGGAAAAGAGAATAGAATACTCCCTCTAAATTTCTTAACATTGGAGACAAATCCCTACCTTACATTGCCAATTACAGTGCTTTGCACCTGCTCCCCTTGTTTTCTCATCCTTCCCTAGTTCTTGTCCCAGATGTCACCTGCTCGGAAGGCTTCAGTACCCCCTTCAGACACTCTAGGATCACAACCACAAGCCTCTAAGCCTACTAGACTTCCCTGTACACAATTCCAAACAATCCCATTCATTAAACCAAAGGATTGCTTGAGCCTTGAGCCTGGGAAGTCAAGGCTGCCGTGAGCCAAGATCGTGCTACCCTGCACCCCAGCCTTGGTGACAGAAACACTGTTTCAAAATAAAAAAGCTCCCATGGAAAAATAAAATTCCAGGAAATTCCCCTCTTTTGACCATTTATTAGCTACAAAATCACACATTTCGGATTCTAAAAGACCCTCTGAACAAGCGGACTGCTCCTGCAGGACCCAGGAGACCCCCCAAAACTGTGAGTGCCCCAAGTGTGCAAGAGGGAAAGGGAAACCCTCCTCTCCTGGACACACACCCGCACTGGAGAAGATGAAGCTGTTTGCTGGAAAAGTCTCCACCTTTACCAGGAGCTGAGTCAGTTTGGAGAGCCAAGGGAAATACATACAGGGGTACAGGAAGCAGCAAAAAGGCCCTGGGAGCTCGCTGGGTCCCCAAGCAGCCCACTCCTGCATAGCACCACAGGGATCCATCAGGAGGGCGGCCAGAGAAGCAGGGGGTAAAACTCCACAGGGAATAGGAATTGTCTAGCTGAACTTTGTAACAATTTGAACGCAGTGAGAAGCCTCCTGGCCAGAACTCAGGGGAAGGTGCAAATCCGGTGTCCAGACTCCACATGCAGGGGAAGAACCAAGCCCTTTCCTTTACTTTCAAAGCTGGGAGGCGGATAGCCTGGGGCAGGTTTTCAAGCCCATATTGCCCTCTGCCTGGGGGTCTGGGGGCCTGTTGGGTGGAGGGGGGGGCACAGTGGGAGTGAGACAGATCGTTTGGTTTGCATGGGAGCTGCATGAGGCCTGTGATTGCTGACTTTCCCCCACTTCCCTGACAACCGGCAAGACATAGCAGAGGCAGCCATAATCCTCCTGGGTACACAACCCCAGTGGCCTGGGAATCTCACCCCATTCCCCACAGCAGCAGCAACAAGACCTGACCAAGGAGAGTCTGAGCTCACATATGCCTAGCCCTGCCCCCATCTGATGGTCCTTCCCTACCCACCCTGGTAGCAGAAGACAAAGGGCATATAATCTTGGGAGTTCTAGTGCCCCGCCCACCACCGTTCATCCCCGTAATACCACAGCTGATACTCTCTGGAAAGCACCACCTTCTGGCAGGAGGTCAACCAGCACAAACATAGAACATTCAACCACCAAAGCCAAGAACCTTCACGGAGGTGAGATTTCCTTGAGAGGTGATTCCAGTTGGTTATTGGGGGTGGTGGGGAGAGGGAGGGAGAGAGGGAGGGAGGGAGGGAGAGAGAGAGAGAGAGAGAAAATTTATTCCAGGCAGAAGACACCACATATAGACAAGTAGAAGAAAGAAAGCTCAAAGACAAGGTGTTTGAATTAACCCAATCCAACAAAGACAAAGAAAAAAAACAAGAAAATATGAACAAAGCCTCCAAGATGACTGGAATTGTGTTAAACAACCAAACCTAAGAATAATTGGTATTCCTTAAGAAGAAGGTAATTCTAACAGCTTGGAAAACATATTTGGGGGAATAATCGAGGCAAACTTCCCTGGTCATGCTAGAGACCTAGACATCCAAATACAAGAAACACAAAGAACACCCAGGAAATTCACAACAAAAAGATCTTCACCTAGGTACACTGTCATCAGGTTATCCAAAGTTAAGACGAAGGAAAAAATCTTAAGAGCTGTGAGACAGAAGCACCAGGTAACCTATAAAGGAAAACCTATCAGATTAACAGCAGATTGCTTAGCAGAAACCCTACAAGCCAGAAGGGATTGGGGCCCTATCTTCAGCCTCCTCAAACAAAACAATTATCAGCCAAGAATTTTGTATCCAGAAAAACTAAGCATCATATATGAAGGAAAGATACAGTCATTTTCAGACAAATAAATGCTGGGAGAATTCGCCATTACCAACCCACCACTACAAGAACTGCTATGCTAAAAGGAGCTCTAATTCTTGAAACAAATCCTGGAAACACATCAAAACAGAACCTCTTTAAGGCATAAAACACACAAGACCTATAAAGAAAAAATTCAAGTTAAAAAGCAAAAAAAAAAAAAAAAAGTAGGCAACAAAGAGCACAAGGAATGCAACAGTACCTCACATTTCAATGCTAACATTGAATGTAAATGACCTAAATGCTCCACTTAAAAGATACAGAACCACAGAACGGATAAGAACTCACCTGCCAACTATCTACTGCCTTCAGGAGACTCACCTAGCACAGAAGGACTCACATAAACTTAAAGTCAAGGGGTAGAAAAAGGCATTTCATGCAAATGAACACCAAAAGTGAGGAGGGGTAGCTATTCTTATATCAGAAAAACAAACTTTAAAGCAACAACAGTTAGAAGAAACAAAGAGGGACATTATCTAATGGTGAAAGGCCTTGTCCAACAGGAAAATATCACAGTTATAAACATATATGCACCTAACACTGGAGGTCCCAAATTTATAAGACAATTACTAATAGACTTAAGAAATGAGATAGACAGCAACACAATAATAGTGGGGACTTCAATACTCTACTGACAGCACTAGACCGGTCATCAAGACAGAAAGCCAACAAAGAAACAATAGATTTAAACTATACCTTTGAACAAATGGACTTCACAGATATATACAGAACATCATCATCCAATAACCACAGAATATACATTCTCTTCAACAGTGCATGGACCTTTCTCCAAGATCGACCATATGATAGGCCATAAAACAAGCCTCAATAAATTTAAGAAAATTGAAATTATATCAAGCACTCTCCCAGACCACAGTGGAATAAAACTGGAAATCAATTCAAAAGGAAGCTTCAAAACCATGAAAATACATGGAAATTAAATAACCTGCTCCTGAATGAGCATTGGGTCAAAAACGAAATCAAGATTGAAATTTAAAAATTCTTCAAACTGAACAACAGTAATGACACAACCTATCAAAACCTCTGGGATACAGCAAAGGCAGTGCTAAGAGGAAAGTTCAGAGCCCTAAATGCCTACATCAAAAAGACTGAAAGAGCATAAACTGACATTCTAAGGTCACACCTCAAGGAACTAGAGAAACAAGAACAAACCAAACCCAAATCCAGCAGAAGAAAGGAAATAACCAAGGCCGGAGCAGAACTAAGTTAAATTGAAACAAAAATAAATATAAAAGATAAATGAAACAAAAAGCTGGTTCTTTGAAAAAACAAATAAAATTGATAGAACATTAGCAAGATTAACCAAGAAGGAACAGAAAAAATCCGAATAACCTCACTAAGAAACGAAACAGTAGATATTACAACTGACACCACTGAAATACAAAAGATTATTCAAGGCTACTATGAACACCTTTACTCACATAAACTAGAAAACCTAGAACAGAAGGATAAATACCTGGAAAAATACAACTCTCCTAGGTAAATCACTGAAGAATTAGATACCCTGAACAGACCAATAACAAGCAGGAAGTTTGAAATGGTAATTTAAAAATTACCAACAAAAAAAGTACAGGACCAAGTGGATTCACAGCAGAATTCTACCAGACATTCAAAAAATTGGTACCAATCCTTTTGACAGTATTCCACAAGATAGAGAAAGAAGGAACCCTCCCTAATTCATTCTATGAAGCCAGTATCACCCTAATACGAAAACCAGGAAAGGACCTAACCAAAAAACAAAACTACAGACCGATATCCTTGATGAACATAGATGCTAAGATCCTTAACAAAATACTTGCTAACTGAATCCAACGACAAAAAGATTATCAAAAAGATAATCCACAATGATCAAGTGGGTTTCATGCCAGGGATGATTTAACATACACAAGCCAATAATTGTGATACACCACATAAACAGAATTAAAAACAAAAATCACATGATCATCTCAAAAGATGCAGAAAAAGCATTCAACGAAATCCAGTATCCCTTTACAATTAAAACTCTCAGTAAAGTCGTCATAAAGGGGACATACCTTAATGTAATAAAAGCCATCTATGACAAACTCACAGCCAACATAATACTGAATGGGGAAAAGCTGAAACCTGTCCCTCTGAGAACTGGAAAAAGACAAGGATACCCACTTTCACCACTTCTCTTCAACAGAGCGCTGGAAGTCCTAGCCAGAGCAATCAGACAAGAGAAAGAAATAAAGGGCATCCAAATCAGTAAAGAGGAAGTCCAACTGTCACTGTTTGCTGAAGATATGATCGTTTACCTCGAAAACCCTAAGTCCTCCTCCAGAAAGCTCCTAGAATTGATAAAATAATTCAGCAAAGTTTCCAGATACAAGATTAATGTACACAAGTCAGTAGCTCTTCTATACACCAACAGCGACCAAGCGGAGAATCAAATAAAAAAACTCAACCCCTTTTACAATAGCTGCAAAAGAAAAAAACAAGAAAGAAAGGAAGAAAACTCCGGAATATAGCTGGGTATATTCCTGGGTATATACCTTGGGTTCAGGGTATCTAATTCTTTGGTGATTTACCTAGGAGGGTTGTATTTTTCCAGGTATTTATCCATCTCTTCTAGGTTTTCTAGTTTATGTGAGTAAAGGTGTTCATAGTAGCCTTGAATGATCTTTTGTATTTCAGTGGTGTCAGTTGTAGTATCTCCTGTTTCGTTTCTTAGTGAGGTTATTCGGATTTTTTCTCTTCCTTCCTGGTTAATCTTGCTAATGTTCTATCAATTTTATTTGTCTTTCCAAAGAACCAGCTTTTTGTTTCATTTATCTTTTATATTTCTTTTTGTTTCAATTTAACTTTCAAAGGATTTGAAAGACCTCAACAAGGAAATCTACAAAACGCTGCTGAAAGAAATCATAGATGACACCAAAAAAATGGAAACACATCCCATGCTCACGGATGGGTAGAATCAATAGTGTGAAAATGACCACACTGCCAAAAGCAATGTACAAATTTAATGCAATCCCCATCAAAATACCACCATCACTCTTCACAGAATTAGAAAAAACAATTCTAAAATTCATATGGAACCAAAAAAGAGCCCGCATAGCCAAAGCAAGAATAAGCAAAAAGAACAAATCTGGAGGCATCACACTATCTGATTTCAAACTCTACTGTAAGGCCATAGTCACCAAAACAGCATGGTACTGACACAAGAATAGGCACAAAAACCAAGAGGACAAAATAGAGAACCCAGAAATAAACCCAAATACTTACAGCCAACTGACCTTCAACAAAGCAAACAAAAACATAAAGTGGAGAAAGGACACCTTTTTCAACAAATAGTGCTGGGATAATTGGCTAGTCAAATGTAGGAGAATGAAACTGGATCCTTATCTCACACAAAAATCAACTGAAAATGGATTAAGGACTTAAACCTAAGACCTGAAACTATAAAAATTCTACAAGATAACATTGGAAAATCCCATCTAGACGTTGGTTTAGGCAAGGATTTCATGACCAAGAACCCAAAAGCAAATGCAATAAAAACAAAGATAAATAGCTGGGACCTAATTAAACTAAAGCACTTTTCCACAGCAAAAGGAACAGTCAGCAGAGTCAACAGACAACCCACAGAGTGGGAGAAAATCTTCACAATCTACACATCTGACAAAGGACCAGTCCAGAATCTACAGCAAACTCAAACAAATCAGTAAGAAAAAAAAAACAAACAATCCCATCAAAAAGTGGGCTAAGGACATGAATAGACAATTCTCAAAAGAAGATATACAAATGGTTAACAAACATGAAAAAATGCTCAACATCACTAATGATCAGGGAAATGCATATCAAAACCACAATGTGATACCATCTCACTCCTGCAAGAATGGCCATAATCAAAAAATCAAAGAAACAGTAGACATTGGTGTGGATGCAGTGAACAGGGAACACTTCTACACTACTGGTGGGAATGTAACTAGTACAGCCTCTAAGGAAAACAGTGTGGAGATTACTTAAAGATCTAAAAGTAGAACTACCATTGGATCCAGCAATCCCACTACTGGGTATTTACCCAGAGGAAAAGAAGTCATTATTCAAAAAAGATATTTGCAAACACATTTTTATGGTGGCCCAATTCACAATTGCAAAATTGTGGAACCAACCAAAATGCCCATCAACCAACAAGTGGATAAAGAAACTGTGGTATATATATACAATGGAATATTACACAGCCATAAAAAGGAATGAATGAACAGTATTTGCAGTGACCTGGATGAGATTGAAGACTATTTTTCTAAGTGAAGTAACTCACGAATGGAAAACCAAACATCGTATGTTCTCACTGAAATGTGGGAGCTAAGCTATGAGGATGCAAAAGCATAAGAATGATGCAATAGACTTTGGGGGCTTTGGGGGAAGAGTGGGAGGGGAGCAAGGGATAGAAGACTATAAATATGGCGCAGTGTATACTGCTCAGGTGATGGGTGCACCAAAATCTCACAAATCACCACTAAAGAACTTAATCATATAACCAAATATCACCTGAACTCCAATAACTTACAGAAGAATAAAAAATAAACACATTTCCAAGAGTAAGGAGTTGCTGAGAGTTAGTCTATGCACCAGAGTCAATTCCCCTGCACCACTCCTCACATGCCTAGGAAAAAAGTTTAGAACATACATCCCTCAGTTCCACAACAATCTCTTTGAATTTCCCTTCGAGGCCCTGCTTTTTCTCCCTCAGTCTCTTCCATAGTAAGCTTTCATTTAAGCTACAGCAAAACACTATCTTCCTAGAGGTTATACAGGAAACCCACAGAAAAGTTCCAGTCTCCATAAAATAGCCTGACCTTGCATGGAGCCACCTCCAGGAAAGATGGCAGAAATGCTAATCAATGTGGTAAGAGATAGTCTGACGATAAACTTAAAGACTTCTCCAAGCAGGAATGACTTGTAAGGAGGATTCCAAAAAGGCACTGTGCTCTAGTGGAAAACATTTGGTTCTGATTCAAAGAAACCTAGCATGTGCTACTTACTAGCTGTGTGACCTTGGACAAGTTATTTGACCTCTCTGAGCTTCTATTTCATCATCTGTAAAATGCTAATGGTAAAACGACAATAACAATGCTTACTAGCATAGTTAATACAATAACTAAGAAGTGTTAATATAAAGGATTCTGCTTATAGTAAGAGATCCATAAATGGTAACAACATAGTTTTGTTATTTTCCAAACACAGTACCTTGACAAAATTTAAGTTAATAAATATTTGTGGAAAGGAGGGAGAAAGGAAAAGGGAGACTTGAAAAAGATTCAAGTTTAGCACAGTATAAATCCTGATAGAGGTTCTCCTCTTTTTCACTAATAAATTCTCTGATTATAACATAGATCTATTGAGCAAATTGAATATCATGAACTATTAGCACACAGATCTGCAGATCAGAGCCCTCTGGTGGCCACTGCAGCTTTGCTATCTGTTAGAACAATTATGCCCACCTTGTCTCTTACAGCTGTATGTCGCCACCTGGTCCCTGTTGTCCTAGATCCCTATCACCTACGCTGACACCAGGAAGCCCACAGCAGCTTCCCCAGGCATCAACCTCAGCCTAGAAAGGACAGTGACGATCGAGCTTTTCTGAGATGTGCCCCTCACTAGTTATTCTTTGTTGCTTTGTAAAAGAAATGGCCACTAAACCCTCCAGATGAACACAGCCAGCTGGCGAGTTCTCTGGTCTTACGTAATAAATCCATTCTGGCAGGCCCACCTCTCAGTGCCTTTTGTTCCTCAGTACTCTGCCAGGACAGTTCTGGCATCTTCTTTTCATTAATGCAAGCCACCATTTTCCCCACTCTTGAAGGACACATCCCAACAGCACACTGGGACCAGAGCCAGGCGTCCTTTTGATTACATTATATTCTCATAATGCCTGCATATGGATGAAATCTTCTTATCCAGTCTTATATTCTGGCACCCCACCCGCCATATCCCTGTCTAAGCCCCCGAGATCCATTGCTAAGCACACTTTACCACTTCCTCCTGGTTTACATTGTCAAATCCTGATGCTCCTTCAGGGGAGATGCTTGTTCCTCCCACCTCAGAGCAAGTCCCTCCCCAGCCAGATCATCCTGAGACTTGACCATAATTAACCATCTAGAATAATACGGGGGTGTAGGCAATATTTGAGGAGGGCGAGTATCATCATGTAAAGCATCCTCCTCGGCATGGTCTCCAGGCAAGGGGAGTATGCTCTCCACTAGCCAGGAGGAGCCAGGACGTTCCTCTGCAGGGAAACCTCGAGTCCATCATCCACCTAACTGTTCCCATTCCAGATCTCTATGTCTCACTTTTTCCCTATTAGGACCTTGACTTAAGTATAGGAGACTTGCCAGAGTGGTAAATTCAGCCCTTTTATTAATTCAGCTGCTTTGTCAATTAGATATTAGGCCTAATTTTCAGCACAGTCTGTCCTTCAGCTGCATTCGAAGATAGTCTCTTCAAATCAGCTTTCATATCATGCCTGAGGGCTTTTATTGCACTTAACCACCAACTAACCCCACAGTCCTTATAATTACATGGTCTTCAATATCTCCCAAATATTATTGTATTAGCCAGTGCATGCCTTCCCATGTGTATTCCAGATCAATTTACTACAAGGCAGTCAGTACAGTCACGAACTGCACAATATTTTGGTCAATGGCAGACGGCACATATGGTGGTGGTCCCATAAGACTATATTTTTTCTGTACTTGTTCTATGTTTAGATACACAAATACCTACCATTGTTTTACAGTTGCCTGCAGCATTCAGTATAGTAATCTGCTGTACAGATTTGTAGCCTAGCAGCGATAAGCTATACTTAGCTATGTAGTAGGCTATACCGTCCAGGTTTGTGTAATTACACTATGATGTTCTCACAATGACAGAATTACCTAATGATGCATTTCTCATAATGTACCCTTGTTAAGTGACCCATGACTGTAATTGTGATGCTACAGCATGCTACCTCCTGCATTCAAGCTGAGCTTCCCAAAAGACAGCTAAGCTGGAGTTTATTCATTTGGCCCCTTAAATCCACTCTCTCCCTTTCTTCAACTTGGTGCCTAGCAGGCCAACATTTATGGACTGAATCAATGGGTTTTCTCACTCTCTGCGTTCCCATTTGATTCCCACGTGGTTTTTTTTTTTTTTTTTTTTTTTTTTTTTGTTTTTTGCTTTTTGCTTTTTCTTTTTCTTTTTTATTTTTTTGGAGATGGGGTCTTGCTCTGTCATTCAGGCTGGCGTGCAGTGGCACGATCACAGCTCATTTGCAGCCTTGACCTCCCAGTCTCAAGGGATCCTCCCACCTCAGCCCCCTGAGTAGTTGGGAGTACAGGTGCACACCACCATACCCAGCTAATTTTTTATTTTTATTTTTTGAAGAGACAGGGTCTCACCCTGTTGTAATTCTTCCACCTCGGGCTCCCAAAGTGCTAGGATTACAGGAATGAGCCACCACACCCAGCTTGATTCCCGTTTCATTCAACAGAAGACCAGGGAGGAGAGTGAGGATGGGTATCTGCTCCCCCACCTCCCACCTTACCAGGTCTCAGTTTGGGGAGGGCTGCATCCTCCTACCAAAGGCTGCAGCTCCTGTCGTGGATCTCACTCCCACAGTTCTCTCTGGGGTCTGACAATCACTCCCTCCTCTCGCTCCTTCAGCCTAGGGTTGTCCATTGCTGCTGAACCAGATCTGTTTCATCCCCACTTATTGGCTTCCTTAATTCTGCTCACACATTTATAAATCATCTCTTCCGTATCCCACTGCAATAGATCACTGGTTTCCTGCCAGGACCCTTATTCATGCTGTGATCATCTTTTCTCAAATCCTGACAAGCCCTTTGTGCCTCAGAAAATTCTGAGGAAAGTCTTTAGGGGTGGGTTGAAAACACTTGAGTGGCACCACCCAGAATTCATCCCTAATCATCACCCACTGTTCCAGCAGAGACCCCAAGTACTTGCCTTCTTCTTACGTTAGAGTGACTTCCTTTCCTACCAACACATCTGCTAAAGGTTGGGTGACTTTCGCTCCTGCCCTTTGTTCCCAGATATTCACCCTGCATCCCAGTACTTGACTGTCAATCTCAACATTTGCTTTACTGTGTTTTAGGGGGACTCATTGAATTCTTATTCAAGAAAGACTCCTGGCTCCCAGGACTATGTCTATGTATTTGTGCCACCGCTGGGACTCATGCTACAGAGTCATCTGTCTGTGTCCCTTACTAAACATGACGTGCCACATTAATGTTTAAGTAAAAATAACCTTGTAGTCTATTTGAGGTGTGCTTCTCACTGTTATTCCAAGTGTACTAAAAATTAAAAAGACTTTCTTCAAAGCTGTCATGAATTCAAAAGACAGAGGACATGCTTTATTGGCATTAATATAGGTTTTCCTGGCACATTATGAAAAAGGAACAAGGTTAAATTCAACCCCAAAAATGCCAGAAGTAAAGACATTTGCATAACATTAGAGTTCTGGAGGTTTTTTCCAGGCACAGAATTAGCTACTGTAAGATTTTAGAGAGGGCAGGAGCTAGAAAATCACAGACTTTTTCCTCTGGGCCAGCGATGCAGTTTTACCCCTAAAAGCATGTAAAATTTCTGAGTTTAGTAAGTTACAACTTAAACTTAAAATATGATAAATCGGGAAGAATACTTGTGATTGGCCATTTTGCCATAGCTTTGGGAGAACATCATACTCTAAAACGTGAGTTTAGTTTAATAACTTTTTAAGGCTAAATGAGATAGCTATTAGTTACATATTTTATTTCTGGGGGTTTTTTTCTTTCTTTTAATCCCACCATAGCCTCTTTAGTAAGGCTCTTAAGGGAGTTTAGGGAATTTTGCTAGGGAAAATAATTACCCAAATCCAAACATCTTTTCATTGAAGCTGCTCTCTTTGTGTATCTGAACAGTCTTATTTCTTGTGTAGATAATTGCTCAGTTAAAAGGGGAAGGGAGCATTCTCCCTAAAGAAGCTTGCAGTTGGAATTCCTCAGGGGTGAGGAAGACTAGTACATGGGTTTTGTTCATTTCTAGCCCTTTAATCATAAATCCGGTTGGAGATCAGTGGTTAAATAGAACATGAGAATTTAAAGACTTTCCAGCCCCATTTTCTAATTACATCCAATGTGTTTAAATCATTAGCATATTATAAGTCCAAATTGGGGGAGGATTGTGATACACAAATTATGTTCCAAGACTCAAGGCAAAGAAAAATTAATTTGCAGGTGTGTGAACTGGAGAAATTATTTTGGTGAAGGCATGAATATTGTTTCGAATTTTTAGCATCAGTAGGCTGCATTTGGGCCTTTTGCCTGAGCTGGACCTAAGGGTCAACAGGTAACCTCCTCCACGGGTATAGTCGAAATTAAACAGTCTTGCATCCAGGAAGTATAACTGCATGTGCTGCTCACACAGGTGGGTCTGTGAGGCTAAGGCCGCTAGCTGCGCTCTGCAGACCATGCAGGCCTCAGATGGTCTCACACTCCGTGGTGGCAGTGGAGCAGGTTCCGCAGTCACAGCGGACGGCCACGGGATAGGTGTAGACGGGGTCGACTCCCGGGGCACAGTTGGGCAGCTTGACGGTCACCTGTTTGGTCTCATTGTAGGTACAGACTCGATGATGGGCTTCAATATAGGGGGGTTCCAGAATGGGTTTCTGTCCCCACAGATAGAAAACAGGGAATTCATTAGAACATATGATCTTGCTTCAGTTTTTTAGTATCATTTATCACTATCAGAAATTAACTTGTTATTCATTGATTTACTTGTTGTTCTATCATCTCCCAGTAGAAAACAAACTCCTGAAAGCGAGAAGCTGATTTCATTCAAGACCATATCCTAAGCTCCCAGGAGAGACCATGGCACACAGCAAGTGCTCCGTGCGTAGTCAGCAAATGAATCATCTTGGTCATTGCAAACACCTTCTAACTGGTCTCCCCTCTTCCATTTTTACTCCCTACAATCTATTTGCAACACAGCAGCCCTGACTGATCCTGTTTAAACATAAGTCAGATCATATTACTCCTCTGCCCAAAGCCCCAGTATTTCCCATCTCAGAGCAAAAATCAAAGACCTTATGATCACCTTCAAGACCTACATCACCTTCTCTACACCTCTACCTTCTGAAATGCCTGCAACCATTTCCACCCCACTGACTTCCTCACTAGGCTCACAGCGGTCTCCTTATTGTTCCTCCCACCCAGCAGGAACAGTCCCAGCTCAGGGCCTTTGCACTTACTGTTCCTTCTGCCTGGAACATTCTTCTCCCATATGATTCACTCCTTCACCAACCTTTGCTTTTTGTTAGAATGTCACCCTCTCAGGGAAGCATTTCTCAACCATCCCATTTAAAATTGCAACATTCCATCTCTATGCCCAGAAACTTCCCATCCCCCATCCTGCTTTATTTTTCACCATAGCACTGATCAATACCACATGACATAGTCTACCTTTCTTTCATTTGTGTGATATTCCTCCCACTCTAGAAAGTAAGCTCTTTTAGGACAGAGATTTTTGCCCGCTGTGCCTCCCGTACCTAAAACAGACCCCGGGAGGGTTTCAATAACTATTTGTCATTGAATCAATGAAAGAAAACATTACAAGACAGGTTCCCGAGTACTCTGTGTACTGTTCTGATCATCAAAAGATTCATTTCCTTTCTTCACCTTTTATAAATCTTAATTTCAAAGATAATTTTGATAAACAGAACACATAGATCAGAAAAAATATCAGCACCTAGCCGGAGTTAAAATCTCGAGCCTGCAGTCAGAACTATGGAGCTTGAGTCCCTGTTTTGCCACTTGCTGGAGACCTTGGAAAATTCACTTAACTTCCTGAAGACTCAGTTTCCTCCTCTGTAAAGCAAAATATCTACCTCCCACCATTGTTTGAGAGACAAAGTAAGATGATATATGCAATTCACAATGTCTAGCACAAAGTAAGTGTTCAATAAATGTAATCCATTGTTCTTATTAGTGCAATTATTATAAGGAAGCAATAATGAAAATAATAACAAGCTTTCAAATGACAGTACCTTTGCTTTTTTGTTCTTCTTTGTTCTAGGCAAAAAAGAATATGTAACTCAAGATGAAGTTCTTGCATGAATGTCATGAAAATAGCAAACTTGCCTTTTTTTTTTTTTTTTTTTTTTGAGATGGAGTCTCGCTCTGTCACCCAGGCTGGAGTAGTAGTACAGTGGCGCCATCTCAGCTCACTGTAACCTCCACCTTCCGGGTTCAAGCAATTCTTCTGCCTCAGCTTCCCGAGTTGCTGGGACTACAGGCACGTGCCACCATGCCCGGTTAATTTTTGTATTTTTAGTAGAGACGGAGTTTCACCATATTGGCCAGGCTGGTCTCTATCTCCTGACCTCTCCATCCGCCCACCTTTGCCTCCCAAAGTGCTGGGATTACAGGCATGAACCACCGCGCCCAGCCAGCCTTGCCTTTGACAAGGACCAAAGAAGCTGAATTTGTCCTCAACTGTTTTCTCCTATCTTCCATATTTGCTTTATGTCTTCTTACCATTGGTACTCTGGGAACCTAGGCAGACCAGACACCTCAAAAAATTTAAATTTCAATCCTAACACGGTGAAACCCCGTCTCTACTAAAAATACAAAAAACAAAAATATTAGCCAGGCATGGTGACGGGTGCCTGTAGTCCCAGCTACTCGGGAGGCTGAGGCAAGAGAATGGCCAGAACCCAGGAGTCGGAGCTTGCAGTGAGCTGAGATTGCGCCACTGCATTCCAGCCTGGGTGACAGAGTGAGACTCTGTCTCAAAAAAAAAAAACATTAAATTTCAGAAACATAATTTTTTAGTATAAGTCTGTCCCAAATACTATATGAGACAGACAGACTTATGCTAAAAATTTATTTGTTGCTTATCTGAAATTCAAATTTACCTGGGCTTCCTGGTTTTCTGGTTTCATTTCAGTTTGGGTTTTTCTGGGGAGGGGATTGGTTGCTTTGTTTTATTTTGTTTGTCTGTTTGTTTGCTAAATCTGGCAACGCTATATGCAGATTATGAGGAATAGCTATTTTCAACAACAGCTCCACCTTCAAATGTAAATCCAGCCAATCTGTCGTCATGAACATCCTTATTTTCAGACATGCTTTCAGTTAAGTTCTCTCCCCCCAAAAAATCAAGGGCTTTATATCTCAGAAACTTTCAGATTGCTGGGAAAATGAACCTCATTCTTTTATTTATTTTCTATAGGTAACCTCCCTTTTCATTACACAGTCAAGACATGAATGAAAGCTGGCTAAGATCAGAGACAATCTTGTTCTTTAATGGTTTTGGTGCTTCCATTTTTCCAGTGAGAGCACGGTTCCTGACCTCCTATGGGTGACCATGATCCGATTAAACACATTCATCAGTTTTTAAAAAGAAGAGAAGATGGGCTGAATTCCATTCCAAAGAAGAGAAGATGAGCTTCCCAAACTCCTGGGAAGCAGGAGTTTGAGGATTCGGCACAGAGAGGGCTTCAAATAGCCCAGACACTAAATGCAAACAGGGAGAGGCCCTGCCAGGCTAGTCCCTGAACAGGAGGAGGCGCCAAGTGCCCCAAGTGAATTTGCTGCCAATTGACAGGCAAAGTCTACTTAGCAAAACCCGATTTTCATTTGGCTAGTAGGGCTCAAGCCCCTGAATGAGGCAAAAAGAAAACTACTTTGATGGAGTCGTTTCTTTTTTTTTTTTTTTTTTTTTTGAGACGGAGTCTCGCTCTGTCGCCCGGGCTGGAGTGCAGTGGCCGGATCTCAGCTCACTGCAAGCTCCGCCTCCCGAGTTCACGCCATTCTCCTGCCTCAGCCTCCTGAGTAGCTGGGACCACAGGCACCCGCCACCTCGCCCGGCTAGTTTTTTGTATTTTTTAGTAGAGACGGGGTTTCACGGTGTTAGCCAGGATGGTCTAGATCTCCTGACCTCGTGATCCGCCCGTCTCGGCCTCCCAAAGTGCTGGGATTACAGGGTTGAGCCACCGCGCCCGGCCGATGGAGTCGTTTCATCCAACTTAGAGATTTCATCACTATGACCCAATTCCATTCATAGGGCCGTAATTGTACCTAAGCAAGAGCAGGCCACCCTCTGGGTCCCTGAAGAGAAGGCTATTGTTCCCAATGGCAGTGTCCACCCACAGTGCAGGTGCCCTTCTAAGTGGCCTTCCATTAGGCTGGAGGATCTACAGCTCCAGGGAGAGGTCCGTCCCAGTCAACCAACAAATGTGTATTGAAAACTTGTTCATACACAACACCCTGACAAAAGCTGTGAAAGTTATAAGAATGAACCTCTGTCCTCAAAAAATTTAACGAGTGTGGTGGGGGAAGAAGTAAGACAAAAAGTAGAGCATAGTCAAGGGCTTACTTGCAAGTCAAAAAAGGCCCAGAAAAGGAGCTGGCAGTGCAGATGGGCATCAGGAATAAATATGATAATGACAGATGAGAAGGAGAAGGGATATCAGGAAAGGACCAAAATGAGATCCATGAGGGCTATTTGATAAAACCTTTGAAAGTCACTTACCAAGGCCAGAGTAAGAAAATGTGTTGTCTTCAGGAAAGCAGGCAGACGCCATATTGCTGAGGACTTTGAAAGTTGGTAATTGAATCTGTAGTAGTGTGTGGACATTCAAGGTTTTGGGGTCAGGGAGTGACAAGATCAGAGCTAGCAACTCATGAGTTACCAAGTGGGCAGGCCTCAGGGGGAAAAGCCCACAGTCACTACGGAGTGTGATCTGCTGGGGTGCTGAATGGCTAGCTCTCTTCCTCTTCACCACTCAGACAGCTCCTCTTAGCCCAATAGGATTTTTAACTTTGTTTGAGACTGTTATCCCCACTTTAAATTAAATGTCTCTAAAAAGGCCAGGTATTATTGAATATGAAGGAACTTAATGGATCCGTCAGTGATAACCCCAGAGGGCTCCCAGGGACTTCAAGAGGAACAGGGCTGCAGAAGAGGCAGTGAAGGGGTCTGGGACCAATTCTCACCCTTCAGCTCAGGGCCTCTTTCTTGGAAACTGACTAATTTACCCAAAATGAAGGAACACAGGGAAGAGTTTGGGTCACAAGCTTGAACCACAAATTGATTTCCAGCTTTACACTGACACTCTCTGTGACTTTGCAGACACTCTCCCTTGAATCCCTCCATGTCATCTGTAAAATGGGTAGAACAGTACGTCGTGATCTCCCAGAGATGATTCCCAGATACACAGACACAGTGTAAACCAAATTCTTAATCTTATCAATGTTTTGTTAGAGGGGCAACATCATGCTTTTCAAATCACTTTTGGAAGATGCCAATCACAGTTTTGTTTTGGTTTCTTAAATCCACAGGAAAGGGCAGATGTCCCAGCTCCACCTCATATCATTTAAAAAGTGAACTCTTGAGAATCAGACCCAAGCTGCTGGCCCAGAAGATACTGTCATCTGCACATCTTAGCAACTCACCTCCCAGGTCTCACAGCGACCCCAGCAGGCATCCGTGGTGATCCGAAGGCCCCTGCAGCCTGGCTTCTTAGCCAGGAAAGTAAACTCCCTCACGGCACAGCCCACAAAGGTGCGCAGGTTCCCACTGGAGGTGCCAAGGACACAGCCACAGCCAACCAGAAGGAGGAGGGCCATGGGGCCAAGGAAGAGGAATGCCAGCTTCATGCTACTCTTCGGGAGAGGGAAAGGACAGAGTTTAACAGATCTGGCTGCCCTCAATGGCACAGCCAACCATGCATTGGTCGCTATCAAAGGGACCTTGCTCCTAGCATTTCAGGGAAAATGAGCCCAGAAATTGTAAACGCCTACAAACTCCAACACAGGCGTCCAGCGATTCCTGTAACTGGTGCCAGTGTGGATTCCATGGCTCTCTCTAGATGTCCACTTTTCAAGTGCATTCTCAGGCTTTTCCTTATTGTAACTTAACTGCTGCAGTTGACTTGTGTGCTGAAGAAGTTTGTCCCAGTGGTCTTTCCAAAATAAACATAAAATATGAGTAACACCAAAACTAATCCATAATCCAACAGAATACATGAATACATATAAATTATTTTTATTCAGGTCCAGGGTATTTGGGTGCCATGTTACATACTTTGCTCGAAACTATATTTTCAGTGTCATGATGGGGAATGATTTGGGAGGTAAATATTGATAACAGTATTCGCTATATGCATCGCTACTAAACCAACCCACCACTAAACATGGATACGCAGAAAATATCATGAAATCTATCATCTGAGTTGGTGGCCATTCATAAATGTGTCCTACTCACTGTAAATTGCTTCTGCTCTAGACTTCCACTGCAACAGCACCTATTTAACATTCAATTTAAATCCAAATGATGGAAAGCATGGGAGTTATTTAAAACATAACCTCAATCCACTGTCAAGTCCATCCTCTCTGGGTCTTGGTCATTCCCCGTGCTCTTTCAGGAGCTAGAATCAACCCCCTTCATGCTTGGCCCACTAGACAGAACTCACCTGGATTTTGAAGTATAAAGGATATGGCATTCATGGACCCTTACCCCCCACTGAATTCATTATTTTCACAGTTCCTTCTTCTGACCTTGCTGTAGCAAGTTCTCTGGGCTTCCCCTTCTCTGGAATGAGGTTACAAAGATGGAGAAGCACTTACCTAATCTTGCAGGAGCCAACGCTTCTTTTAGAGCTGAAACTTGCACTAAGATTTCAGGGAGTCACAATGAATGGTAGAAGTTTGCTCTGGGTAAATGTCTCTACCTTCTGTTACTGGGCTGCTTGATTGCTCAAATATATAGAAAAGGTCTTGTCAATCAAAACAAAAGAGAGGCAGATCCTTACAGGAACTACTAAACACATCAAAGCCATGGAATAGAAAGCCAGTCTCTATTTTCCAAAACTGATTAACTTAAAGGGTGTTGTTTTGTTTCTCCACATCACCTACTGAAACAGAAAGTTACCTTGGTGGGTGGCATAATCCTAAGGAAATAATCAGCGGTAGTTCCACCTGGTTCTCAAGAGAACAAATGCATTGTGGCAGATGGATTAAATTTTCCTTCATGGTAACCACAAGTTTCCTTTGAAATGGGTAAGTGACTAGCAGCAGCTCATAGCAAACCCTTTCCTTTAACTGACAACATGTTTCAATACACTGAAAAATAACAAAACAATAATTCTTGCTGGAAAGAATGCAGGATCACTACCTGAAAAGATGGAAATCACAGTGAGAAGAAACATGTTGAAAGTCTTAAAACTAGCTAAGAATTAGATGATATCAATATCACCTTAAAATGAATCATTTAGGAAAAAATACCAAGATGTTCCAAGTGATTATCTTCCAGCATGGGAATTAAAGAAAACTTTTCATTTATTTTATATGGTTTTCAGCATTTTTCACATATTCTACATTGGGCAGACTTTTGTAATAGAGAGTCAGTCAATATTAATGTTTTAAAATTAAAATAAACCAACAGGCATGCATTTGTTCTGACTGTAGGGACATTCAGTGCTGCTCTGATAGAGATGTTTCATCAGATATTTGATCTTAAATGATTAAAATAAGAACAAAGTACTTCTTGGAGTATGGGATATAGTTTATATTTCAATCTACAATAACAGCATATGAGTGGATTAAAAATGTACTTGTTCATGGCATTTTTCTGGATGCTCTAAAAAGTAAAGGAAGCAGATATCATCTTTGTCCTTAGGAGTTTCAATATCATAGTAAATAATGACATAGGCAGAGACATTGAAGATGCACACTAACTAACTAGTGAAACAAAGTGAAGAAGTTAAACCATTTCCATTTTCTGCAAAGGAAAGGGTTCTTTAAATACATGTGCTGCTCATCGAAGATTTCATTTTCAAAACAGATAACAATGCCCGGGGAGTCCATCAATTTGCCACCCCTCTCTCTAGAGCAGAATTATTACACGTGTTTTATAGAAAATTGAACTAGGCTTGGAATAAAGGACTTTCTTCAGCCCTTCAGCCTGTGAGTAGCATAACCAGAACTGGAGTACTCTGGGGACGGACTGCTCAGCTGGCCTGATCTTCCTAACTTGCTGGCCAAGAGCTAGCCAATTGGTAGTGAGCTGCCATCCTGGGCTGTTTCTGAAGACGGCTGCTCAACCCTTTTAGACCTGAAACATACACACTTGTGTCTGCAGAGTCACAAAATAAAGACAGACTGCAAAGGCCAAGAGCATCTTTCTTTCACAATCCCCAACTTCTTTATAATGCAGAGGTGTGGCATCACGCATTCCACCCTGTCAGCATTAACTTTATAAGAATGACAATTTAGAGTCACTAAGCATCTACCGTGTACCAGGTACCATGGAGTCTGCTGTGCTCTTACATATGTTATCTCTAGACCTTACAACAATTCTTTAAGTCAATTATTATTTTCTTGTTTTTACATTGGAAGAAATAGAAACTCAATCGTTTTGTAGCCTGCCTACTTCCAAAGCCTTCAACAACACTGGGAATGGCAAATGGGTCTATTTCATCCCTGTCACCAACTACAGTTAATGGGAAGCGGCTACCTGGAATGTTGTGTTAAAAAAGGCAGCTGAAGTCATTCTAAAGGCAAAGGGCAGTGGCCCATCAGCTTCATCCTGGGTGTAGGAAAGGAGAATGGTGTATGGATGCCACCTTTTGCAATGTAGGCTGTGTCGCACCTCTCTATGGGCAGAGTGAGAGTTTGCAGTGTGACTTCAAAGGCTAATAAACGCCCTGCTACCCACGGAATATCTCTGCCCCATAGTGTGCATGTGTTTGCCACCTTCCCTTCAATCTACGTTGAAGTTCCCACAATTAAAGCCCCTCTCTTGAGGTAGCAAAGAAACCTATGAGTCATGTCTCCAAGGATAGACTCTGGAGAATCTTCTCTCCTTTTGTTCCATGATCATAGTTACATGGATTTATTGTCACCTTGGAGGGTGAGGCACAAGATATAGGTTCACTAGGGGTAGAAAGAAAGGAGAAGTGGTGTACGTGAGCAATCATCTTGAATTCCAGGGGGATTGTGACTCCAGAGGAATGAGCCAAGTGTTAGTGCTTCAAAGGGGTGACTGAGAAACTGAGGCCTGGTCCAGGGAAGGTGGTCCCAGGTGGGGAAATCCTGGGGTGCACACTGTGTGCAGGAGATGGAGACACTGCCAGAGCCTGAAACACTCCCTTCCCTCCCGCAGCCATGCGGATTCTCAGTGGCACAATCTCCTTTGGGACTACCTTGAGCAAGTCACTTCTCTCCTTTGGGACTACCTTGAGCAAGTCACTTCCTCAGTTTCTTCATCTGTAACACAGTGGGGTTGGACCCTGTGACTCCCAAGGCCCTTCCCAGTTCCAGAATTTAAATATTTATAGACTATTTTATGAGCACAAGAAGCTGAGGACAAGTCAGAGAGAGAGTGCAGAAGGTTACACAACCATAAAGTCAGCCACATTGTACTGAAATCTTGATTCTGACACTGGCCAACGTATGATCTTGGACAGGTCTGGTAGTCCACCTGAGTCTCAGTTTCCTACAAAATTGAAAATACCTCCATCATAGGGGTCATGTGAGGATTCTACAAAATAATGTCTATAAATTACTTCTCACAGGGCTTGATACATGACAAGCAGGCAATAATTGTTGTTTCTCTTTCCTTCCCTGGAAATGCATCATTATCATGTGTACCACTAAGAAATAAAAAGCTGCCAATAAGAAATTATATCACACCAGCAGTTGTTAGGCGTATCCTGATTTCGAAGGTATTAGAGGTAAAAAAAAAAAAATGTGAGTCTGAGAAGAGAAGAAGCAAAGTCTTTGGGGACTATGAGACTTCACTAGCATTCTGAAACCAGGACGTAGGTAAGCACCAACCTTGCTTTCCCAGCCAACGTGGGGTGCTTTAATCTGACACTAAAATTAACACCATGTTTTCAGTAGAAGAAAAAATCTAAATTGTTAGGCTTAATTTTTAAAGTCCAAATCTCATATTTTGAGGGTAAAAGCTTTATCACAGTTGCAAATTTCAATATATTAATAAATCTTCACAAACACTCAATTTCAGTTCTGACCAAATATGGAGTCAAACTAGGCCAACCAATGCTCCCTGAGCATCCACGGTCTTGCACAGGTACGAAATGAGAGCCCACAGGAACTAAGCTGTTTGCTGTATCACTTGAAACCATCTCTTCAGAGTTTAGAAAAGATGTGCATGCTCTAGTATGTTTTTCCACACTGTGTTCTCAAAATACACAATGCTCTGCCCAAGGGTCAAATTAATTAGCATTATGCTTCCCATGGATGGAAAAAAAAGCCACATATGAAGCTATGAGTTTCAAGGAACTAACAGAATTAATGATAGAAGAAAGGTCAGCCTTGAGTCTTATAAAGTGGTATGTTGCTTTTAATACTGCTTATTTTCCACGGGAGAGAGGAGAGGAATTCCGCGCATATGAATGAAGATGAACAGTGAAGACTTGGAAGAAATTAATTTTGTTGAAAAGTCATTTCTTCCTTTCAAAGCACTGGGTATTTGTGGTCAGCTCCTCGTGTTATTGACTTAAAGAGATAACATTTGCCCGAGAGGATGGTGTAGTTGCTATGGTAACATTTTTTTAACGAGACTAAAAATAATGACTCCTGTGTCTGATTCACTAGGACAAGTCAAGCCTTTCTCCATAACTGTCTGAAAGAATTATCTGTCAGTTGTCACAGATTTATTTCAAATTAAGGGGCACATGGTTTGGGCGCTGAAGTGAAATGTTTTTATTTCTGCCTGACTCTTCCACTTTTGAATATCATAGCTTTGCAGGGCATGGCAGACACATGCCTAATAGAAAGGAACAGAGCAGAGTTTAATGAGTCACAAAGAGGCATTCTTTATTTCAGCTGCATCCTGTATTCTCATTGGAATGAGTCCACAAAGCTGCTGGGTCCCCAGACTCTTCATTTGTAATTCCCGGGGCAGTCACACAGACATGGCCAAGGTTGTTGTTAGCTAAGCTTCGAAGCAACAGCACTTCATTTGTTAGTGCTTGACTTTGTTCCAGAAAAGATTCCGAGGCTCCTGGCCACTGAGTATGCACACATGTGTCTGTGTGTGTCCATCCCCACACTCCAGTGATGGCAGGATGGAGAAGGGGAGAGGAGAGCTGTTCTACTCGCCAGAGTGTTGTATCATTTAACTAACAGGTATTAAGCAACTACTGTCTCACACTGGGGTCGCTGGGTTTATTTAAAAAATTAAAATATAATGATGTTGGGACGTGGTGGGCAGGGGGTGTGAGCTGACAACTGACAGTACTCAAAGATTTCTGTCCTCCTTCCTTTCCTTTTCCTACTCCCTCCGTCCCTCCTTCTTTCTGGGATTCTGTATTTTATTGAGCGTATCATCGAGTGTTACCATATGTCAGATACATACAAAGAACATTTGATGCACATGTGAACGAAGCTAACAAGCTGTCCTCAAAGTATCAATAGTCTAATGAGGATGATAAATAAACCAACATATATGGACCTAAAAACTGCATCCGTGGTCATTTACCCCAGAGAAATGGAAATTTATATTCACATAAAAACCTATACATGTTCAAAGCAGCTTTATTCATGATAGCCCCAAACTGGAAACAACTCAAGGGCCCTTCAACAGATGCATGGTTAAACAAAATGTGGTACATCTGTAACATGGAATACTACTCACCAATAAAAGGGAATAAACACACAGTTTAGATGAATCTCCAGAGCATTATGCTGGGTGGGAAAAGGCTATGTAGTGTATGACTCCGTTGGTATAACATTCCTGAAATAACAAAGTTATAGAAATGGAAACTAGGCCAGTGGTTGCCAGGGATTAATAAGGGTCAGGGGTGGGGAGGAAGTGTTATGGTTATAAAAAGATGACATGAAGAATTTTTGCCCTCGTGGAAATGTTCTTTTTTTTTTTTATTTTTTTAATTTTTATTTTT
This sequence comes from Piliocolobus tephrosceles, assembly GCF_002776525.5. Classification (NCBI taxonomy): domain Eukaryota; kingdom Metazoa; phylum Chordata; class Mammalia; order Primates; family Cercopithecidae; genus Piliocolobus; species Piliocolobus tephrosceles. The sequence goes on along the minus strand of NC_045439.1, from coordinate 43,299,572 downwards.
TTTTTTTTTGCGACAGAGTCTCACTCTGTCACCCAGGCTGGAGTGCAGTGGCAGGATCTTGGCTCACTGCAACCTCTGCCTCCCGGGTTCAAGCGATTCTCCTGCCTCAGCCTCCCAAATAGCTAGGATTACAGGTGCACGCCACCACACCTGGCTAATTTTTTGTGTTTTCAGTAGAGACAGGGTTTCACCATGTTGGCCAGCCTGGTCTTGAACTCCTGACCTCAGGTGATCCACCCACCTTGGCCTCCCAAAGTGCTGGGATTACAGGCATGAGCCAATGCACCCAGTGGGAAATGTTCTGTCTCTTGACTGTAGTGGTGGATACACAAAAGAAAGATAAAATTGCACAGAACTAAACACACGCGTGCGCACAAATACAAGTAAAATGGGAACTCTGAACCAGATCAGTCATTGTGTCAATGCCGTGCCCTCATGTGATATTGTATAATAGTTTTGAAAGATGTTATCATTGAAGAAGACTGGGAAAGGGGTACAAGTGGTCTCTCTGTATTCTTATAACTGCATATGAATCTACAATTTTCTCAAAATAAAAAATTTGACTTTTGAAAATTGATATAACAGTAAACGTGGTAAGTCTTATGATAAAAATGACAATAGGAGGCTATGGGAGCTTAAACTAAGGTGTGGAGGCTGAACATGGTGGCTCACGCCTGTAATCTCAGCACTTTAGGAGGCTGAGGCAGGCGGATCAACTGAGGTCAGGAGTTCAAGACTAGCCTGGTCAACATGGTGACCCCTGTCTCTATTAAAAATATAAAAATTAGCCAGGTGTGGTGACATGCACCTGTAATCCCAGCTACTGGGAGGCTGAGACATGAGAATCACTTGAATCTAGGAAGTGGAGGTTGCAGTGAGCCAAGATCCTGCCACTGCACTCTAGCCTGGGTGACAGAGCAAGACTGTCTCAAAAAAAAAAAGGTGTGGGGAGTAGTGTTGTCAGGAGAGACTTCCTCAAGAGGTGATTCCAGTTATTGAGGGGGTAGAGGGGGAGAGAGAGAGAGAGAGATAGAGAAAATGTATTCCAGGTAGAAGACACCATATACAGAGCAAGGGCTTTGTCAGTCTTGTTCACCGCTATTTCTCCAATGCCTAGAACACTGCCTAGCTCACAGTTAACTATCAAAAACTGTCGAGTGAATAACTGAACACATGAATGAGGATGTGATGAGTTTTACTTTCATCATGATTGAGCATAGAGTATATTCAGGAAGAGCCAGGGCCAAGAATGGAAGGAGCAGTTCGGATGCAGATCAGGCACTCTGAAATGTCCCCAGGGTATAGTGAGGAGAAAGAGGGAGCAAACAGACCAGCTGGGGAGGTTGCTACGGTGACCTAGGGGAATACTTTGCCTACAACTTCAGATACTGAAAGCCCTTTGTGGTAAGTTCTATGTCTAAAGGAGAGGTATCCAATAAAGATAGAAGTCACATATGCAATGTTAAATTTTCTAGTAGTCACATTTAAAAAGGTAAAAGAAAAAAAAAAGCTAAATTAATTTAAATAATCAGTAGATGATAACTGCTAGAAATAAAATAGATTTTATTTAACCCAACATTACCTAAAATGTCCATGTTTCAACATGTAATCAACATAAAAAGTTATTGATGAAGTATTTTACACTCTTCTGACATCCTTTTTTTATATTAAATCTTTAGAATCTGGTTGGCATTGGCTGGGTGCAGTGGCTTACACCTGTAATCCTAGCACTTTGGGATGCCAAGGTGGGAGGATCGCTTGAGCTCAGGAGTTTGAGACCAGCCTGGGCAACATGGCCAAAATCTATCTCTACAAAAAAAAATACAAAAATTAGCGGGCATGGTGGCCCACGCCTGTAGTCCCAGCTACTTGGGAGGCTGAGGTGAAAGGACCCCCTGCAGGAGATCGTGGCTGCACTGAGCTGTGATCATGCCACTGCACTCCTCCAGTGAAAGAATCCGGTCGGCATTGATAGCACATATAATTGGCCACACATCTCATTTAAAATAGCCACATTTCAAGAGCCACATGTGGTGGCTACCATATTGGACAGTGCCGATGCTGCCCAGTGGCAAGAAGTAATTATTTGAGCTCCTTCTAGACCCTGTTCAAGTAGCTTATCTATTAATTCTTACAACAATAACCAACACAAACCTATGAACTGTTTTATTACCTACCCTTTCTGACAAGTTACACAAATTAACCATGGCTTTCCAGCTAATCAGCGATGGAACTGGGATTCAAATTTGGCTCTGGCTGACTGATTTGCACTGTATCAGACTGCTTTAGCCACTCTGTTATACTGCTCCAGTGAGAAACCTTGGCCTAAAGTGAGGGGTCATTAGATCAGCCTTATAGAAATATGTGAGTCCTCACCAGCTGAGCCCATGCAGCTGATGCATGTGAAATTTCAAAGCTTAAAGCAGTGAGTCCATGAAAGAGAATTTTTTTTCTGAACTTATCAAAATGCTGATTTACCCAGAACCATGATTTCTGATGTGCCGAACCAAATTACTTGATTTGAAAGTCTCAATCTTTAGAAATATGCCTGTTTGCCTCACTCAATCACTGCTTCTTACCTTAACAACACTGAATAGCCTGCATCGGAGTGATTTATAGATAGAAATTTCTCCTACGCAGAGATGACCCTGACATTTCATGAACAATGAAGCCAGAATCAGGTCCAGAAAAGAAAAACTAATATAATCAAGAAGATGGAGGACTTTTATAATGAAGAATAGGATTGAAAAAAATGCAACCCAGTCTGGAGGGATGGAAAATGCAACATAGGATCTTGAAGCCATCACAACTGTGCGTGTACTGAACAGCAGCATTTTAACAACTGATGTAACACCCATTTCTGTCTGTGGCTCCTGGGTCCTGAGTGTCTCTTGGAGTCAGTGGCCCACCTTTGCAAAATGCTGGCCAAAGATTAGAGATATAGTTTGAGACTTAAGAGCTGGGTAACGTATAAGTCTTAAACTCAAGATTCTGGGTTAACAAGCCTTGGATAGAAAGCAAACTAGACCCAGGACAGAAAGCTGAAACAGCCTGAATGTTAAGCACATAAACATCTAACACCATTCATTGATTTCCTCACTATCTACTTGATCTCCTTATTTGGATGTCACAGAAAGAATGCAACCTCATTATGTCCCAAACAAAGTTCATTATCTTTCTCCCCAGGCTCTTTCCCACCCTATTCATCTTATGTTTTTCCTCTCTGTAAACAACACCACCTGAGATTCATTCTAGATACCTCCCTGTCCCATATCCCACCTCCACCACACACACACAATCCTGTGGTTCTGTCTCCCAAATGCCTTGTGACTGACCCAGCCTTCCTAATTCAGAGCCCTTGAAGGCACTTCTTACCGATGCCTCTCCTCTGCCTTCACACTTGCCCTTTCAGCTCCCCAACTCCTGCCTCTGCTTTGCCCCTGCTCATCGTCTAGGACTTGGCTTAGCTGCTGCTTCCTTCTGGAAGCCCGCCCTGATCCTCATCCTCCAAGTCTGAGGTGGGCACCCAGGCCATGTGCTCTCATCATGCCAAGTACCTCCCCTACAGCAGTTCGTTTCACACTGCATCATCAGTGATAGCTCATTTGTCTCTAGCCCCTATTAGACCATTAGCTCCAAGTACCTATGCCCGCCATGACTCTCCTACCCACTCTTACATCCCCTATGCCTGCACACAGTAGCCAATAAACACTTAAGGAAATGACTGACTAAATGATTGTGGAGAACACTAAACACCACTTATTCTCATTTTCTCCTGACTCATATCTTTGTCGGTCTCCATTAAAGTTCGGCAAATATTTCCAGAACAGCAAATAGTCAATCCAAAAAGACTTGCCTTCCCATATCTAAATGAGAACTCAGTGGGCCGTACAGATGCCATCATGAAACACCAAGATCTTTGTGTTGGTGCAGTGTAGGACCCACACATGGGGATGTAAGCTTACCCAGGCAACAACTGGTCCTGGAAGCATTAGGCTCAGGCAACAGGGTCAGCACCCACTTCCTATTATCGTCTTTCCCATCACAGGACATTAATTAAACCTGATCACTTTTACCCCACCACCAATTTGAACCAATTCCTCTTTGTGAATGGTCAGCATACACATCTGCTTCTTGGCATTTTGCTCTGTTTGGTTGGGTGTTATGACACTAACTTCAATTATTTCAGGGAGAAAAAAATATTTTCCCTCTTTGCAGCTTGAAATATCTCATCAATGAGGAGAGTATGGAAATTAGATTTGATTGACAGCCAGCTATTTGCTTCTATCACTTCTGCCATTCTGTAGCTTTCTTTGGATAAAGGAGTTTGGGCTCTTCTGACAGCCCAGTGGGCAATGACCTAACTTTAATAATCCTCTCCCCTCAGGGGGGAAAGTAAAGAAGGAAACTTCATAATGAAATTACTGTGCCTCAAAGATGTAGTAACTAGATTCTTCCTTTTTGCATTGTTCATGTCCGGGGCTCTGGAAACAAGATACACATTTCAGGCATGCCTAACACTTATTAATGCTCTATTTTCTGAACTGCCTTGAAGATAGATAAGGCCTTCAGCAGACTAGGCCAAGAGTATGAAGTTTGAGAAATGCTATTGAAACACACACACACACACACACACTCAGTTCAACTCTATTTATCACATAAAATTATGGATGTAATTTCTCAATTCAAAAAATTACAAGAGCCTTTTATTTTTAGACTCTCATGTAATCTTTTTCTTCCCCCAATATTTTGATCAGGATTGGCTGGGGTCGGGGTGTTTATCTCCCATTCTCACTTCTCCATGGCAGGCAAGAGGGAAAAGTCTGGGCAGGATACATGTGGCCTCTGTCTCTCTACTCCACACTCCCACCCTGAGTCTCTTATCTGAGTGGTGAGATTGGAAAATAAACATGGTGACTCGACATCTTGGAGATTTTAAAATTCAGGAAGATTTATCTGTTAGGATGGTTTTGGCTGCAAGCTACAGGTACAAGCCACTGAGGGGGCATAAACTTACTTCAGTTTAAGTAACAAGAAGCCCAGAGTCAGGGAGATCTGCCATTGGTGTTGCTGCTCTACAATGTCATCAAGGACCCAGATGCTTTCCTTTTTTCTGTTCTGTCATCCTCAGCGTGTTGACATGCCTCCCCACCTCCAGCCTTAGTGTCCTGAAACCACAACGGCTAAAGCAAAAAGAAAGGGAATCAAGAGAGGAAGGTATCTTGTTCCAAGCATCTCTCTCTCTTTCTTTTATTTATTTATTTATTTATTTATTTATTTATTTATTTATTTTATTTTATTTTTGAGACAGAGTCTCGCTCCGTCGCCCAGGCTGGAGTGCAGTGGCGCAATCTCGGCTCACTGCAAGCTCCACCTCCCCGGTTCTCGCCATTCTCCTGACTCAGCCTCCCAAGTAGCTGGGACTACAGGTGCCCACAACCATGCCTGGCTAATTTTTTGTATTTTTAGTAGAAATGGGGTTTCACCATGTTAGCCAGGATGGTCTCAGTCGCCTAATCTCATGATCCGCCCGCCTCGGCCTCCCAAAGTGCTGGGATTACAGGTGTGAGCCACCGCACCTGGCCACCAAGCATCTCTCTTTCAAAAGAGGAAAAGTCTTACAGAAGTTTCCTGCAGATTTCCTCCTAATCACATGATCTAGGTATCAAGGAAGGCTGAGAATAACAGTACCAGGCATTTTCAGCCTCTATAGTTGGAGACCAGATCTGCTGGCGAGGGATAAAAACAGGGAATAGCTGTAAGGTAGATAATCACCAGTGTCTGTCAAATGTGTAGCTTCAATTCAGGGCAAAGGCCATTTGACTACATATCAAGCTATGCTCTCTCATTTAACTTCATTCAATAAGAAAGCCAATATTTTTATCTCCTCCTGTCAGATTCTTACATCTTATATTTCTATTAGTTCCAAGCTCAGAGCAAAGAAAGGAACACAATTACTTATTATCTCTGAACACTAACAATTACTGCTAGGAGCATTGTTGACTGTAGGAAAATCAACCACCACCCATCTTTGGGCCACAATGTCTTTATCTGAAAAGCAAGGGGGCCGGATGAAAGTATCTTCAACGCCCTTTCCAGCCCTGACAGTTTATGATTCCATGACTGTGCATTCAAATGCCTCCATGCAGTGAATCAAATCATAAGCACCCTAAAAAAAAGTTATGAAAGGAAGAAATTTGACTCACATTGACTCACATTGGCCTTAGGGAATCAAAAATGGTAAATAATAATGAACTTTGAAACCAGTGTCAGTTTAATAAAAACAAGAACTTATGAATGTGCCCCAGGCATGTTATTGAAGATAGCCATGTAATAGGCTTACAAGAGTTTAGGAAAATTGCTGCTACCTTGAGAATGAGTTTTATAAGGCGAGCAGAATGACAAGGCACTAAAATAGATCTCTCCTTCATCAATTTCATTAAGCAATCATTAAGAAACCAATGACCTGTCTTGTAGTGCCACCATCTTCAAGATGTGACCTATAAAACAACCATGGAAGGGAAAGAGGGAGCCTGGAGAATTGTGTAAATCTGAAAGTGGGTACATCATTTTCACCCACATTACATTGGCCATAACTAAGTCTTATGGCCCTGATCAAACTGCAAATGAGGCTAGGGAATAAAGTTGTCCTGCCTATCCAAGAAGATGAAATAAATTGGTGAACACACAATTATTGTTCCCACCATAGCTTCTTCACATTTCTATGGAGCAATGCCTTCAAATTCTAATGAAAATGATTTTTATCTCCAAATTGTATACCAAACCAAACCTTCAGTCAAGCATGAGAGTAGAATAAAAAAAAATACAGACATGAGAGATCTCAAAAACTGTATACTCCACACACCCTTTCTCAGGAAGCTACCACATAATGTAAACAAGGAAGTATATAAAGGAAGAAGAAACTATCTAACATAGGAATCAGGGATCCAATGCAGGCAAGTATTGAAGTCCAGAAATAATAGCCGAGTAATAGGTCTAAAGAGTAGCAAATCTAAACTGGAGCAGCAGGGTAACTGCATTTGAAGGATGTGGAAAGAGGAAATGGGCTGGTGACCTATTCTATCACCAGGCCTTAGCTTATACTGCTCGCTCATCTTCCATAATAGGAAGTCATCAAATAAAGTCTAAAATTTATAAATCAATAAATAGCGGTATAGGCATATTACTTGGGAATGGAGAAGTAAATTCCAAAAGAAACAGCTAAAAATAGTTGAAAATGGTTGCCCTGGGATAACTGTACCTAGAGGAGAGGGGAAAGTGGAGCAAGAGAATGCCATTTTTTATTGTAACTCTTGGTATAGTATTTGACTTTTTAACCATGTAATATATTTTTGTATTAAAAGATTTGACATGTTTTTAAGTAAAAATGAGAGAGGGAGATAGAAGTTTTTATAATCTTGAGAATAGGCAGGATCATGGCAGACAGGAGGGAGGGAGGACTAGATTGCAGTTCCTACTCAGACAGAGCATCATGTGGAGTCTCACATCATAAACTTTTGCTCCAGAACTACTGCAGGAATACATCAGGAAAGCTGAGAGAACCCGCAGGCCCTCTGAAGGAAGTGTATTGCTCCTGCAGGACCCAAGAGACACCCCAAATACTGTGAGTGCCCAAACTGTGGAAGTGGGAAAGGGGGATTGTCCACCCCCAAACACACACCCTCAATGGGGAACCCGAAGGCCTAGATTATGGAAGAAGATTCTGACCTTACCTGGAGCTGAGTCCATTTAGAGAGCCCAGCGAAATACATGGGCAGAGGAAGCAGCGGGAAGAGCCCGGTGAGCTCTCTGGGTCATCTAAGAAGCAGTTTCTGCCTGGCCTCACAGGAGTACTTGGGAAGGACTGCCAGAGGCACTGGGAAAAGGCCACAGGGAGAAGGAAACCTCCAGCTGAACTTTGTAGCAATTCCAACCAAACGAGAAGTCTCCTGGCCAGAACTCGGGGGTGGGTTTGAATCTGGGGTACAGACCACAGGCAGGGAAGGGCGAAAGCCCTACTTGCTTTTGCAGTGGGGAGGCGGGTAGCTTGGGGCAAGTTCTCAGCCTTGCTCACCCACTGCCTGGAAACAGACTCGGTGCTGTTGCAGGGGGCACGGTGGGAGTGAGATCAGCCTTTTGGATTGCATGGGAGCTAGGTGAGGCCTGTGGCTGCCATCTTTCCCCAACTTCCCTGACAACCTGCATGACACAACAGAGGTAGCTATAATCCTCCTGGGAACATAACTCCATTGACCTGGGAACCACATCAGCTTCAGCAAGACCCACCCAAGGAGAGTTTGAGCTCAGACACGCCTAGCCCTGCCCCCACCTGATGGTCCTTCCCTAACCACTCTGGTAACTGAACACGAAGGGTATATACTTTTGAGAGTTTTAGGGCCCTGCCCACCACCTGATCCTCCCCATACTACCACAGCTGATACTCTTTTGAAAGCACCACCACCTTCCGGCAGGAGGCCAACCAGCACAAAAATAGTGCATTAAACAGCCAAAACTAAGGACCCTCACAGAGTCCATCTCATCCCTCTGCCACCTCCACAACAGCAGGTGCTCATATCCACGACTGAGAGACCCACAGATGGTTCACATCACAGGGCTCTGTGTAGACAACCCCCAGTACCAACCTGGAGCCTGGTAGACATGCTGGTGGCTCAATCCAGAAGAGAAAGAGCAATCACTACAGCTTGGCTCTCAGGAAGACACATCCCTAGGAAAACTGGGAGAATACTACATCAAGGGAACACCCCATAGGGAAAAAGAATCTGAACAACAGCCTTCAGCCCTAGACTTTCCCTCTGACAGAGCCTACCCAAATAGGAAGGAACCAGAAAACCAACTCTGGTAACATGACAAAACAAGTTTTCTTAACACACCCAAAATATCATACTAGCTCACCAGCAATGGATCCATATCAAGAAAAAAATCTCTGATTAACCTGAAAAAAGAATTCAGAAGGTCAGTTATTAAGCTAATCAAGGAGGCACCAGAGAAAAGTGACACCCAATTTAAGGAAATTTTTAAAAAATGATACATGAGGAGAGAAATCTTCAGTGAAATAGATAGCATAAATAAAAAACAATCAAAACTTCAGGAAACAATAGACACACTTACAGAAATGCAAAAATAAAAAATGCTCTGGAAAGACTCAGCAATAGAACTGAACAAGCAGAAGAAAGAACCACAGAGCTCAAAGACAAGCTTTTTGAATTAACCCAATCCAACAAAGACAAAGAAAAATGAATACAAAAATAAGAACAAAGCCTCCAAGAAGTCTGGGATTATGTTAAATGACCAAACCTAAGACTAACTGGTGCTCCTGAGGAAGAAGAGAAATCTAAAAGTTTGGAAAACATATTTGGGAGAATAATTGAGGGAAACTTCCCCAGCCTTGCTAGAGACCTAGACATCCAAATACAAGAAGTTCAAAGAACACCTGGGAAATTCATCACAAAAAGATCATCACCTATGCACATACTCATCCGTTTATCTAAAGTCAAAACAAAGGAAAGAATGTTAAGGGCTATGGGGCAAAAGCATCAGGTAAACTATAAAGGAAAACCTATCAGATTAATAACAGATTGCTCAGCAGAAACCCTTCAAGCTAGAAGGGATTGGGGCCCTATCTTCAGCCTCCTTAAAACAAAACAATTATCAGCCAAAAATCTTGTCTGCAGTGAAATTAAACTTCATAAATGAAGGAAAGATACAGTCTTTTTCAAACAAATGCTGAGAGAATTCCCCACTATCAAGCCAGCACTACAAGAATTACTAAAAGGAGTTCTAAATCTTGAAACAAATCCTGGAAACACATCAAAATAGAACCTCTTTAAAGCATAAATCACACAGGACCTATAAAACAAAAAAACAATTAAAGAAAAAAAAGGTATACAGGCAACAAGTAGCATGATGAATGGAATAGTACCTCACATCTCTATACTAACGTTGAATGTAAATGGCCTAAATGCTCCATTTAAAAGATGCAGAATGGCAAAATGGATACGAATTCATCAACCAACTATCTGCTGCTTTTGAGAGACTCACGTAACACATAAGAACTCATATAAACTTAAGGTAAAGGGGTGGAAAAATACATTCCATGCAAATGGACACCAAAAGTGAGCAGGATTCTTATAACAGACAAAACAAACTTCAAAGCAACAGCAGTTAAAAGAGACAAAGAGGGACATTACATAATGATAAAAGGACTAGTCCAACAGGAAAATATTACAGTCTTAAATATATATGTACCTAACACTGGAGCTCCCAAATTTATAAAACAATTATTACTAGGCCTAAGAAATGAGAGAGATAGCAACACAATAATAGTGGGGGACTTCAATACTCCACTGACAGCACTGGACAGACCATCAAGACAGAAAGTCAAGAAACAATGGATTTAAACTATAAACTAGAAGAAATGGACTTACCAGATACTTACAGAACATCCTACCCAACAACTGCAGAATAGACATTCTATTCATCAGTGCATGAAACATTCTCCATGCTAGAGCAAACAACAGACCACAAAACAAGCCTCAATAAATTTAAGAAAATTGAAATTATATCAAGCATTCTCTCAGACCACAGTGGAATAAAACTGGAAATAATTCCAAAAGGAACCTTCAAAACCATGCAAATCCATGGAAATTAAATAACCTGCTCCTGAATGATCATTGAGTGAACGATGAAATCAAGATGGAAATTCAAAAATTCTGAATGACGATAGTGACACAACCTATCAAAACCTCTGAGATACAGCAAAGGCAGTGCTAAGAGGAAAGTTCAAAGCCCTAAATCCTACATCAAAAAGTCTGAAAGGGTATAAACAGAAAATCTAAGGTCACACGTCAAGGAACTAGAGTAACAAGAACAAACCAAACCCAAACCCGGAAGAAGAAAGCAAATAACCAAGATCAGGGCAGAACTAAATGAAATTCAAACAAACAAAAAAAAAATACAAAACATAAATTAAACAAAAAGCTGGTTCTTTGAAAAGATAAATAAAATTGAGAGAAAGATTAACCAAGAAGAGAAGACAGAAAATCCAAATATGCTCAATTAGAAACAAAACAGAAGATATTACAACTGACACCACAGAAATACAAAAGATCACTCACATAAAGGAACACCTTTATGCACATAAAACTAGATAACCTAGAGAAGATGGATAAATTCCTGGAAAGACACAACTCTCCTGGCTTAAATCAAGAAGAATTAGATATGCTGAACAGACCAATAACAAGCAGCAAGATTGAAATGGTAATTTAAAAATGACCAGCAAAACAATTCCAGGACCGGACAGATTCACAGCAAAATCCTACCAGACATTCAAAAAAGAATTGGTACCAATCCTACTGACACTATTCCACAAGATAGAGAAAGAGGAAATCCTCTCTAAATCATTCTATGAAGCCAGTATCACCCTCATACGAAAACCAGGAAAGTACATAACCAAAAAAGAAAACTATAAACCAATATCCCTGATGAACATAGATGCAAAAATCCCTAACAAAATACTAGCTAACTGAATCCAACAACATATCAAAAACATAATCTACCATGATCAAGTGGGCTTCATACCAGGGATGTAGGGATGGCTTAATATGCAAGTCAATAAATGTGATACACCACTTAAACATAATTAAAAACAAAAATCACATGATTATCTCAATAGATGCAGAAAAAGCATTCAACAAAATCCAGCATCCCTTTATGATTAAAACTCTCAGCAAAATCGGCATACAAGGGACATACCTCAATGTAATGAAATCAATCTATGACAAACCCACAGTCAACACAATATTGAATAGAGAAAAATTGAAAGCATTCCCTCTGAGAACTGGAAGAAGACAAGGATACCCATTCTCACCACTTCTCTTCAACACAGCACTGGAATTCCTAGCCAGAGCAGTCAGACAAAAGAAAGAAATAAAGGGCATCCAAATTGGTAAAGAGGAAGTCAAGCTGTTGCTGTTTGCTGGTATGACTGTATACCTAGAAAACCCTAAAGACTCCAAAAAGCTCCTAGAACTGATCAGAGAATTCAGCAAAGTTTCCAGATACAAAATTAACATACACAAATTGGTAGCTCTCCTATACACCAACAGCAACCAAGCTGAGAATCAAATCAGAATTCAACCTCTTTTACAATAGCTGCAAAAAAAGAAAAGAAAAGAAAAAAACTTAGGAATATAGCCATCCAAGGAGGTGAAAGATGAAAGACCTCTACAAGGAAAACTACAAAACACTGCTGAAAGAAATCATAGATGACACAAACAAATGGTAACACATCCCATGTTCATGAATGAATAGAATAAATATCATGAAAATGACTATACTGCCAAAAGCAATCTACAAATTCAATGCAATTCCCATCAAAATGCCACCATCATTCTTCACAGAACTAGAAAAAACAATCCTAAAATTCATATGAAACCAAAAAGGAGCCCACATAGCTGAAGCAAGACTAAGCAAAAAGAACAAATCTGGAGGCATCACATTACCTGATTTCAAACTATACTATAAGGCCATAGTCACCAAAACAGCATGGTACTGGTACAAAACTGGGTACATACACCAATGGAATAGAATAGAGAACCCAGAAATAAACCTAAATACTTACAGCCAACTGATCTTTGACAAAGCAAACAAAAACATAAAGTGGGGAAAGGACACCCTATTCAACAAATGGTGCTGGCATAACTGGCAAGTCACATGTAGGAGAATGAAACCAGATCCTCATCTCTCACCTTACACAAAAATCAACAAAAGATAGATCTAGGAATTAAACCTAAGGCCTGAAACTATAAAAATTCTGGAAGATAACATCAGAAAATCCCATCTAGACATTGGCTTAGGCAAAGATTTCATGACCAAGAGCCCAAAAGCAAATGCAGTAAAAACAAAGATAAATAGCTGGGACTTAATCAAACTAAAGAGCTTTTGCACGGTGAAAGGAACAGTCAGCAGAGTAAACAGACAACCCACAGAGTAGGAGAAAATCTTCACAATCTATACATCAGACAAAGGACTAATCTTCAGAATCTATAATTAACTCAAACAAATTAGCAAGAAAAAAAAAAACAAACAATCCCATCAAAAAGTGGGCTAAGGACATGAATAAACAGTTCTCAAAAGAAGATATACAAATGGCCAACAAACATATGAAAAAATGCTCAACATCACTAATGAGCAGGGAAATGCAAATCAAAACCACAATGTGATATCACCTTAGTCCTGCAAGAATGGCCATAATCAAAAAATCAAAAAATAATAGATGCTGGCATGGATGCAGTGAACAGGGAACACTTTTATACTGCTGGTGGGAATGTAAACTAATACAATCACTATGGAAAACAGTGTGAAGATTCCTTAAAGAACTAAAAGTAGAACTACCACTGGATCCAGCAATCCCACTACTGGGTATCTACCCAGAGGAAAAGAAGTCATTATGTGAAAAAGAAGCTTGCACACACGTTTATAGCTGCACAATTCGCAACTGCAAAAATGTGAAACCAACCCAAATGCACATCAGTCAACGAGTGGATAAATAAACTATATATATATATATATGATGGACTACTACTCAGCCATAAAAAGGAATGAATTAATGGCATTCCTAGCAACCAGGATGAGATTGGAGACTATTCTTCTAAGTGAAGTAACTCAGGAATGGAAAATCAAACACCGTATATTCTCACTCATAAGTGGGAGCTAAGCTATGAGGATGCAAGGGCATAAGAATGACACAATGGACTTTGGGGACTTAGGGAGAAAGAATGGGAAGGGGGTGAGGGATAAAAGACTACAAATTGGGTGCAGTGTATACCGCTTGGGTGACGGGCGCACCAAAATCTCACGAATCACCACTAAAGAAGTTATGTAACCAGATACCACCTCTTCCCCTATAAGCTATGGAAATAAAAAATTTAAAAATAAATAAATACGTTTTTATAATCTTTTCCTTTATTCTACCCAAAAGTCTCACCTAGGCCCTTATTATGACCTCAAAAGGTCAAAGAGATAAAAAGGAAACAAGGCAAATGTGCACATACATAATGCCTTTTTTGAACCCCAAGCAGAGTATTTTCTCCTTCATCCAATTAAAAAAAAAAAAAAAAACTTGCCAATGCCCCCCGCTTCCTGAAGAATTTCAAGGGGAAAAGGGAAAGGGCTGGTCACAATACATCTGGTCTGAATTTGTCTGTTCTCATACTGATATAAAGAAATACCTAAGTCTGGGTAATTCATAAAGAAAAGAGGTTTAATTGGCTCATGGTTCCACAGGCTGTACAGAAAGTATGGCTGGGGAGGCCTTAGGAAACTTACAATCATGGTAGAAAGTGAAGAGGAAGCAGGCACATCTTACATGGCTGGAGAGGGAGGAAGAGAAAGAGGAGGGAGGTGTCTCACACTTTTAAATAACCAGATCTCATAAGAACTCTATCACAAGAATAGCACCTGGGAGCCAGGCATGGTGGTTCACACTTGTAATCCCAGCACTTTGGGAGGCCAAGGTGGACAGATCACCTGAGGTCGGGAGTTTGAGATCAGCCTGATCAACATGGAGAAACCCCATCTCTACTAAAAATACAGAATTAGCTGGGCATGGTGGCACATGCCTGTAATCCCAGCTACTTGGGAGGCTGAGGCAGGAGAATTGCTTGAACCTGGGAGGCGGAGGTTGTGGTAAGCTGAGATGGTGCCATTGCACTCCAGGCTGGGCGACAAGAGTGAAATTCTGTCTCAAAAAAAAAGAATAGCGCCTGGGGGAAAATCCACCCCCATGATCCAATCACCTCCCACCAGGTCCCACTTCCAACATAGGGGATTACAATTTGACATGAGATTTGGATGGGGACACAAATCCAAACCATATCAGGGCCACAGACAGAGCCCCTTGAATATCAGTAGTGACCCCATGTACATTGGTCCTCTCCTCCACTGTGCCAAAAAAAGTATAAGATATTTTACGCATTTTTCTGAAATCAAGAGGCACTATATCCTTCTTATCTAATGGCTTCATAAACCTCTCAAAAAATTTTTTTTGACCCAGAAATTTTTGGGTGGCTAATACCTGTAATCCCAGCCCTTTGGGAGGCCAACGTGGGAGGACTACTTCAGCCCAGGAGTTTAAGACCAGCCTAAGCAACACAGTGAGACCTTATCTCCACAAAAGATTAAAAAATTAGGTAGTGCATGCCTGTAGTCCCAGCCTACTAGGAAGGCTGAGGTGGGAGGATCACTTGGGCCTGGGAGGTTGAGGCCACAGTGAACTGTGATCACACCACTGCACTCCAGTCTGGGTGACAGGGCAAAACTCTGTCTCAAAAAAAAAAAAGAATTTTTTTTACAAAGAATTTTTTTTTTTTTTTAGTTTGACATGACGTTTTGGTGAGCTCATGTTGACTGCCAATGAATATTGCCTTCTTAAGTAATATATACCTTTCAGGCTTACCTTTCTAATTTCAACAACTCATCTTTTGATTTTTTTTTTTAATTTGGGCAACATTCATTGATCTCTTGGCACTACTGCTGCCCTCCGTGCCTCTGAAAGTTCACAAAAATAGTTTTGTTGTCATTTCTATAAGATCTATTAGAATGTAATTTGTTAGGTCCTAGATTCTTGACCATATTCATTGAGTGAGGGTTTAATTGCCTCTTTCAGCAACATTCATCCTATAGTCATCTGTCGAGCAATATTCCAGGTTCTGGGATAGAGGTGTAAAACATACTAAAAGTCCCTATCATTCAGGAGCTTTTCATCTAAAGAAACAGCTGAAAAATAAGCCAACAATTACAACAATTATAAATGCCATGATAGAGATTTGTGTAGGGAGCTACGGGTTAGAAGGACACTTAAACCAGCCTGCAGGGGGCAGATAAAGCTTTCCAGGATGAAACGTCCTCTGAGCATGTGAAGAGCTGGGAAGTAAATGTGCCAAGAGAAAGAAAAGGGCATTCTGCACACATTTTAAGGCTCAGAAGTAAGTAGTAACTCAGAAAGTTCAGGAACTGAAAGTCATGAAGGCACAGGGAAAAGTAATAGGAAAGGAAGGGCACATCAGAGGTGAGCAGGGTCCAGTTTCTGCTGGGAAGACACTAAGGATCTTATTCAGAGGAGTGAAATGATCAGATAGGAGTTTTATTTATTTATTTATTTATTTATTTATTTATTTATTTATTTAGAGACAGAGTCTTGCACTGTCACCCAGGCTGGAGTGCAATGGCGTGATCTCGGCTCACTGAAACCTCTGCCTCCTGGGTTCAAGCGATTCTCCTGCCTCAGCCTCCCAATAGCTGGGATTACAGGTGCCTGCCACCATGCCCAGCTAATTTTTTGTATTTTTAGTAGAGATGGAGTTTCACTATGTTGGCCAGGCTGGTCTTGAACTCCTGACCTCATGATCCACCTAACTCGGCCTCCCAAAGTGCTGGGATTACAGGCATGAGCCACCGCACCAGGCCTTCAGATAGGAGTTTTAAAAAGATCCTTCCAATCCTGAAAACTAAAGTGTGTGTGTGATAGGAATCCAATCCTGAAAACTAAAGTGTGCGTGTGATAGGAATTGAAAGGTGAGATTGAGACTCAGTGACCAGACATGAGACCACTGAGTTAATGAGGGCAGAAATCCTGAGAAGACAATGGAAGTGTGGATAAAAGAGGAGAGAGACCAGACACTGCGACTCAGGCCTGTAATCCCAGCACTTTGGGAGGCTGAGGCAGGTGGACTGCGTGAGCCCAGGAGTTTGAGACCAGCCTGGGCAACACAGTGAGACCCCATCTCTACAAAAAATACAAAAATTAGTCAGGTATGGTGGCACGTGCCTGTAGTCCCAGCTACTCGGGAAGCTGAGGTAGAGGTGAGAGGACTGCTTGAACCCAGGAGTCTGAGGCTGTAGTGAGTCATGACCATGCCACTGCACTCCAGCCTGGGCAACGTAGTGAGACCCTGTCTCAAAAGAAAAAAAAAGGAGAAAGAGCAATCAAAATCTATCTGGAAGGTTGACACTCGACAGAATCTAGTTATAAAGGATGATGGAAGAGGATACATGTCCAGTGGCTTCTCTGGCTTTGCTGATGGGATAGAGGAGTTTGGGGGAAGAGGTTTGGGAGCAGGTGAGTGTACTCTGCTGACTTTGAAAGATTTGCCAGACAGTACAGTAGAGATTACTCACAGGTAGAAAAGTAGGTCTGCACTCCAGAAAGAGGTTGGGGCAAGAAAGAAAACAACTGTTTTGTTTGTGCACAGGGTTGGTAGAAACGGTTTGGGATGAACAAGATCTTCCAGGAATTATGTGGAGTAAAGAAAAGGCGCAAAAAGTCGAATACAGAGCCCTGTAGCTTAGTACCTACTAATTTAGACCCAAGGATTTATCTCCTCAGGGATCCCGCAGTGCCTTAATCTAACAATCACCGTTTTTAAGTTCATGTAATTTTTTTTTCACATTGAACACAATTAACTTAAAGCTAGGGACAAAATCTTGATTTAGTATCCCCAGGATCAAACACACAACTAAGAACATCCACATGCTCAGTAAATATTTATTCAACAATGGCGGTATACTCATATAAGAGAGGGAGAAAAATAGCAACTCTGACATGCTTCCATTTCAAAAAATTACCAGTTTTTAGCGTGTCACTCAAAACCAACTTTTATCTAAGAACCCACTCCTTTCCCCTCTCTGCCCCCTCTTTCACTTTACTCACTTCAGAGCGCAAATCTGGTTTCTAGACTCTACCATTTGCTTTTTCCTCACTATGAAGAGTATTTTATATTTCTGAATGTCCCCAGTTCACTTTTAAAACTAAAAACCATAGAAATGGTCTTGACCGACTTCTGCTCTCCAATTACTCCTTCTCCGAGTCCCTGGCAAGGCAGGCGAGATCAGCCTCCTGGCTGGAGACGCCACCGGTGTGAGCATCCCAGCTTGAGAAAAAGAGAGCTTGATTATTCTATGGGAGGCTTTTGCAATCAGAACCTCTCCCTGGGGACAGTTTATTAACATTGGAAATTCGTCATGGTTACAAAGTACTTTGATTTCACAAAAATAAGACTGTCTTCTCTGCTAAGGTGGCAAGTCGTGTTTTGCTTTTTATAAATTAACTAGGCAAGAACCACAAGCGCAGTGTTGAAGAGCCAAGATTTCTCTCCCCTCCCTAAGCCAGCTAGCTACCTAAATACTCAGAAGACAGTGATCTGTGTATATAGTCACAAAATCAGAGAGTCAGTGAGGAAGTAAAGATGGAAAGTATTTTATCTTTAAAAGTTAGCTCTTTTATCTTTAAAAGAGCAGGCTCTAGGACCATCTGCCTATAGAATCTCATGTTCCCAGCCATTGTGTCTTGCTTGGTAACAAACTGGAAGCAAATATAGTTAAGGCACTGTGCTTAGTCTATTATAAGAACTCAATCAATATTAACCAAACAAAACAAAAACAAAAGGTGACCATGTCTGAGTTCTGGGACTGGGACTTAGCTTTAGTTAGTACAACGCAGCTGATAGTTGGGACTGGGACGCCATTCAGAGCTCAGGCCTAACTCTTACCACATCTGGGAAATGACAGTGACAAAATCAACTCCCAAGTCTCCACGGAATGGGCAGCATTTAAAGGAAAGTTCTCCTCTTCCTTTCCCCACCCTTGAGACTGGGGACTAGAAGATGTTTACGGTGCCATTTTATAACTAATAACAGAAAATATATTAAAATAACACCCAATACTGATGATGTTATGCAAATAATGTACCCAAATTCTACAGCCCATGCAAATTGACACAAATCTTATGGAAAATGATTTGCCCGTGTGTCTCAAAAGACATAGAAAGTTTTCTACTTTCCCATTCCTGGCAATTTATCTTAAAGGAAAAGAATTTAAATGAGAATACAATATATGCAAAATATATTTACTACAGCATTATCTTATAAAAATAGCAACAGAAAACTTCCTACTCATGCAAGGATAGGAAAATATCAAAGTATGTTCCATCTACACAATGGAATAATACCTATCCATTAAAATTATTATAAAGACGACAGCATGTGGAAAAACATTTGACATTAGGTTAAGGAGGAAAATCAAAATCCAGAACTATACATAATAAATGCTAGAGCTACACCTGTTTAACAATTAGGCAAGCCTATGGACATAACTGGAAAGTCATATGAAAAATTACAATTAATTTTTACAATTAATCACCCAATTAATTTTTAAGGTGAGTGGATTGTGTTAGCCATTAAAACTTAATTATTTCAAAACTCAAGGAAAGAAAATTATGACACTATTTAAACAATCCCAGGGAGGAAAACATCCCAATTCTTTTTACAAAGACACTAACGCAAAAACAAAAATAAATTAAGAGAACATCAGAAAACTGTATTATTTCTCTTATAAGTAACGATGTAAAAATGCTAAAGAAAATATCAATAAGTTGAATTCAGCAACATATTAAACAAATAATATACCATGACCAAGTTGGGCTCATTCCAGAAATGCAAGGATGATTCAGTAACAGGAAATCTGTTCATATAATTCTCCATATTAATAGACCAAAGGAGGAAAAACACATGATGTCATCTCAACAGAGGCTGCAAAAGCATGTGATAAAATAGATGTAACATTTATTTTTGACTTAAAACAATACTTAATTTCTTAGTCCAACCGGAATAATGGGTACTTTGTCAATATCATGTGTATATACATACATATATGCATATGTGCACAGTTATACTGAATTTTGATTATTCAAACCTATAAAAACTCAGCAGGAGATGCTTGATTTGACGAGTCCCTTGGAGACGAAATGGGCACAATGAACATTCAAAGGCTTGGAGCAGGCCCTGCTATTAGAGAGTGGTCTTCCCAGATTCTATCTTCAGCCCAAGTTACTTTACCTCTGTGCTCATCAAGATGCTTTGTGCTACTAACAATACCCATTCTCAACTTTCTCCAGTAGTTAAACAGACAATTCCTAGTCCCTACCCTGGCCTCCAAGGACTCTTATGTTCCCACCACTGCCGCCCTCTTATCACCAGTCTCCACCCGACTCAGCTCTGTCAGCCTTCTGGTTTTCCTAAAATGCACCAAGCACATTCCTGCCTTCCGACCTCCGAACTTGTTTCCCCTGCCGGGAAAGTTCTTTCCTCAGATGTTTTAATGGCTCACTCTCTCACTTTATTCACTTCCCTTATCAAACTGCCTCAAATAGCATGCCTCTCACACACAGGACCCCCAGCAACACTCCCTATCCCCTTACCCTGCTTTATTCCCTGGCGCTATAGTGTAGATTTATCTGTGTGTTCTTTTCTCTGCTACCAGAAAGCCAGCTTCATGAAGGTAAGTACTCTGACCATATTGTACCCTGCTGCATACCTAGTATCTACGCCAGTGCCTGGCACATAGCAGACTTATGCTGAATACGTTGTTGAAGCAAGAGAAAGCCTGACTCATATAGGTTTCAAAATCAGGAAATTTGTTGTTTCAAGTAGCAAAATGTCAGAGGTAGAATAACAGGCTCAAGGAAAGAGCAAAGCTTGGTCTCTTTATCCCTGAGATTCTCTCTGTTCCTCCCTCTTTAGCATATCAGCTTTGTCCTCACATGGAGGCTGCCCTCGTGGTCACAAGATGGCTGCAGCAGCAACTGGGGCAAGGTACTTTCTCTTTCATGTCCACTGAGAGCGAACAAGTCATTCCTTTCAGTCTGATTGGTCCCCTTTAGTTCAAGCGCCCACCTCTGAACCAATCACTGACGAGCAGGAGGGAATTCCATGATTGGTTCACATGAATCAGGACCCACCTGTAGGGAAGGCTGATGTCAGCCTCCGCAGCTTCAAGTCGTTGCATGAGAAAGGGGCGGGAAGATGCCTGAAGAAAATCAAAATTGTATGTGGAAGTGAAAAGTAGAGAAAACGGATCCTGGATAGACAATGAACCACGACCACTAAAATCTCTGACTCCAAAGGAACTCCTTAAGCCTGGGGAACTCTTTTTTTGTGGAATAACTGGCCTCCTGAGATCTTGGAACACAATCCTTGACTTGGAATATTTTTTGAGTTAAGCACCACTCTTAGATTGGGAGCTGCCTCAACACTTTTCCTCCTGGGAAAGCCTTAGCTCTGAGAAAAAGAGATAAATACAACTCTTTCTTGAAAGGGAAAAGGAGACAGAAATAATAATAATTCAAAATACATTTCACAGAGAGCAGTTTTTCCAAACTGATATCAAAGTACAAAGCATCTACAAAGTGAAATATTCCTCCACAGAAATTAAAGGTCATTTAACACATATTCAGGCAATGTGAATAAAGGTAGCAATTCAGCGCAGGAGAAAATATTTTGTCAGCACAATGAGCAAGGCTGTAAATTACTGAAAACGTCACCAGCCAGACACTCTAAAGTGTTAAACAAATAGTTTGACTAAGAAGTTGCTCTGGGCACATCTCTTGCATTAGGGTGATTTACTAGAGAATAGAGGACAAGGAGACATTCAGTGAAAAGCATCTGAGGTCTTGCCTGCCCTTTGAACCACAATGCAGTATCCTATTTCACCTGCTGCAAAAACACAGACTGACATCTAGTATGTCATTCCTGAAAGAGGTTCTTTCATATTGTTACATTGTGACTCCTTCCCTAAAATCCCGATATGACTCTTTCTTTTTAATTATCTGTTGAGGCCTCACTTACTATACTGAGACATTTTAGGGTGGATATTTCACATGCCTTGAAAATGCTGCTTTTCTCAACGTTAGATACACCTAAACTGGTGTATGTTGGCCCCCTCCCCCCAGCCCTCAATGCTGGAGGCTGCATACAACATGTAGCAAAGCAAGCCTTTGGTTTCCAACACAGAAAAGATAACACTTTGAGCCTAACTTTCTTGCTTCTTTCTAATTGTCTTCTTCAAAGGGCTTCTGGTATTCATGTGACATGAGCCCCGACATTATCCAGAATTTATAAGAACTTTCATTAAAAATATCTACTGATTTTGCGATGAATGAGAGGGAATGGTAGGAGATCTAAGAGGCATGTTATTGTATTACTAACCAAGAAAGTCAATGCAAGTCGCTCCAGAATACACAACCAGCAAGGAACAGAGCTGGGAACAGATTGTAGGTGCAAGACCCCCAGCCCAGGGATCCTTTTGCTACAACAATGCCCTGAGTAGGTGGCCAACTCCCTTTCTGGTGTGTCTTGCTATACACCCAGTTGGTTCCCGCTCTTATGCTGTGTAGTAAAGCACAGACTTAACTCTGAGGTTCCTTTCATCCAAAGGAAAGTTCTGGTGAAGATTTAAATATCCATAAAGAGATATAAATTGGAGTAAATAGGCCAGGGATAGTGGCTCATGCCTATAATCCCAGCACATTGGGAGGCCAAGGCAGACGGATCACTTGAGCTCACGAGTTTGAGGCCAGCCTGGGCAACATGGCGAAACCCCATCTCTGCAAAAAATACAAAAATTTGCCAGGTATGGTGGCGCACGCCTGTAATCCCAGCTCCTTGGGAGGCTGAGATGGGAGGATCACTTGAGCCTGGGAGGTCTAGGCTGCAGTGATCCATGATGGTGCCACTGGACTCGAGCCTGGGTGACAGAGTGAGACAAAGAGAGAAAAGAAGAGAGAAAAGGAAGGAAGGAAGGCAAGAAGGAAGGAAACTAGAGTAAATATAGGTAGAAATATATATGAAATAGATACATATTTCATATAGCATATATGAAATAGTTTTTCAAAAAAAAAAATCACAGCAACTCCTGGTTCTGGGACTTGTGAGAACTTTCTCCCACTGACGAGAACTATCTCCCACTGATGGTTCCCATACCATCTCCATAGACAGTATCAGATCAAGTTTAGGCTGTCTCAAGTTGCTTCTTATTGAAGGTAAATGGCATAGTACCAAAACAGGGTTCAGTTTAGGAAGTATACATCTCTCTAAAATGGAAAGCAAGCAAGAGAGAGGAAAAAAATGGACTGGGGGTCTGCAGAAGACAAGCAAATGTTTACAACAGTCACTGAGTGGCATGGAGACAGAGGGGTTTAAGCTGAGTAAACAGGCAGACAGGCTGCAATAAGGGGTCAGAGGAGATGAAATGACACATCTGCAGAGACACCAATTCCCAGGTCTACATGACTTTCTTCAGCAGCAACCAGCACCCCAGGCCAGCAAGGGTACAGAAAAGCAGAAAGCAAAGTAAATTGAGCCAAGATCTCCAGGCCAGGTGAAAGACAAGAGGCTTGGGAACTCTGTGTCACCAAAAAAGTGGGTGAGAGAATGAGGCAGGAGTCTGAGCTAAATAGATGAGGAAGGGAGAGAGGAACAGGGAGGGTAGACAGCCCATGGGGTTCTTGCAGCAAGAGCCATGTCACATTTTGAATCTCCAGCACCCAGAATAGTAGATGCTCAATGTATACTGAGTTTATGAATGAATGAGTGAAATGGATAAATGAATTCACACACAATCCTGAGTGTACACACACACACACACACACAGAGATTGAGAGAGAGCAAGAGACAGAGAGAGAGAGAGCCTTATATACCATACTAGAAGACCAGGGTCACCATCGGACAGAGTTCACCATTATTGTTAATTCTGTTCATCCTTGTTACCTCATTTGGGTTCTTCATTGCTTCCCTTGCCATGCCTTTTAAGATCTAAAATTTTGACTTAGGCTCTGCATTTTGGGGAAGTCAAGTAAAGACAGGGAAGTCTCCTGTGAGACGTCTACAAAAGAATTTCCTCTCCAGTGGAAAGAGATCTGTAAGGAGAAATTCTTCTTCCTCCTTCTTGATGTAATGATATGAGGGCACGGTGCCTGGAGCTGTGGCAGCCATCTTGCAAGCAGGAGGATACGAGCCTGTGAATGAAAATCAGTACGATGAGGACAGCAGAGTGGTGACAGTAAAGTCCCTGGCCCTTTTGGTATAAAAAATTAATTATCAGACTTATTATGTGAGTTTATAAATGTTTTCATTCCATAAGCCATGGTTATTCCTATTTTCTATTAGTTGCAGCTCCATCCCGCCTGACACAATGACACCAAAACAGTGTCCCTCACCTGCAGGTTTTTGTTACACAAGGCTGCTGCAACAGGGGACATGGCATTGAACTCACTAACCTGAAATATTCATGAATTTAGGTCAGGAAGTGCAGAAGCATGATTACTTAGGGTTGGTCCATGGGGATATTGCTGATGATATTTCTGACCAGTTAATTCAAGAGAGACTGATGGAAACAGATAAAATCTAAGCCTCATATCAGCCAATAATTTGACCTCCCCCTTCCTCTCAATCAACAAAACAAATTCATATAAAATGGTTTACAATTCATATTTGTTGATCTTACTATGTACCAGGCACTATGTTGAGCACTTCATACAAATTATCCCTTTTAATCCTTGGGACAATCCTATGAAGTAGAGAATATTATCATTTCCATTTTAGAAATGGGAGGGAAGTCAAGCTGAAAGTAACCATCTTATCTTGCTGTTAAGTTTCTTCTCTGTTATAATCCTTACCCTTTGGTGTTAATGTTAATAAGTAATACAATATGCAATTATCAGAAAATGAGAGAAAGAACACAAAAATGCAAGAGACCCCAGTAATCAAGTGTTACAGTAAACCTAATCAGTGTGTAGGCAAATAAAGCCAACTTATTCAGAATTTAGAATAAGATAATTTGGAAAAGTTAACTTTTACATGTCTCTTCCAATTCCATTATCCAATTTCTCTTTAATGGGCTCTAAGTGGGTTTCTACCTCACTCCTTCCACTAGATCCAGGGAAAGTTTCTTTCAGAAAGCATATCCACATATTACTGAACATTCTCCAGCCATCTTCAAAGTTTCTCCTAGATAATTAATCTTCTTTTCATGTTCATAAGCCACCAATTAGATGTCACCCATGGTAATGAAAGCCATATCATTAAAATATAAAACTTTTAAAAACACATCTTACAAAGAAACCACAAAGAAAACAAAGAGATATGTTTGTTTACTTTAGAGTAACATAGTAACTCTATACCATTTAGACAACTCTCCAAGTAAACCACAATTTCTATTATTTATAACCATGACATTTGATCAAAGGAGAATACATGTGGCTTACTTCTCCATGCTTTTTTCCCTGGTAGTTAAGCCAAACACAAATTTCATTATCTGGTTTCTAGTCACAAGAATGACTGTGATTGTTCTCAAATCTCAGACATGACAGCCAAAAATTTTTGAGAGGGATTGTAGGTAAATCTGAAGAAACAGAAAATAGTAGTAATGGTAATGCTTTTTAGAAATAGTCTGTCAAATGGAGGAAAAAGGTTATGAGTAGAGTTTTTTTTTTGTTTGTTTTTGTTTTTTTTTTTTTTTTTTTTTTTTTTTT
>NC_045439.1:43153780-43274091 GCF_002776525.5 Piliocolobus tephrosceles | reverse complement strand
TTTTTTTTTTTTTTTTTTTTTTTTTTGAGACAGAGTCTGGCTCTGTCTCCCAGGCTGGAGTGCAGTGGCCGGATCTCAACTCACTGCAAGCTCCGCCTCCCGGGTTTACACCATTCTCCTGCCTCAGCCTCCTGAGTAGCTGGGACTACAGGCGCCCGCCACCTCGCCCGGCTAGTTTTTTTTTTTTTTTTTTTTTGTATTTTTAGTAGAGACGGGGTTTCACCGTGTTAGCCAGAATGGTCTCGATCTCCTGACCTCGTGATCCGCCCGTCTCGGCCTCCCAGAGTGCTGGGATTACAGGCTTGAGCCACCGCGCCTGGCCTTGTTTTTTTTTTTTTTTTTTTTTTTTTAATGCACTAAAGGAATTCTGTAATCTCTTCTCTTAGGAACTTGTCGCTCAAATTCATGGAGGTTCCAGGATAGCTTTAGGACAATGTGGTGTCATACTGGGTTTTCTAGCTCTCTGTAAGTATTCCGCAGCAGACTTCGGAATACTTTTCTTTGAAGAAAAGCGACAACAATTGTTTCTCAGAGGTTACTACTTGCACTCACTCTCCTCACGAAGAAAAATATCTAAACTACTCCTTGTATAAAACTTTCACTTGGTGATGAGGGAGAAATCTATGGGAATATATATACCACACTGAAATGTGCTAGTAAAGCTGCAAGAGAGAAATGTACCACTCAGGTAAGTCCACATATTAAAGCATATATATAAATCTACTAGGAAAAAAAAACATTGAGAAACCAGTAGAATCGTATCAAGCATTTTACATGTATTATCTAATCCAGCAACCACCCTATGAGTTTGGTGATATTAACTTCATTTTACAGGAAAAGAGAATAATAAACTATCAAAAGTGATGTTTAAAACTTGTTGACTCAATCATTCCCTGTCCTACACATGTATTTGTATGTGCTTCACTTCAACTGATAATTTAGAAATTAAAACTTTAGGCTGAGCGCAGCGGCCCATGCCTGTAACCCCAGCACTTTGGGAGGCTGAGGCAAGAGGACTTTTTGGAGGCCAACGGTTTGAGGTTACATAAACTATGACACACCATTGGGTTCCAGTCTGGGTGACACAACAAGACCCCATCTATACAGAAAATTTAAAAATTAGCCAGAAGGTGGTACTTACCTATAGTCCTAGCTACTCATGAGGCTGAAGCAGGGGGGATTGCCTGAGCCCAGGAGCTCAAGGCTGTAGTGAGCCAAGACTGCACCACTGTACTCTGGCCTGGGGAACAGAGCAAGACCTGTCTCTTAAAAAAATTTGTTTAAACAAAAAAAGACTTAATCACATGAAATCATTGAACACAAGAGTAATACTGGCTGTACATGTGAATAGACATAAGCTTTGTCTAGATCACTGGTTCCCAAACTTGTTGGTCTCAAGATCACTTTATTCTTTTAAAGATTATTGAGGTCCCCCAAGAGCTTTTGTTTTTGTTGGTTCTATTCATCAATATCTACCACAATAAAAATTAAAACTCAGTAATTAAAAAAAAATCTGCCTATTAATTTTAAAATAACAATAATAAACTCATTGCATTTTAACATAAATGATGCATTTTTGTGGAAAAAATTACCATGTTGTCAAAAAATAGCAAGGATCATTGCTTTCTTTTACACATTCACAAATCACTTTAATGTCTGACATAGAGAAGCATCTAGATTCTCATGGGTATATTTATATTCAGTCTATTGTATTATTTTTTTTAGCTGACTTATGTGAAGAAAATCTAGCCTCACGATGATACATAGTCAGAAATAAGAGGAATCTTTTAATACTCTTTTTAGATAATTGTGGATACTCTTTGATACTAAACCAACACTCAACCAAAACTTACATTTCAATATGCAGCAGAAGTACATTAAGCATACTTATATCATCACCCCAAATATTAAACTGATTCAAGTACTGAAATTGAGTAAAATGAATAATTTTTGCTGCTTTATCAAGGACATTCTTAAGTGAAACTAGTACTATATATATATATATATATATATATATATATATATATTTTTTTTTTTTTTTTTTTTTTTTTTTTTTTTTTGAGACCGAGTTTCACTCTTGTTGCCCAGGCTGGAGTGCAATAACATGATCTCGGCTCACCACAACCTCTGCCTCCTGGTTTCCAGCGATTCTCCTGCCTCAGCCTCCCGAATAGCTGGGATTACAGGCATGCACCACCACGCCCAGCTAATTTTGTATTTTTAGTAGAGACGGGGTTTCTCCATGTTAGTCAAGCCGGTCTCGAACTCCCGACCTTAGGTTATCTGCCCGCCTCAGCCTCCCAAAGTGCTGGGATTACAGGTGTGAGACACCATACCCAGCCAACTAGTACGATTTTTTAACTGAGAATGTGTGGTGGTAAAAATTTTAATTTTCTCAAGTGGTAGTTTCGTAAAGGTTAGTGGTAATGTAGAATCTGAAACCATATCAATAAACTTTTTATACTGAATTAGCTTAAAATCTGCTGATCTATCTTACATTTTGAACGGATCTCTTACCCAGGCAGGAGTTTGTAATATCCTGCATCAATCACTTAGAAAACATTAGTTCACTGACTTGGGCAAACCTTCCAAGTGTTCTCATATTTTGTCATACAAAATTTAAAAAATACATTAATTAATATTACCAGCATTCTCATCAGAAAAATCTTGGAGGCTGTCAAGTTCACAGTAGCAGAAACAGGTTTTCCAAAATTCTAATTTTTCCTTGAAATCTCAAATTGTATTGTTGACAATAAATACTGTCAGTTATTTTCCTTGAAATGACAGGTCACTCACTTCATTTTCTAGAAGATATCTGCCAAGTATCCAATTCTAAATAATCACAGTTTGTCTGTCATTCCTTCAAGTAAAAATTGGGTTCCATGGGGGGTAAAGTCAGCTACTCCCGCTCTCAATCACACAAGCACTTTTCCTCAAGACAATAGTTATAGTTCAAAATGTGGCACACCCACATTGTGTAAACCTCTCGTAGCATCATCACACAAAAATTAAGATGATTTCAGGATGGAAATTTAGTAAAATTAATACTTTTTACTGCTTTATCAAGAATTTTCATAAGTGAAACTAGCATTATTTTTTTTAACTGAGAATGTGCGGTGGTAATTTTTTTTTTTTTTTTCTTTGAGATAGAGTCTCATTCTGTTGCCCAGCCTGGAGTGCAGTGGCGTGACTATGGCTCACTGCAACCTCCACCTCCCAGGTTCAAGGTGATTCTCCTGAGCTTCAGGAGAATCAGCTTCCTGACTAGCTGGGATTAAAGGCACGCACCACCACACCCAGGTAGTTTTTGTATTTTTAGTAGAGACAGGGTTTTCACCATGTTGGCCAGGCTGGTCTCAAACTCCTGACCTCAGGTGATCCACCTGCCTTGGCCTCCCAAAGTGCTGGGATTCCAGGCATGAGCCACTGCACCCGACCATGTGGTGGTAAAAAAAAAAATTTTTTTTTTTGAGATGTAGTTTCACTCTTGTTGCCCAGGCTGGAGAGCAATGGCATAATCTTGGTTCACCACAACCTCCATCTCCTGGGTACAAGCGATCCTCCTGCCTCAGCCTCTCGAGTAGCTGGGATTACAGGCACACCACCACACCTGGCTGATTTTTTTTGTATTTTTAGTAGAGACGGGGTTTCTCCATGTTGGTCAGGCTAGCCTTGAACTCCCAACCTCAGGTGATCCACCCGCCTCGGCCTCCCAAAGTGCTGGGATTACAGGTGTGAGCCACCACACCCGGCCGGTGGTAAAAATTTTAATGACTACTTTTACTGTTTGGTGTTGCTGCCTTTATTCATGCTAAAGCACCGGCACTTTTGTCCTCCACTGCTTTTATGCCATCAGTGCAAATGTCAATACATCTAAAAGAATAAATGACATCTTAAACAGTTTTTACCTTGCAAACCTCCTGAAAAGATCCCAGTGTCTGAAGACCACACTTTGAGAACCATGGCCTTACAGAAGATATAGACTAAAACTAGAAAGAGGGAAAGGGGAAGAGAGAGAGAGAAAGAGAGAAAGAGATAATTTGATGTTTTGCTCATTTGTTTCTAGAACTCACTGTTTTTTTTTTTTTTTTTTTAACCTAACCTTACTCATGGTAGAACTAAAACAAATAAAATCTCAATACATTTTCCAAAAGGTATTCACCAACTTCGACTAACAGTCATGAGGTTAGCAACCCATTGACTCGTACTGATTACAAAATATTTCAAAATCAAATTTCTATGGTTTTTAGGAAAAGCTGCTTTAACTGGAGAAGGGCCTTTATATTAGACACTTAATCCATTAACAAAGCTGAATTTCAGATACGGTATCGGGAGTTGCAAACAACTTACATTTCCTCTATCAGTGAAATGACCAAAAAATTGAGCAGCAGAAAGTCAATATATGGAAATTGGACTCAGTTCTTCCCCTGTTTAAGCCCTTTCAGTAACTTTAGATTGCTCTTGGGATAAAATCCAAACCCTATGCCATGACCTTGGAAGCCGTGTGTGATCTAGCCGCTGCCTGCTTCCCCAGCCTGGCTCCTGCTCTCTCTCCACTTGGAACATCTATCTCCTCAAGGCCTTCACTCCAAGCAAAAGACTAAATATCACCCTGAATTTTTAAAATTCTAGTTAGATAAATGACAGAAATAAGAAAGAGATAGATTTTACATATAGTATATATCACTTAAGAAACAACATCTTAGAAATCCTTTTCTTAAAAAAGATACATTTATATGATTTTTAAAGCAATCAATATTAACAGTTCTGTTATCACTCTGACCCCTTTTATCCTCTTCTTCCCTCAGGCAACCATTTATATTAATTTCTTAATTATGTTTCCAGTGTTTCCTTAGGCAAATACAAGGAAATAACAACAACAACAAAATCCTTATATTTGCCTCTTTTTTGTACAAAAAAAAAAAAAAAATGCATACTCTAAACTCTTCAGAAATTACTTTTTTTTTTCCCACAAAATGATACCTCTTTGAGATCTCACCTTGCCAGTTCATAGAGAGCTCCTCATCCTTTATTTTTTGCTACATGCTATGGCAAAGGATATTCCATCAGTTCTCTATTGCTTCATTGTCTCCAGTGTTCTGCTACCACAAACCATGCTGCAATGAATAACTGAACACATTATGACTGTTTTTTAAACCTAGTCTTTCACCTCCTGATCAGGAGGAAAGTATAAGCATGCTTGTATTCTAACCCCTTAGCCAGCCCCTTGATCCTGTTAGCTTCCAATTTTTCATTCTAGAGCTCCAAGGAGCTTCATTTTAAACAGAATTCCAGAAAATACAAATAAGAGAAACCAACTCTAGTGAACTTAAAATAAATAAGAAAAGGCCAGGTGCGGTGGCTCACACCTGTAATCCCAGCATTTTGGGAGGCTGAAGTGGGCAGATCACTTGAGGTCAAGAGTTCAAGACCAGCCTATCCAACACGGTGAGACCCCATCTCTACTAACAATACAAAAAATTATCTGGGTGTGGTGACGCATGCCTGTAATCCCAGCTACTCAGGAGGCTGAGGGATGAGAATCACTCAAACCCAGGAGGTAGAGGTTGAAGTGAGCTGAGATTGCACCACTGCACTCCGGACTAGGTGACAGAGCAAGATTCTGTCCCAAAAAAAAAAAAAAAGGAGAGAGATTGAGAGAGAGAGAAATGAGAAAAAAGTCTGGAGAACAGGCTCAGACATTAGCAGGGCAGGACTGCCTCAGTCAGGCTGACATGGGGTGGCCCTGGACAGTACAAGCCATCACTGGTACCCCTGCCTTCTGGCACCAAACCGTTCTGCTGTGCCTCCCCTACCAGACATCCAGCGGAACTCCCCTCATGACACAATGAAATGATGTCTCTTCTAGAGGCATTACTCTAGATTCTACAACTCTGAAAAGGGGTGGGAGATGAGCTCTGGATTTTCTCAAGGGTAGGAAAGAGATTCAGGTGTTTGGCAGTTGAAAACCCAAGAAATGTGTACCAAATTAGCAGCACAGCTGCAACTGGAACCCAGGTCTCATGGTCATGAGTCTGGGCTCTCTCCCCTCTGCTTTAGTAAGTTGTTCTATCTCAATGAAGACAAGGCTAGAACTGGCTAGAACTCAGATCCTCCGGCTCCTCCACCAGCTGCAATGCTGTCATTCATGAAAGTCCATAGATTTGCCATTATAGCTGACCAAGAATGGAGAGCAGCCAATTATTTCCCTCATCTCTATTTAGACTATTTCCAATCATTGTTACCCTGTAGGGATCTAGATGTGCCAGCATTTGTAGAGATGTCTGGCTGATAAAATGTCAAATAAACCAGCTTTCAACTTCTATCCATAAAGTTGTAGCAACTCAGGGCTAGAAGGGACTCTGCCAAGGCATCAGGCCAATGTTTCTTAATCCAGATACACTCAGGATGAACCTGAGTACCTCTTTTGTGACTCTTGATAGTACTGGCCTAGAAGGGGACAATCTGCAGACATCTCCTTATGCTTGAGGAGTGCTAGGCTGACCTGCAGTCCTCTCAACATGTCAGACCACAAAGGGCAAATCCTCACTTGGAAAGCAGGTGATGTCCCCTCTTCCCTGCACACACACACACACACACACAGACCCTCTCATTCCCAACTGGTGTGCCCTCACCCTCCAGGAAACTCCACTCCTTACCACATGAAAAATGAGGCTGTAGCTTCTGCCCTTATTCATATCTGGCAATGTCTAGCATATGCATAAGCCAGATGCGAATGAACATTTTCCCAAGCACAGATTTTTTATGGCTCCAAAGGGAGAACTGTGTTCTGCTGAGTGAGAGGAAAACGAGTTTCCAATTCCAATACAGTCTCTCCACTGGCAATGGCTGGGGTCATTTTTCTTTAAAATTCTTTACATGAAAACAAATCTTGTCCCAGCAAGTGTTAATTTTCCAGCTAGAAAGCATGGGCTGGTCTGATATGACAGAAGTACACTCTTCTGAGATACTCCTTCAGCCAAGTACCTGGTGTGACTGAGCCACAGTAGCCTCTGCCCCATCTTGGCCTCCTTTGATTTTGAAGACCTTGCAGTAGCCATCCTAGACGCACAACACCAACTCCAGATAACTTCCTCTGATGCTTAACTCTTTCTCTTGAAGATAATACAGATTATCCCCCATATCAGATAATGCTGCAAGCAGTAATGTCTCATATTTCTGCCACATACCTTATTCATCAGCATCCTAGGTGCTGTAATAAATCACCACCAAGTGGTAACTTACTCTTTCACCCTTCTCATGGCCAGAAGTCCAAAAGCAAGGTGTGGGCAGGGGTGGTTCCTTCTGAAAGCCCTGAGAGACAGCCCATTCCATCCCTCTCTCCTAGCTTCTCAGGGCTGCCAGCAGTCCTTGGCTTAGAGCTACATAACCACAATCTTCGCCTCTGTCTTTATATTACCTTCTCCTCTGTGTATCTGTGTTTCTATCTCTCTCTTTTATAAGGGCACCTGTCATTTTAGGGCCCACCTTAAATCCAGAATGATCACATCTCAAGATCATTAACTTGATTATATTTGCAAAGACCTCACTCCAAGTAAGGTCACATTCACAGTTCCTGATGGACGTATCTTTTGGAGGGGCACTATTCAACTCACTACACTCAAGGGAAGACAATATAGGAAAGCCCAGCTGCTCTTAAGAGGAGACAGGCTGGGGTGGAGAAATGGTAAGGAGGCTCTGCTCAGCCAGCCTGTCCTCTGTCTCTGGACAGGTTACACTCTAGGCTTGATGGCGAGACATAATGTGACACAACTTGAGGTGAATTGGAAACTACTTTTTTAAGAGTTAATAAGAATTATCTTTTTTAAAAGAATTAGCATTTTCTACTTAGCAAGAGACTGTAAAACTGCCTATTTATCACATCAACTAAAATGATCGTTACCTATATGACCTGTCCTTGGAAGCCCCGTCTCCATCCAAAACGGGAAACAGATTGTGAGTTTTAATTAAAATTGGTTGGAAAGTTGGACAAAGACTCTCAGGGGTGAATATGAGGTTGGGCCAGCCACCATCGAAGGAGCTTTCCCAATAGTGAGGGGTAAAAATGAATCTTCCAAAAGAGAAAAGATAATATATTTACATAACCATAGAGAATAGGATCGTCACTAGGACTAAGGATTACATCAATCTGGATGAAATGGAAACATCTGTAAGGATGCTGCTGCTCATGCAGTAGTAATTTCCCATGCAGAAGAATGATGCACTTGGTCAACCGTGATGTAAGGATGCCAAGACGGAAGGACATGCCCATGACATTCAAGATATCATGCTGAATTAAGTTCATGAGATACATACCAAGTTAGACAGGCATGATCCTTAGGGCATTCAAATGTCTGGAGATTTGTCACTTTGGTATCTGCTACAGAGAAACATTCCAGATTAATAGGGACCAACCATGAATGCCAAGCAGCACTCCTGAACTGCGGGAGGCCCCTAGCTGGGATCCCAAGGCTCACCTTCAGGGAGTATCCCCAGGAGTGCACATCAGCCATGGCCTACCATGACAACTTGGCTTGTTAGAAGCAGAATATGGTTTTTCCAGCCTGAAGCCTTTTTGTCATGTGTCAGGATGCTTGAGGTTCCCTGACTGCCACTCCAGGGGACACTCATCATGGGAGCTGCCCATCCTACTGGAAGGTCAGCCTGCTGGAGGAAATATGTGGGCAGTGATCCAAGAGCCTGCTGGGTAGTTCATGTCTTTCCAGGTGGATTAGGAATCACAAAGCACAAAGCCATCCCCAAATGTCCCATCCCTAATTCCCCTTTAAGCTACTCTCACCCAGTTGTGTCCTCCTTGATGCTAATATTTCCCAAGAACCCCAGAATCTATACCAATAACTTAGCTTCAAGAGAATTTGTCCTACTCACGAAGCACAGAGATAGTGAACCCTAAAGGCATATAAATGTGCAGAGAAGATAAATCTGTCTATGATGATAAAATAACAGGGCCAGGACAACAGTATCATCCTTGCCCAAAAAAGCTAACTGTCATCCAATAGCTTTTCTTACATCTATAACCCAGCTGGAAGAATGGTAAACCTTCGCTCAGCACTTCTGGAATGCAAGTGAATCAACTGTCAACCTTCTTTAACTCTGCTTGATGAAAGGCTTACACAAAGCCTATCAGTAGAAATTTTGACACATGGAAGTGGGGTGCTACTGTGACAGATACCTAAAAATGTCAGAGTGGCTTTGGAATTGGGCAGAGACTGGATGAATTTTAGAGTATCGTAGAGAAAACCTAAATTGGCTCAAATAGGCTATAAGTAGAAGGGATTTTGAGGATGGTTGCTGATGAAGGTGCAGAAGGAAATAACACGTTATTAGAAACCAGAGGAAGGGAGATGCTTGGAGTGGCAGAAAGCTGAGCAAAGTTGTTTCCTGTGGTATACGGAAAGCAAAACATTAAGGAATGACCTTGGTTATGTAACTAAAGGGATTTCCAAGCAAGATGAAGAAAGAACTACCTGGTTTCTTCTTGCTGCTTATAATAAATTGCACAAGGATACAGATAAATTGAAGGAAAACCGTTAAAACAACAAAGAACCAGGACTTAATCATTTGGGAAAGTATTAGATTGCCTAGATAGCAAAATACGTTAAAATTAAGAAATGGCTTCTTAGCACTGTCAGGAAAATGTGGCATGGAGAAAAGGCCAAGACTGTGACTAAATAACCTTTTATTAGAAGCTAAGACAGAATCTAAGACAGAGTAGTTTTCAGTCACTCAAAGGGCCCTTTCAACACATTAAAGCATGCCTTACAGATGCTTTAATCAAACCAGAGGGACCTGGGAAGCCTAAAACCCTTCTCCCTCAGTCTTCTCAGCAACAGGCCAAAGTAGAGAAGGGCTATCTCAAAAAGATCTGTAGGTGTGGCTTTTGTTGAATGACATGAACCCCAATGAAATCTGTGGAAGACCTGCAAAGTTTTCAAGGAAGTTATTTCGGCAAAACCACTGCCAAATTGGACTGAAGGGAATAGAGATAGTACAAAATGTAGAGGTGCATTTACTTATAGTAAACAAGCTGGCTGAACTCGGTGGCTCACACCTGAAATCCAGCACTTTAGGAGGCCAAGGCAGGCGGATCACAAGATCAGGAGTTCGAGACCAGCCTGGCCAACATGGTGAGACCCCATCTCTACTAAAAATACAAAAAATTAGCCAGGTGTGGTGGCAGGCACCTGTAATCCCAGCTACTCAGGAGGCTGAGGCAGGGGAATCGCTTGAAACCAGGAGGCGGAGGTTGCAGTGAGCCAAGATCGTGCCACTGCACTCCAGCCTGGGTGACAGAGTGAAATTCCGTCTCAAAAAAAAAAAAAGAAAGAGAAAGAAAACAAGCTGATACAACTAAGCTGCAAATGCATGCTATCTTCTACTTTAAAAAAGGATGGATGACTCGGAGGGTGGAACCAACAACTCAAAGGACAAAGTTAAGAGCCAAAGAGGATTATTCTCAGGACTCCTTTGTACTTTCCATTTTCCCCTTTTACACAGAAATATCTATAGCTATTATCCTATGCCTATTCCACAACTTTGTTGTGGGCAGGGTGATAACTTGTTTCTCTAGTTTTAAACACTGACAGATCTAGGGGAAATTCACCCAGAGTGAAGTTTCTGAGGGATGGTGAGATTCTAGACTTTGAACAGATGCCATAATGGGATGAGACTCTTCACCCCTTGGGAGAAGACGAATGTATTTTGCATGTGAAGGGACACGTGGGAGGGGGCAAATCATTGAGAATCAGAGAGCAAACTGTAGTGGACAGATTCTGAGATGGCCTTATTGATCTCCGCTTCTTGGCATTCACACTGTTGTGTAATCCTCTCTCCTGAGTGCGGCCTGTGCTCATGACTTGTTTTTAATCAATAGAATACGGCAAAGGTGATGACATGCCACTTCTGTGATCACGCTGCATAAGGCTGTAATGCCCATTTTGCTAGAAGACTCCTTGCTGCCTTTGTGTAGCAAGCAGCCATGGTGGGGAGGTTCACAGGGTAAGGAACTGAGGATTGTCTATGGTCAACAGCCAGTTAGAAACTGAACGTAGCACCCAGCCAAAGGCAAGCAAGAGACAGGTTCTCGGTTTTATAATTGCAAGGAACTGCATTCTGCCAACAACCATGTGAGCCTGGAAGCAGATCCTTCCCCAGTCAGTCCTTAATAGACCATAATTCTGGACTATGCCTCGACTATAGCCTCATGAGAGATCTCAGAAGACCCAGCTAAGCCACGCCCAGATACCTAATCCGCAGACACTCTCAGACAATATATGTGTTTTGTTTTACATTGCTAAGTTTGTAATAAATTGTTATACAGCAACAGATAACTGATAAAAACTTTAGCAAACTAACCAGGGCTTTCCAGGAGTCTCTATGTAGAGCATAGCACTCAGATGTCTATGCTCAAGGCCCTGTGGCGGCTTCCCATGGAGAAAAAAAATGGGCTCACTCTGCAAATACTTAGGCTAGTGGATATGTTTATTATGCATTTATTATTCATTCACTTATTTATCCAACACACGCTTACTGAGTACCAACAATGTGCAAGGCACTTTTATTTTAGGAGCTGGGCTACTGCTATGAGTGAGACAGACAAAGCCTTTGCCATGACAGAGCTGACATTCTAGAAAGGGAGGTAGTCAACAGGTAAGTAAATAAATTAAGTAAAAGGTAATTTCAAATGGCGGTCAGCTATTCAGTAAATAAATATGATGATGAGATGGGATTGATTTGGGAGAAGGGACCCTGTTTTAGGTAGACCAGTCAAAAGAGTCCACTGACGAGTTGACATCTAAGCAAAGAGGGTGAAAAGCAGCCAACCATACAAAGTGCCAGGGACAGAGGAAACAGCAAGTGCAAAGGCCCTGAGGCATGGCCAAGGACAGGACGGTGGCCAGTGGGGTTAGGATGGGTGAGAAAAGGAGAGGAGCAGTGGGAGAGAGGATGAGAGGTAGCATCACCTTGAAGGCCGTGGTCAGGAGTCTAGTTTTTATCCCTTGCGTATCAGGTAGTTTTGGAAAGGTTCTAGAAAGAGGAGTGACATCAATCCATTGCCCTTTCTTCAGGCTTTCTGTCGTTTATCTGAATCAGTGATGAACCACAGGATGGAAACAAACTATGAGTTTCCTGGGAAAAAACATAGCAAGATATTTGTATGTATTCCTTTAGGTGCTCATAGTCCTGTTTCTTTTATAACCTAAACCTGGAGACGTACTGCTCTCCCAGGTGTTGCTGAATACAACCATGCAGTTGGCCAGGACGGTCATTGTTGTGGGCACCCCCACAGGAAGTCACGCCTGAGGAAATCATGACTGGTCCTTCTAGAAGTGGAGACAAAGCCACACCTGGCCACCAGGTATACACTGGAGCACCACAGCCTCTTGTCACTAGATGGTGACAGAGCAGAATACAGTCTTTCCCAACCTATCTTCTCTCTCTCACTTCAGTTTCTCGTTTTTGTCTTTAAAAAGAAACCAGTAAAAATTCAGCAAGCCACTCATGTATGACACACGCAGTTTTCTGCAAGGATATTACACTTTGATAAACAGTAAAAATGAAAGGATGCATGTAATTTCTTAATGAAAATAAAGCCTCCTATTGATGTGTTTTTTATTCATAAGCTTTTAAAATGATTCTCCCCAGCACTTCCCTTCTCTCCCCCATCTGCTGTAATATTAGCTAAATTGTCCTTTCAGCCAGCATTTATGGATCTTCAGAGGTTCCTCTCTGTGATAATTCCTCATTAAATCACCAATAAGAAGGATATGAAACTACAGCCCTCACAAGGTTGCCTGGTGACCTTCGGCCCTGAGATTTACAATCTGCGGAAGCAATAAACTTCCTTTCCCTCTCCCACCAATGGCCTTCTCTCAGGTCCCTCCATGTGGCCCCTTCCCAGCCAGCCAGACCTCCTGTAGCCAGCACTGGGCTTTCTAAAGACACAATGTTGTTCCGGAGTTCTCACAAAGAAACTGGCCTTCCTTTGCAAATCCACAAGCTTGATTTGTTTAGTCATCATCACTTGACACTTCGGATTGCTCATTACGTGAATTCACTATTGTCTGAGACGCTCCAGGTGCTGAAGTGCAATGGGGAACAGTGATAATATCCGTTTTGTGTCAGTGAAATAGCCTGTAAACGCCTAACTCATTAACACCATCTGATGTTCACATTTCCTCATTCAAGCAAACTAGGAGGCTATTTGTGCCAGGTTTCTTTCTAATCTGGGATACAATAAACAGTGGCACAAATCAATTCCTGACCCCTGCATTCTCAAAAGCTAAAAAAAAAAAAAAAATTATGTATCTGGGGAGGTATCAGGCAATCTGTTCCTTCCTAACGCTTGATGTGGATCTGCTTTCTCTTTATATATGTCATCATGCTGGCCTCAAAGAAAGCCCCTTTATACCAATAGGCCTGTCTCAATCTGCTGAGTCTGTCTCAGGTTTGTGACACTGAGCTTTTGAAAAAAGAATGCAGGCTATTTATTTGACCCATTTTTCAGGCATTGAGACTTCAGTAAAACATGGTTATGCCTCCTGCATGAACACTCTCTTCTCTCCTTTTTTGACCACTTTTAACTAATTTTAATGTCTTAAACTGTCAGTAATTGCTTCCACATTTCCAATTTGCTTATACTGCTCTTTCTTGTTTTAGCAACTCTACAAACATTAAGGATTCAGCTCTCTTGTACCACCTATACGTCTTCGCTCCCACCCTAATAGAGCTATAGCACCATTATTAATTAAATCAATAATCAAAGTTTGTGACTAATATGACTATAAATATTCTCTTCCAGCCCAGTAATATACTGATTACTTTTCCTCTTACAAAGCTTTTTCCCCTAGAGTCTCTAATTGGCTGTCTTATTCTCTTACCCTGTCTGCCATTTACACTTCATTAATCCTTTCCAATTATTGTATCAGTTTTTCTACAAAGCCCTTCCTTCAACCCTCCCCTGCCCCTTTTTTGTTGCTTGCAGAGTGTTTTATCCCCATGCTTCAATCTGCACTGGTTGCTTTCTAGGCCTGCTATATAACTATTGTATTTCCCATTGGTGCCCTCCTAGGAGGGATCCACTGTTTCCTGGATCCTGTCCTCTGCCTTCTTGCTTTATTCTCTTTGTTTTGCTGGAGTACATCCTCAAGCAGTTTTGAACCTAAGTAAAATGCATGAGATGTAAATTTTCTGAATACAGCATGTCTAAAACCTCAACCCTCACAACTAATTGGCTGCATATGGAAGTCTAGGTTGAAAATCACTTTTCCTTAAAAATTTAAAAACATTGTCCCATTGTCTTTTTCACCCAGTGATACTTTTGAGGAGATCTGTCATTCTGATTCTTGATTCTCTAAATGTTTTCCCCCTACTGGGAGATGTTAAAATCTGTCTACTCTTTATTCTTCATATATTGTGAAAATTACAGAAGTATGTACCTTGATGAGAGTCTTTTTCACCCATTTTTATGGCCACCCAGTGGACCTTATAAATCTGAAAATCTGGGTAATCATAGGTATATACCAAAGAGTAATGAAAACTTGTTATCAAACGCTTGCACACAAATATTATAGTAGCTTTATTCAAAATTATTTACCAAAAATTGGAAACAACCCAGATGTCCTTTAACTGGCAAGTAGACAAAGAAACAATGGAACACACTCAGCAATAAAGAAGTAAACTATTGATTCACACAACGTGGATGAATCTTAAATGCATTTTGCTAAGTGAAATAAGATAAGTCCATCTGTATGGCTACATATTGTATGATCCCATTTATATGGCACTCTGGAAAGGCAAAACTATAGGGAGGAAAATAGATTAGTGGTTCCTATGACTTGGGCTGACAAGAGGAACTGTCTATAAAGGAGGAGCATGAGGAAGTTTTGAGGGGCAATGGAACTCTTCCACATGGAACTGTGGTGGTAGATACCAGGTTCTATGCATTTGTCCAAACCATAGGACTGTATAAGACAAAGAAATAAATTGTGCTACATTTAATGTTTTTTAAATCAACCAAGATGTGAAGGAAAAGACAAAAAGAAGACTATGACAAATGACTAACTTCATTACAAATTAATTATAATAACCACACTGAAGTGGATGGGGAAGAAAGGAGTTGACCTAAATTGCTGTGGAAAGCAGTGCTTTAAATGAATACTGTGAAGCTAAAGACAAAAAGAACTGTATACAGATGCTGTACTATAGTTGGTAAATTTGTTTCTTATATAGGTATTGGTTAAGAACTCTGAAACTAACTTACTTGTATATGAAAGTTGAACAAATAAGTAAATATATTACAGATCATATTACCAGTTTTATCACTGTTGGAGAAGGGAGTTACAAACAAGGAAAAGGAGAAGCTAGAATGAACTCTGTGGTGCTGGATTAGAGCTGGAGGTTTTAATAATGTATTCATGTTTTTAAAAATATATGCAGATAAATATGGAAATACAGATGTGTATATGCAGTAGTGTACATACATCTATATTCTAAAAATCTCTAGGCTTTCTGGGAGGGGCTAGAAACAGTAGCAATGAACACATTTAGCATCCAGATCTTGGTTTCTAAATACCACTCTCTAATAAAAGAAGGCAAGATTCACTAAAGAACTGGTTGTTCCTGGGGCTAGGGCAGGAAAAATGTAAAATAAGCCTGAAGCATGCAGTGGTGCCAGAAAGAAAGAAAGTGCTTTAAGAAAGACGGGTGTGTGTATGGAGTGGGGTGCACATATCAAAAGGTCATGGGAGCCAACCTGAAAAAGCTCCCAATGGAACAACTTAAAATAATAAGAGTACTGGATTATAACCCAAAGGATAAAATTAAATCCACAAGTCCACATACATATAAATATGTGAAGCAATAAGTAAATGGAGAAGAAGCAACTACTCTTCCTTACAGAGGAATTTCAATTCATAAATTTATTAGGAATGAGAGAAAATAGAAAACTACCATTAGAACACTGTACTAAAAATCAGCAGACAAGAGTTTGAGCAGAAATAGACATTTACATAGTCTCTAAGTACTTCCTCCAAAGTATTTAGTAATTATAAAAAGAAAAATAGTAATTTTATGGGGCAAAGTCCTTCTAAACAGAACCATAGCCAAATGATCAAGGTTAACATCACCAGTAATACACACTGACAACATGTACCCCTGATATCACGCACTAAAAGAGGCGTATCATCTCTGAAATGCCTTTCCAAACAATGTATTCACTGCAATCTAATCATGAGAAAATATCAGAAAAACCCAAATTGAGGGGCTTTCTGAAAATCCACTGGAAAAGTACAAAAGTATCAGTTGTGGAATTTAGGGAAAGACTGTGGAACTGTCACAGATTGGAAAAGACCAAGGAGACATAACATATAATGTGGAGTCTGGACTGAATTCTGAAAGACAAAAAGGGCATTAAAGGAAAGACTGGTGAAATTGGAGTAAGTTCTGTGTTTTAGTTAATAGTACTTTATCTAAGATAATTGTACCAAGGATAAGTGTTCTATGGTTATAGAAGATGTTAACACAAGGGGAAGTTGAGGAGTAAGTAGGGTACTCAGGAATTCCTGGCACTATTTTTCAACACTTCCTTAAGTCAAAAATTATCTAAAAATAAAAAGTTTAAAAAACAAATAAATTTGAATTAAAATGAGTCATTTTAAAATAAGCTAAGTTACAAGTATAACACAGTACATATCACCACTGAACAACATGGGTTTGAAGAGCACTTATACATGGATTTACTTCTGCCCCTGCCACCCCTGAGACAGCAAGACCAATCCCTCCTCTTCCTCCTCCTCCTCAGCCTACTCAACGTGAAGATGACAAGGATGAAGGCCTTTATGCTAATCCATTTCCACTTAGTGAACAGTAAACATACTCTCCTTATGATTTTCTAAATAACATTTTCTTTTCTATAGCTTACTTTATTATAAGAATACAGTATATAATACATATAACATACAAAACTTGCAAACATACACAACATATGTTAGCTAACTTTTTATGTTACTGGTAAAGCTTCTGGTCAGTAGGCTATTAGCAGTTAAGCTCTTCGGAAGTCAAAAGATTTTCAACTGTGAGGGGAGTCAATGCCCCTAATGCCCATGTTGTTGAAAAGTCAACTGTTTATGGCAAAATTCGTGACAGTAATATGTAAATGGCTGATATGTGGGAAACTATAATAATATTGACTTAGCATGATGCCTGATATGCAGAATAGATATGTGTCAGGGGAAAAAGTTATGGTTCTCTATAACATAACCTTTGAGGGAAAATCTGCTTTCAGAATATCTGATTGAAATCCTACTAAACCTCCTCTTGCAGATAAACATGATAAAATTTAGCCAAAATAC
Source organism: Piliocolobus tephrosceles (assembly GCF_002776525.5). NCBI lineage: Eukaryota > Metazoa > Chordata > Mammalia > Primates > Cercopithecidae > Piliocolobus > Piliocolobus tephrosceles. Next base: position 43,256,719 of record NC_045439.1, on the reverse strand, counting down.
AAAGAACAAAGTGCAAAATACAAAAGAAGGAAAGCAACTAGAAAGCCCTGAAAAGCATATTCTGGAGGGAAGTCAACTCAGGAAGAAAAGGATGATATTGGGTAAGGTTTCCATGTTTATGAGTTTTAGGCTGAAAGTCAACACTATGTGAGGTAGAACACCAACAGAAAAACTGTCTTTCTGGTCTGAAGAATCAGAGAGAGTTCAGGGCAACCACAGACACTGGGAGTGAGGGTATACCCTACAAAAGAGAGACTCAGAAAAGAGCAAACCAAATCCTGCATATAACTCAGTCCAAATCTATGGCTAACCCAGCCCTTGCACACACGGAACAAACTGCAGGGAAGGATAAAATAATTGAACTGAGATTTGAGCTTCAGCTGCTGCCCCAGAGGAGGTGGCAGTTTGAGTCCTTCCAAGTTAATTGTTTGCTAAAACAAAATAATCAAAATTCTTCAGAGAAATACTACAGAATACTAAGTTTCCATAACATAATATTCAATATAACCAGGACAGGATCCAAAATTGCTTGACCTATGAAAAAACAGGAAAATGTGACAAATTCTCAAGAAAATGACTTAAAAACAGATCCTGAGATGACCTTGATGTTGGAATCTGCAAACAAGAAATTTATAACAAATATTCTAATTATGCTCAGTGATGTCAAGAGATACAGTGAATGATGAGATAGGCAAACTCAACAGAGAAAGAAACTATAAAAATGAACCAAGTAGAAATTCTAAGGTAAAAAATGCAATATCTAAAAGAAAAAAAGTACTGTATGGGTTTAACAGCAAATAAAGATGACAGGAAACAACCAGTGAACTTAAAAGATAAATCAGTAAGTTATCCAATTTAAAGAACACTGAAAAAAAAAGACACTCTTTAAAAAAGAACATGGCACACCCACTAAGATGACAACAACAACAATAATGAGAAAACGAGTCCTGGCATGGATGTGGAGCCATTAGAACCCTCTGCTGGCAAGAATGTAAAATAATGCAGCTGCTGTGAAAAAGTTTGACAGTTTCTCAAAAAGTGAAACAGCAATTCTACAATTACCGATATAGCCAAAAGAATTAAAAATAGGTATTCAAACAAAAACTTAAAATGAATGTTCCTAGAAGCACTATTTATAAGAGCCATACAGTAAAAATAACCTAAATGCACATAAACTGATAAATGAATAAAGAGATGTGGTATAGCCATATGACAGGTTATTCAGCCATTAAAAAGAATGAAGTACTGATACATGCTACAACATAAATGAACCTCAAAAATATTATTCTAAGTGAAAGAAGTCAGACACAAAAGGTCACATATTATATGATTCTATTAATACAAAATATCCAGAATAGGTAAATCCATAAAGGCAGAGAGCAGATTAGTGGTTGCCAGGGGCTGAGGGAAGAATAGGAAGTGACTGCTTCACAGGTACTGTGTTTCCTTTTAGGGGGACGAAAATATTTTGAACTAGATAGAAATGATGGTTGCACAGTATTGTGAAATATCAAATGCCAATAAATCGTACATTATAAAATGGCTACTTTTACTATGTGAATTTCATCTCAATTAAAAAAAATTTGTAATCAACAGTACCTCTGTGATCTATAGTACAATACCAAAAAGTTAATATAGAATTAGTGTCACAGAAGAAGACAATAGAAAGAATGGGGCAGAGAGAATATATGAAAAATAATTCTTTCAAATATTTGACTAGAAACTTACCACAAATATCATGAAAGATTATAAATTTAGAGATTTAAGTTCAATGATACACACACACACACACACACACACACACACATACAGAGATCTATATTCCTATCTTACAACCTACAGATAGTTTATCCCAGAAATTTAATGCAATTAAGCACAATAAAAAAAACATCATTTTAATATATTTAAAAAGCATTTAACAAATAACATTCTTCATGATAAAAACTCTCAGCAAACTAGAAATAAAAAGGTACCTCCTCAATCTGATAAAAGGCATCTAGGAAAAATCTACGGCTAACAACACATTTAATTAAGACTAAATGTAGAGCAATACCATGTTTATGGATTATGTCTTAGTCCATTCTGTGCTGTTATAACAGAATACCAGAGACTGGGTAACTTATAAAGAAATTTATTCCTCACAGTTCTGGAGGCTGGGAAGTCCAATATCAAGGTGCTGGCATCTGGCAAGGACCTTCCTGCTTTTCATCCCAAGATGGAAGGCAAGATGGGGAGGTAAAAGGGGGAGGAGAGGAGAGGGAGGGAGGGAAGGAGAGAGAGAGGGGGAGAAGAGAGAGAGAACCAAACTCACCCTTTTATTAAATACAATGAACCCACTCCCTGTAATAACAAACCCACCCCCAGTCTCCCAGTAACAGCATCAATCCATTCGTGAAAGCACAGCCCTCATGTAACCCCAATTATACTCCCACCCAGGTTTTTTTTTTTTTTACATGCTGCTTCTAAATTTTATGTAGAAATGCAAAGGACTTAGAATACTGAGAGCAATTTTGAAAAATACAAAACTGAAAGACAACTTGATTCAAGACTATTATAAAGCTACAGCAATCATGACAGTGTGGTTCTGGCATAAGGATAAAAATATCAACCATCAGAACAGAAAAGAGAACCCAGACTTAGATACACACTTTTAAGGTAGCTTTTTGACAAGAAAGCCGTTCTTTGGGAGACTTTTCAACAACTGGCCCCACAATAACTGAGAATCCACATGGAAAAACTGCATCTAGATTCCTATTTTACAACCTACACATAAGAAAATAATCCAAGATGAATCACAGACCTCGATATAAAAGCTAAAATTATAAAGCTCTTACAGAAAAACGCTTAAGAGAATGTTTTTTGGCCTGGGATAGGAAAATGGGGGAAGAATGGTTTCTTAGGTCACAAAAAACAATCATAAAAGCAAATAATTCTGCCTTTCTGAGAATGTGTATGAACATGCATCATAGACGAATCAATCATGTATATTTGGACCCATTATTTAATTTGTGAGTCTCAATTTCCCAATGTGTTTAATAAGGCTAATAATCTCATTATTTTTTTAATAATAAAATTAAGAATCTATCCAGAGGTTCTCTCACTTGGCTGAGAGGCAAAAAATGTTTATCTACTCATGTTTCCAGTGGTCCACAAAAAGTACATGCCTAATAATAAGAAAGCAATACTATCATTAAAAAAAAAGTCAAACTAATTCCCCTTTAACTATCACATACTTTGGTCTCCCTTAAAAAAATTTAAAAGCATAATGTAAACTTAATCTAATAGAAACATTACTAAGAGACATACTACTAATACAAAAATCTGTATCTTTATTGTACATTTTGCCTCCATTCTTGTAAATATTTATAGACAGGAAGCAACATTATGCAAAGAATTAGATATTTTCTTAAAATCATCTCTTTAACTCTCTTGAACCCTAAAATTTTTTGTAAAAGTTTGTTCTAACTTACCAGGAGGTTGATCTTCAGGTGCAACAAGTGGTTATGCTTTGAAATACAAAATTGCTGACATTTACAAGGGCTTTTCCTTTCCAACCCCATTTTAATATGAAATATAAATTGGTTAATTCCACATGATTCCAAATTTGATGTAATTTAATTAGCTAAGGGAGTAGATCACACCTAAATCAAATACTTTAAAAAAAAATCTATCCTATGGTAGCTTACAGATAACTGCAAATTACTGAAAACACTTCTCATTGATTCACAGTGAGGACTATGCCCCCTCCACTTGAATCTGAGCAGGCTCTGTGACCACCTGATCAATAGAATATAGATGGAAGTGATGTCATGATAGTTTCTGAGCCCAGGCCTCATAGAAGAGGCAGTTTTCACTTCCTGCCTCCTAGAACCCAGCTGCCATGCTGTGAGGAAGTCCAAGAAGAAAGTACTGTGAGGAGGAACTGAGACCTCTGGCTGAACTCCAAGCCAACTGTCAGCACTAACTTGTCAAACATGTGAGTGAGTCATGATGGAAGTGAAGATTCCTGCCCCACCTGTGACACCCTGGTTGACACTCGAGGATCAGAGACAAGATGTTCTCGCTAAGTCCTTCCCAAACTATAGATTTGTGATGAGAATAAATTGTTGTTGTTCTAAGCTGCTACTTTTGGAGTAGTATGTTATACAGCAATAGATACTGGACCATTTCCCAATATTACATACTCATAATCATAAACTGACTTCTCAAAATGAAAGCCTGAACATACCAACCCCACTGCCTCAAAGCTAAGTTAATCAAATCTAGTATTTGTATGGTTCAAAAGGCCACGGAGTTCAGAAACAAACAAACAAAAACAGTCAGGCACCTGAAAACTCTTCACTGCTTCTTTATTATGATGCACCCACAGTACAGAACCTCTCACACATCTGTGAAAGGGGAAGGTTACATTTCTTTTTGGGGAGCACCTTCGTTTTTGTTTCTGTTACCACTCTGAAGAAAGCAAATCATTTCCAAAGAAAAACATTTTAAATTCCAAGTGTTTAAGACTCAGCTTGTATTTTATGGTGTTTGAAAAGGAAGTAGCATGTTTTAGCCAGAGGTGGAAGATTGTTTTGTGGCATTTTACGTTTGATGTGGATCAGAAGTCTTCACTGTCTGGTTGAACCAGTCTATAATTTTCATATGCAACTTTTCATATCAAAAATGTTTCATTTTTACCTCTACTCACAAAGAGATGCTGTTTAAAAAAACACACACACAGCTAAATTTAAAACCGATCATGAACCACAGCATTACTAACAGGGAAAATGAACTTTGCTGCCCTCTCCTGCTAAAACAATGAAATACTAAAATACCAAAAGATTTATGAAGCTAAAGTGAAGTCCTCAAACCAAAAGCAACAGACATGTCATTCTCATTATATTTCAATCAAAAATCAGACAACAACCAGAAAATGCATTGGTAATATTTATATTTGAAAGTTCCCCATTGATACATGAGGTTTGGATTACAACTTATTTACAATAAGTGATTTCAAAAAAAGTAAAGAAAGAGGAAGGGAAGAGGGAGGGAGGAAAAGAGAGGCTGAGAGAGAAAAAAAAGAGAAAGGTGGGGGAAGGAGGGAGGGAAGGAAGAAAAGGAAACCTATATTCATAGACATCATAATATGGGATGTTTATTTCCAAGAGATACTACTGCTGCTATCGTGCACAAGAAGCAGCACAAATTCACATTCCGCTAGATCACAATTTGCTCAACTTTCTCTCAAGATGCACAATCCTTCTTTTGGATTTTAAAAATTAAATATAGAGGAATATAAAATGCAATGCCAATATACCTACTACAAAAATCCTTTGTGGCTCATTCCTTAACTCCACTCAGAGAAGCAGCTGAGCCAGAATACAAAAATAAAAATATTGATGTGCAAATAAAACATCAGTGATCATGTCTGGTGCCACCTTTTTGTTACAGGTGACTGTCACTTTATGATAACATTGGTAATAGCATCAAAAGAGAATCTCTTCATTTCCTGGGCCAGGTCAGTGCATCCAATTAAAAGGAAAACAAGGAAAAAAAAAACCACCCCAAACCCCAAAAAACTCTAAAACACTTAAAAATGCCAGTAACATCCATACATCCCTTTCCCATCCCACCCTCATCCCCACAAAAAAATAAAAAAGCTTTTAAAGCTCTAAATATACTTTTTTTGTTTCTTTCCATAGTGTGATTGAGCCTAGGGCTATACGTTTAAGTATAGCAGGTGCAATTACAAGCGAGTCCTGGCTCTGCACCCTGGACTATCCCACGCATAGGAGGTACAAAATAAATTAAACCCTTTCATTTAGGCAAACAAGCCTAAGATAAAGGAGCATAACCCTGCTTGTGAGTATCCAGCGGCATCAAGGGTATTATTTATTTCTTTTTTTATTATTATTTTTTCTTTTCTTTTATAAAAAACAGTCAAATGTTAGGGAGAGCAAAATACAATAAAATTTAAAAGGACAAAAACTCAACACTGAAGGAAAACAACTGGGGATACTTGCACAATGAGAAAAAGGAATGCATGCTTGATTCAAAGTATGAGATGGGTGAATTCACTCACATAGTTGTTCTAGGCCCACAGCCTAAGGCCTCAGCATCATTCTAAACCACAGGGTTGTTTGTATTTTTCTCTTCCAAAGACACTCTTAATCCTATCCCTGAAACCAATATGGTAAGGATAAGGTTGGAGTGATCATCACTCGCTAACTACAATATTTGCTATTTTAAAAATATATTTATATATAGTTCTGGAAATTATGAAGCAAACAAAATATAACACAAAGATGCATTTGTCACAATTAACTCAAGTTGCAGCAACAGCAGAATTGTGGGAAGGGACGGAGAGAGAGGGCTGCTGCAAATGCAGCAAGTACGTCCTGAAATATGTCACATAGTGCAACAGTCAGATTACCTCAGTTACTCTGCGTCACCGCACACAACGTGACTATGTCACATTGTCACTTTCCATTAAAAAAGAAAAAGACAGTGTTTCTTCTCAGAAGTTGCCCTATGAATTTTAGACATATAGCTTAATTGATTCTCTAAATATGTCTAAAATTTTATTCTTCTCAGTTTGGAATGATCAACATACAAAATTGACATCAAGGAGGAGAGCTGTAAGTGTTCACCTTTCCTCTTGAAGACAGGGTAAGGTGCAAAAAAGGATCCTGGCCTTTCTCATTTCAAGTGACTGCATTTCATTCCAATGGGCAGAGATTCTTCATAAACCTGTGATTTTAATGTCTTCTACCTAAAAAGATGAATTAATGGCAAACAAAAGTTTATACTATCAAAAATAAATATAATGCAAAGTTGAAACTAAAGGGCTAAAATGACAAGGGCTAAAAAGGAGAAGATTTGTTAAAAATTTATTTTTTATCACTTTGTTCCAGCATTTTTAAAGTCAGTTGTTTTGTCTTTGGCAGCCTCTGCCAACTTTACAGTGAATCCCCATCAATGTTCTTTAAAAAAAAAAAAAAAAAACAAACAACAACAAAAAATTATTAATTCCATTAAACCACGTTGTGCCTGGTGTTGCATATGACTTTTTTTTCTTTTTTTTAACTGCTGGTTTTTTGGGGTTTTTTTTGGAATTAACAATGCCAATTTTGTTTTTGTTTATTTTTACAAAGTTACCCAGATGACAATATCCATAATTAGCTGACTCTTACATACACACTGTGACCTGATCATCCTGAAAAACTTTATGGGGGAGAAAGGTCAGCAGTTTTTCTTCCTTTCTCTTGAAAATAATAAAACTGCATATTCTACTTTATATTTAAATGTAAGGAAGAAAATATACAAGCCCATATTTATATTGTATTTCTATTAAGAGCAACAATAGTTCAAATGTTCATGTTTGCTACTATCACAATTCAACACATGAACACAGAATCAGCTCTATTCCATGAATACTGCTGGAAGTGATGGTTTAGGATTACCAACTCACTGCTGCCATGTCCATAACAAGCAAAAGCATCCTGGAAATAAACCCCCAAACACGTATCTTTCAGTACATAATAATTCAACTGCATTAGGTAAGTACACACTGTACACAAGTTTTATCAGCAGTTTACCTACCCAAGATGTAAGACTCTTCATTTAAATACAAAGCAGAGAGCCAATAAGATATATATATATATATAATACAGCCCTAGATTTTGTTTGTTTTTTTTCTTAAACAATTTGGTCACGATGCACCTTTGATATAAAAGCATTTTTAAACTTTATTATTAATACTCAGGACATTAGGAATTTCCAGATTTTTTTCAGTAGCATTTGTAGAACCACTTTTGGTAACAAATACAGTAGTTAGGAATATGCATCCAATTCAGAATGCATAATAATGTTTATCCTGAATCCTTTCCGGCTAAAAACAGGGCTGGCGCTGTGATGAGATATAGAACGAGAATCTACAAAAAAACACTGTAACATGTTTGTTTTTTCCCAGAGGCTACATCCTCTTTTGCTGGAATACTTTATAAATACATATTAAAAAGTAAGGCAACAACTCCAAACAGTCCAAGCTGTTTGCTCAACTCTTTTCCCAATTAGATTTGCAATCCTGGCGATCAATTTTATGGTTGTATTGTTTAGTGTTTGTCTTTCTTATTTCAAATGGTCGAAAAGGATGTTTTTCTCGCATTTCTAAAATATCTCTGGTATGTGTGTTCAATGATATATGCGACTAATACTGGTCAGGTACTGAAGTCTGTGATGTCCCAGTGCCTGTTTTCAAAGGATTCAAGACATTGATTTGGATTCACCATAAACTGATGCATGAATCCAATATTCCCTTCCCTACTATGTTCATCACCTCTTCTCTTTTAACTCCTAATTTTAAAACTGAAGGAGTACCAGGACTACCTGCTTACTGGAAAGATGTTCACCCCAGTAAACAGAACTTTTATCAGGGACTTTTATAATTCATGACCCCATTCCACATGGACATTCAACTCAGGAAGATGTGCAAAAGAAAAAGATGTCAAATTACAGTCAAGTTATCCAGAGGAGGATGTTATACAAACTTATAAGGAAATGACAGTCTTTTTTTCTTCCTTTACTATAAATACATTTAACAGCTTAGCAGAAAGACAAGCTAAATTTAAGATTGTTCACATTTGAAAATTGTATCATACTCTCTGCTAGTGATAAATAAGGAACTCCCGATAATGGAATTTTGACATAGCAATTTCATCAACAGATCTTTGAAGACCGATTTTTTTTTTTTAAAGAGGGTTAGAACAATGATTATGTTTGCAAAGTTCTGAGAAGTCCATCTACTGTCCAAACTTTGGATTGAAGTCCTTATTTTGTTTTTTCCTTTACTTAGAGACAGGTATATACAGTGCTGTTGTAATAATGAAACAAATGTGAAATCTACTGTAAAGTTGCACAATACAGAAAACTGTTGCTCCATCTTCTACTACATAAATGTGTGACTCCACAGGTTAGTAATGTTGTTGTCATTGTTTTTGTTAAGTTGGAATTATTCCATCACGTCTAAGACCTCTCTTTAACTCCAGATCCTCCAATTTTTTCCACAATTCTTCACGCTCCTTTTCTTTCTTTTTCTCACTGAGGAAGAAATACAATACAATGTAAACAGCTGAGGTTTAATGAGATTATGCAACAATGAATATTTTACAATTTCACCTTGACACCCCTTTATACTTAGCTTAATTCAGAAAATTAACTTTAAAACTACTAAGAAACAAAAATGGGAATGACTTATATGCATCAGTTATTGTAAAATTAAGGGCATATTAGTGATTTTTCACTTGCAGCTTAGTAAAAATCTTAATTCTTCTTTATCTCCAAATAGTTTATCAAAAAGGATGCTGGAGATGACAATGATACAGAGAATATAGTAGGTCAAGAAAATATATCTGCTCCTTTATTCGTATCTATTTTTCCTACCTCATGTACATTTAAATTCTTCAGCAGTTTAGAAGAAACTGAAAACTTGTGATTTCACTTTTAATGATCTGAAAAGAACTTGGCTGATATTATTATGTATTAAATTTTAATGCATGAAGCCTTCAAATTGGGTTCAATATTAATTTTACTGATTTTAAATTTAGTGATTTTCAGACTTTGGGATTTCACTGTTTGGTAAAATTTCCCCCAAAAATTGGATGTCCAAATAAGAATCGACAAACTTTTTTTTGCCAAGGATATTTTAAAATTACCACATTTTTACAAAAAAAGGATTTTTTAACATCAACCAAGTAGGAAGTACATGATACAGGAATGTAAGATTATATTGTAAGTTAAATGCATTCACATTTATTAAAAATAATTCACTGCACTGTCTCTGGTTTTTCCATGCTGCAGTGGACCAATAAAAAGCAGACCCAGGCTGGGCACAGTGGCTCACGTCTGTAATCCTAACACTTTGGGGGACCGAGGCAGGTGGATCACGAGGTCAGAATTTCGAGACTAGCCTAGCCAGCAATGGTGAGACCCTGTCTCTACTAAAAATACAAAAATTAGCTGGGCATTGTGGCGTGTGCTTGTAGTCTCAGCTACTCGGGAGGCTGAGGCAGGAGAATCGCTTGAATCCAGGAAGTGGAGGTTACAGCGAGCGAGCTGAGAGAGCACCACTGCACTCCAGCCTGGGTGACAGAGCGAGACTCCATCTCCAAAAAAACAAAAAACAAAAACAAAAAAATGCCTGGCGTGGTGGCTCACGCCTGTAATCCCAACACTTTGGGTGGCCGAGGCAGGTAGATCACGAGGTCAGGAGATCAAGACCATCCTGGCTAACACGGTGAAACCCTGTCTCTACTAAAAATACAAAAAAATTAGCCAGGCGTGGTGGCAGGCGCCTGTAGTCCCAGCTACTCAGGAGGCTGAGCCAGAAGAACGGCGTGAACCTGGCAGGAGGAGCTTGCAGTGAGCCAAGATCATGCCACTGCACACCAGCCTGGATGACAGGGCAAAACTCCATCTCAAACAAAACAAAACAAAATTAAAAAAAAAAAAAAAAAAGGCAGACCCAGATTAACATTCACAAATCCAGGAATTCAGATAATTCCTGAAAATGGGGGCTCCATGATCTCAGACATGGGGATATAATCCATGCACTACCTCATGCAGCAAGGATTAAAACTTCAGCCACAGTACAATTTCTACTCAGGGAAATCCACATGGGTTGAGTGAAATTTGTATGTAATTCCAATGCCTCATTTTTTAAAACATTATAACCAATGTTTCTTAAAAGTTATATTAATAACTTTTAATTAACAGAGCAATAGAGATTACTCTTCATCCCCTCCAACTCCCAAAAAACTCTAGAAAAACCTAAGTAATTTTATATTCTTATTCCACCAGAGACTTGAGGAAATGTTGAATTATAATACTATAATAGTCTGGTATTAACCAGGAATGTTTGAGGCCATATGGGAGCACAAATCAGTGGAACTCTCTACAATACATGCTTATGGCTTACTAAAGCCATATGGTAATATCATTTAATAGGTAATATTTTCATAACTTAGGCCTTGTTTACCATAATTAGTTTCAGCTATCTCAAATACAAATCTGCACAATATAAATTTCAGTGAGCAGAACAGTTTTCATATAATAACCTATTTGTTAATTTTGACCCTGAAAAAAATGACACTTATAGGACAATAAGGGCAAGATTAGATAATCCTCCAATCTAATCATAATGGATTCCAGATTCTTCTTTTTTTTTTCTTAGAGACAGGGTCTCATTCTGTTGCCCAGGCTAAAGTGCAGTGGCACAATCATAGCTCACTGTAGCCCCAACCACCTGGGCTCAAGCAATCCTCTTGCCTCAGCCTCCTGAGTGGCTGGGACTACAGGTGTGCACCACCACTCCTGGTGCATTCCAGGTTCTAAACATAATCAAGCTGTTTGGCAAATTATCACTTTTTGTTTCTAAGTACAGTCTGGGGATAATACAAGGACTAAATAAATGTTAGCAAAGAACACAATTTGGGTATATATAAATCAATTCTATAGATCCTGCTGACTTTCGATGAATATGACCTTTTTATTTGGAGGTAGAAGGGGATGATAAGCAAGGGCTTGGAATTTTACTCAACTAAAAAACATTTCAATGTATTTTAGGTTCACATTGCCCTAATTTGCAGTTTTAACCAATTTATGCCAAAGGTTGCAAAATTTTTTTGTGAAAAATCAGAACTTGGCGATGACCTTGAGCAGTGGGATAGAAATAACTCCCACAAGCTTAGCGTTACAATAATGGAACACTAGGCATAAATTGGTTAATTAAGTGTTGACATCATTAAAACATTCATCATCTTGTTACCGAAGTGTTTCGTGTTTTTGATCAAGAGATTTATGGCAATCAATGCAATTTATCCTGTGGGGCTTTTCTTCCAACTGAGCATTATGCTCAGTTATCACACAGCTTTCACACTGACAACTTTATGTTTAAAAATTCTAAATATTGCTGATACAGTTATTGGCACCCCCAATCTTTCCCACTTTTCTCTCTCCCTGTAGGTGGAAATTTTAACACTTAACCACACTGTCATGCAGGGGATATTGTCAAATTCTCTTCTAATTTCAATTTTACATAGCACTGATGTTGGCATATGTATCTAACAGTGTTAACTACTTATTCCACCCACCATTTTCAGATTTGTAATATTTCAAAATTTGATCTGAACTGAAACCATTAACTTCTCACCATCCTGAAGTAAAACTGTCCATTCAGTTATTCTCTGATAGTACCAAATACATTTCTTCATTCTCTTGTCCTATTCCCACACCTATGGAGAAATCAACGTTTCCATCTGTCAATACACCCTTCTATTCCTCGTTTGACAAATTATTATTATCCTTACTTTTAGAAACCCATTTTTTCTTTTTTTTTTTTGAGACAGAGTCTTGCTCTGTCACCCAGGCTGGAGTGCAGTGGCACAATCTTGGCTCACTGTAAGCTCTGCCTCCCAGGTTCACGCCATTCTCCTGCCTCAGCCTCCCGAGTAGCTGAGACTGCAGGTGCCCGCCACCACACCCAGCTAATTTTTTGTATTTTAGTAGAGACAGGGTTTCACCATGTTAGCCAGAATGGTCTCTCGATCTCCTGACCTCGTGATCCACCCGCCTCAGCCTCCCAAAGTGCTGGGATTACAGACGTGAGCCACTGCACCCAGCCTTTTTTTTTTTTTTTTTTTTTTTTTGAGACGGAGTTTCACTCTTGTTGCCCAGGCTGGAGTGCAATGGCACAATCTCTGCTCATGGCAACCTCCCCTTCCCGGGTTCAAGTGATTCTCCTGCCTCAGCCTCCCGAGTAGCTGGGATTATAGGCATGTGCCACCATGCCCGGCTAATTTTGTACTTTGTAGGAGAGATGGGGTTTCTCCATGTTGGTCAGGCTGGTCGTGAACTCCCAACCTCAGGTGATCTGCCGGCCTCAGCCTTCCAAATTGCTGGGATTACAGGCGTGAGCCACCACGCCCGGCCCCCATTTTCTCATTAAGAAAGTACACTCATTATAAATAACTGTAGTATGCCAGAATATCACAATCAACCTCATAGTTTTATTTATTCCTGGTCCTCTTAGTTAATTCTTAGCTTTTTCAAGGGTTTGATCTATTTAGTTTACATAATAATCAGAAAATAGTTTTATTACTAAAGTTCACTAAATATAAACCAAATAATTTGAGTAGAAATAAGTTCTTCAATATCTTTTTTTTTTTTTTGAGACAGAGTCTCACTCCAATGTCCAAGCTGGAGTACAGTGGCGTGATCTTAGCTCACCTCAACCTTCACCTCCCAGGTTCAAGTGACCTTCCCAACTCAGTCTCCCTAGTAGGTGGGACCACAAGCACATGCCACTGTGCCTGGTTAATTTTTATATTTTTAGTAGAGACGGAGTTTCACTATGTTGACCAGGATGGTCTCAAACTCCTGACCTCAGATGATCCGCCTGCCTCAGCCTCCCAAAGTGCTGGGATTACAGGTATGAGCCACTGTGACCAACCAAGTTCTTCAATATTCTTGATGAGATTCTACAAATTTAATCGTGGTTCAACTAGGATAATAATAATGAGTTTTCAGTTACTCTAAAAGAGAAGATGTTATGCACAATGCACCTTTAATGGTACACCACAGTATTAAAATGTACCCTTGGCCTGTTTTTTAAGTAACATCCTTTAAAGATTTAAAGTTTGGAGCAAGGAGGGTTATTATGAATTTATAATTTGCAAAAATTGCTAATATAGTGAATTAAAAGTTGTTTAAACTATACATGTGGAATAACATATCACATAATTGATATTAATCCCAATATTCTGGGTACAAAATCTCAGCCGCTTGTGAGATTCTCAGCTAAATACTCACCATATTCCACAATTAAGTTGGTTTTCATAAACCACATCCCTGGTAACTTAAAAAAGAAAATCACTGCAATGGTCCCTCTGCCATCAAACCGTTCCCCTCATTGCTCTTTTTTATCAATAAAATGCACGTAACAGACTAAAAATGAGACAAAGCACCAAGGCAACCAGAGAGGTTCAGCAAGACCCTGGGTACGAACACTCGCACACACCTCTGGGTCCTCTGAGGTCCATAGTTTTATGATATACAAAGCTGACATCTGCTTATGGGTGATCAAAGTCAAACCAGAGGCTCAACTACTAAGAGCTCTCTAGAGTTCTATAATCTCCCCAAGTACATCTCTTGGAAGGTAGAACACATTGGACAAGATATAACAAAACTGAAGAATCCTCTAAATGAAACCAAGAAAGGCTTTAGTAAGCCATAAGCATGTATTATTGTAAAGAGTTCCACTGTTTTGTTCTCCCATATGGTCTCAAACATTTCTGGTTAATACCAGACTATTAACCTTCATTTCTTTTCACTGTTCTTTAAATTGTAATAAATTTGTTGGGTTCTAGTAAGTCCTGGGCCCAAGAGCTAGAAAAATGGTGCCTCATTCCCCCTGCTATTGGAGTGAAGTACAAGATCTGCCCAATTACACTTCAAGTAAGTTCAGAGTGGGAGTGAATCCCAGATAGAAAACTACCTGATGGTCCCTTTAAGTGAACCTAAAATACCAGTTATATGCTGGGCTCTTAACCCTGAGGTAGAACTAAAATATTATTAAAGAAAGGGAGGAAAGCAGGCTTTATCAGAATGACAGTGTCACAAAGCTTTGTTACTCAGTGGCACAGTAATAAAGACACAGTTAATAAGCGTGCAAAAATGAATATATAAATACAGTCATCTGCCGAATAACAACATTTCGGTCAACACAGACTACATATACCACAGTGGTCCCATAAAATTTTAACAGGGTTGAAAAAGTCCTACTGCCTAGTGATCTGTGTTACAATTGGCTACGGTATTCACCATGGTAACACACTGTACAGGATTGTAGCCTAGGAAGAACAGGCAACACCATATAGCTCAGGTGTGTCACAGTAGGCTATACCATCTAGGTTTGTGTAATTACTATACACTTATAATGTTCACACAATACAATTGCCTAAGGATGCATTTCTCAGAACATATACTGGTTGTTAAGCAATGCATGACTGTAAACAAAACTGTGCTGCTTAAGATTTGGGGTACAATTAGGCAACTTCAGCAAAGAGCAAGGAAAAAACTCAATAGTTTTATGCACAGCTGACAAAAAAGCTTTAAAAAGTTACCGCTGACGATCTGACTTGTATGTGGCTGTCAGCTCGTCAAACATGGTGCTGTTCATTTCCATAAATGCCTTCAACACATTGTACACCAATGCCACAATAGCCCTGGAAAGCACAGAAGAAAGGGAACGTGTTAGTTAGTCTTATAAAATGGGATACTGAATGAAGAAAGCAAAAGCACAACTTTTGTCTGAATGGTTTCTCGTACTGCACATTGTCTGTATTCCTTTTTAGTTGGAACAACTGAGAATGACCTACAGTTCACTTCCATATTAAGAGATTTCAAGGCAAGATAATTTTCTGAGGGGTGGTAGAACTAGAAAAAAAAAATCTAACTTTGCAGCTTCTAATTTTTTTTTTTTTTTTCCTTTGTGATGGAGTTTCGCTCTTGTTGCCCAGGCTGGAGTACAATGGCACCATCTTGGCTCACCACAACCTCCGCCTCCTGGGTTCAAGCAATTCTCCTGCCTCAGTCTCCCAGGTAGCTCGGATTATAGGCGCGAGCCACCATGCCCAGCTAATTTTGTATTTTTAGTAGAGACGAGGTTTCTCCATGTTGGTCAGGCTGGTATCGAACTCCTGACCTCAGATGATCTGCCCGCCTCGGCCTCTCAAAGTGCTGGGATTATAGGTGTGAGCCACAGCGCCTGGCCTGTCCTTCTAATTATTGGCACCCAGAATAGAGCTGCCTGTGGGCATTTGATAATTTTGTTTAATAAAAAGGCAAATATAATAGTAAAGCAACTTCATCCTAAAATAAGGATCTGTGATAGCACTAACCTCAGACACCTGAATTTGCATAGAATTCTATTTTCTAAATAACACATAATTCATCAAAATCAGAAGCTACTTCCATAGAAACGAATGTTATACATTAAATGTGTGTGTGTGTGTGTGTGTGTGTGTGTGTGTGTGTGTGTGTGTGTGTGTATACATACATATATATATATTATTCTTATCCAAAGAAATGAAATCAAGCCCCCATGTAGGCTGGGTGGTTCAACATGAGTTATTTGTCTAGCTGTGATCTGCACCAGTCCTGCTGACCCAAAATATATGCTGGTAAGATAACTGGCAAGCTGGGATGGTTGCTATTAGCTATGGGACACTATACAGCTAAACAGCCAAAATGGTAGCCCATACTTAGGCAATGTGAGGACAAGGTTCTGATGGGCTTGATAGCTTCAGACTAGAGTCTAAATAGCTTTTCCTTTTGCAAAAATATCCGTTGCTTCCGTTTTGCAACAAACATGCTCCTAATACCACTGAAAAAGGCATTGGTAAAAATTAGCCATATATTAAATAAACCATGAGTCTGATTTTTCCAAAACATTTACAAGAAAATACACTTGCTATGTAGCTTCTGCCTTGTGCCATTAAAAGGAAAATTTAAGTTCTTTTCTGTTAAGGTTCCAGAATGACCTTCCTCCCAAGGGCAGTGATGGGAAAGCACCAAATTTAGTATACTGAGTAGTTACAGACACTTGCTAGAACGTCCTCAAGGGACTATCTGTATAAAGGGACTTAATTGTTTATCAGCTCCTTATTTTTACAAGTTCTATTAATGAAATTTGGCAAATTTGAAAAATGAGAAATGTGACATATTGTAATTACATGCAAAATGTTTAAAGATAAACATATTATGAATATACTGAATTGTATCTACCAATTTTTAAATGCCACATTAAATTTTCCTTCTATTCCACAGAGAAAAATGTAAAAGCATTCAAATTCAGAATGCTTTAACTTTCATCGGGCTGGATGTTAAACTTCTCCTTGATTATTTTAAACTTCCTTTCCAAGAGATACATATAGCAACTGAGTTAGCTGTTAAGAAACAGATCACACTAAAATGCAAACCTAGTCAGACCACTTCCCCACTTACAACCCTTCAGTACTTCCTCATCATCTACTTGGTGAAGTCTCACACGAGTCCCACAGTCTTTTCTAGCCACATCCTCTAGCACCCTACCCAAAAGACTTTGTGCCTCAGCCCTCCCAAACTCACAGGTCTCAGAAACTGACAGGTGCTTTTGACATCTTTGTGACTTTTAATATGATGGATGGACTCACCATCTGAAAGGGCTCTCCCCATGCCATCCACCTGCCAAATTCCTTTCAGATTCAGTCTAAGCATGGCCATGCCGTCAGTATCTACACACCTCTCCTCTCAGCTGTAGTGCCTCCCCAAAAGATCTGCTACCTTCACAGACAGATCAAGAAGACTATCTAGCAAACAGATACTTTAACTGGTATTTTGTTAAAGTATCTGTTTATTTTCTCCAGTCAGTGAATCCCCAGAAGGTAAGGATTTTATCTTCTCACGTATGTCTTCAGCAACAAGGATAGCATCTGGCACATAATAAGGCTGAAGGGAAAGAAAGAAAGAAAGGAAGGGAAGAAGAGAACAGAGGAAAGAAACTGAAAACCTACGGATTCCAATGTTCTTTTGAAATCCTATAAAGGCTGGAAAACATGATGGGAAGGATGACGTTAGAGTTTTCTTCTATCAAACTCATGATGTATTCATTATTCCAATAATAGAGTGCTCTTTCTGCCACCTTTAGGAAAAGAAAAATAAAATGTTAAGAGAGAGAAAAAGACAAAGATAAAACAAAATTATAAATATTTCCAAACAAAAGATTTTTAAAAGGCTATTTTTAAATCATTTCATTAAAATTAAATATTAATCACATTTTAATTTTTTTTTTGAGATGGAGTCTCGCTAGTGGTGCGATCTCAGCTTACCGCAACCTCTGCCTCTTGGGTTCAAGCGATTCTCCTGCCTCAGCCTCCCGAGTAGTTGGGACTACAGGCACGCACCACTAAGCCTAGCTAATTTTTGTATTTTTGGTAGAGATGGGATTTCACCATGTTGGCCAGGATGGTCTCGATCTCCTGACCTTATGATCTGCCCACCTCAACCTCCCAAAGTGTTGGGATTACAGGCGTGAGCCACTGTGCCCAACCCACATTTTAAATGTTTGCAGATTTTAAGTATCTTAGAAAATTCCAAAGTGGGCCAGGCACGGTGGCTCACGCCTGTAATCCCAGCACTTTAGGAGGCCGAGGTAGGCAGATCGCTTAAGCCCAAGAGTCTGAGACCAGCCTGGGCAACATGGGGAGACCTCGCCTCTACAAAACACAAAAATTAGCCAGGATTGGTGGCATGTGCTTATAGTCCCACCTACTTGGGAGGTTGAGGTGGGAGGATTGTTTGAGCCTAGGAGGCAGAGGTTGCAGTGAGCGAGGTTGCAGTGAGCCAAGATCATGCCACTGAACTCCAGCTTGGGTGACAGAGCAAGACCCTGTCTTCCCCTCCTACCTAAAAAAAGAATCCAGAGTGGTTCAAGTGGTTCATCAACTCAGGGAAGGAAAAGAAGTTTTCCTGTTTATTTATATTCTTCTCTAATTCTGCCAGGTCTTCTGATTCCACGCTTTCCTGACATCATTTTAGCACATCTTACCGGTCCCCTTTCCTGTCTCGCCTTTTTCATCACACACACTTAGATCGAACCCAGTGCCCAGCATATAGTTAGCATTCAGTCACAGCTACTGAGGAACACCCACAGTTGTCCATCCCTGTAGAGCAGCTAATATTTACTAAGTACCTCCTATAGGCAGGCACTGTGCCTACACGGCAAGTAGAATGTATCATCCTTACCACCATCCCAAAAGGAGATACCACTGTGTTCATTTTACAGATGAGGACACAGAGATTCAGAGAGACTGAATAATGTAGGCAAGGTTACACTGGTAATAAATGGTAAAGACTAGGGCCTCACTTCCAGGGCTTCTTCCAGAGTTTATTTCTGGTCCCTTCCTGTGAAAGCCAGGAGATTTCTGCCCAGTTTCTGGTCTCAGGGACACTGGCTGCACCTACCCTCTCAGATCTCTTAGATCCCTTTTCTCTGCCCACCAAGCTATCAGCTGGCTCTAATTTGGTCTGCTGGGCCTGATTGGCTCATCTTGGATTTCATGAATTCAAAGGAACATCCCAAAAACAAAACCTAAAATCTTTAAAAAGGGTAGTTACAGGAGAAAAGGGAAAAAGGGGTGGCTTCCTTCATTTATACAGACTAAGAAGCTGTGTTTTGGAAGAGAACAAAATGGTATAAGATGTATCTACCGAAAGACAATGAGAAATTAGAATTTTTCCATTTATATTATTCAGCTTGGTTCAAAAAAACAAAATAAAACAAAACCCTGGGACTCATTAGGCACTAGACCCTAAGAGTACAAAGAAAACAATCATTACTGCATGTTCACTATATGCCAGATGCTGTGCTAAGTGTCCCACATATATAATATCTCATTTCCTCACAACCAACAGAGTTGGTATCATCACTTTTCTATTTTGTCGATGAAGAATCTGAGACTCAGAGAGATAAGCCATTGGCTCGAGGTCACATGGCTAGTAAGTGGCAGATTCCAAAGTCCCTATTCTTAACCTCTGTACTCTGTTATCCCTAAAGAGTTCACACGCTGGTGGGAGAAGGGGCATCTACAAGAGTATCCAAAGTAAACTGTGACACATGCTGTATCAGATACATGAATAAAGTGTCAGGGGAAGGAGGGGAAAAGAGTGGAATCAACAATCCAGATGACTTGGGAAACAGAAGAGTGGCAGAAATGTAACATAGGTGGGGCTGAGTGTAGTGGCTCATGCCTGTAATCCCAGCACTTTGGGATGCCAAGGTGGGTGGATCATTTGAGGTCAGGAGTTCAAGACCAGTCTGGCCAACATGGCAAAACCCCCATCTCTACTAAAAACATAAAAATTAGTTGCGCATGGTGGGGCGCGCCTGTGGTCCCAGCTACTCGGGAAGCTGAGGCACAAGAATCGCTTGAACCCGGGAGGCAGATGCTGCAGTGAACTACAACTGCACCACTGCACTCCAGCCTGGGTGACATGGCAAGACTCCGTCTCAAAAAAAAAAAAGAAATGTAACATAGGCAAGTGGCATTTAAGCTGGGCTTCGAAGGATGAAGGAAAGGGCATTCCAGGTAGAGGGCATTAATGAAAGAAGGGCAGAGTCATGGATGAGGACAATGTGTTCGGGAATCATCAAAGCAAATGAGGTAGCTGATGCAGATAAAGCAGGAGGCAAGGAGAGGGAGAAAAAAAAGAGTAAGAATGAGGCTGTTCTGAACATTCTAACTGGTTGGAGGAAAATCCTAGGTGCCTCCTTCTTTACTAGCATCCTCCCATGATCTCTTTGGATGTTCCTCCAGAGTCCAATACTTACCTGCCATTTAACTCTAACAACTTCCTCAATCTCTTATATATCCATTTTAATATGTAAACCCACTAATAGAAGTATGTATCCAGCTCCTTAAAGAGGAAAGGTATTGTTTATGCAAAGTTAAAAATTACTGTGTCGGGCCGGGCGCGGTGGCTCAAGCCTGTAATCCCAGCACTTTGGGAGGCCGAGACGGGCGGATCACGAGGTCAGGAGATCGAGACCATCCTGGCTAACACGGTGAAACCCCGTCTCTACTGAAAAATACAAAAAACTAGCCGGGCAAGGTGGCGGGTGCCTGTAGCCCCAGCTACTCGGGAGGCTGAGGCAGGAGAACGGCGTAAAACCCGGGAGGCGGAGCTTGCAGTGAGCTGAGATCCGGCCACTGCACTTCAGCCCGGGCGACAGAGCGAGACTCCGTCTCACCAAAAAAAAAAAAAAAAAAAAAAAAAAATTACTGTGTCTGACAATAGGACAGAGCCACTACTTTCCTGGGATCCATTGTCCTTCTGCACACACAGAGGCAGTGTCACCAGCATGCAGACCTCAGACCCTAATGACATACCTGAGGCAAACAATGAGAAGTGTCTGGCTACATAGGGCAGTCACTCAATAAATGGATGAACCAGCAAATTCATTAATAAATGTTTATGGATGAACCAGCAAACATTTATTAATGTGTTTGTAGGTTTATCCAGTAAACACTTATTAATGAACACTTAAGAAATAAATAAGAGCCTCTTTCCTTTATTCTCAATTTTACTTCTGCCAAATAATTGAAAATTCTTTTTTCTTTCTGCTACAAATTGAATTGTGTGCCCTTCACAATTCATATGTTGAAGTCCTAATCCCCAACGTGACTGTATTTGGACACAAGACTTTTAGGAGGTAATTAAGGTTACATGAGCTCATAAGGGTGGGGTCCTAACCAAATAAGACTGGGGGCCTTATAAGAAGAGGAAGACAGTGAGATTGCCTCTCTCTGCATGCACACGCCAGGAAAGGCCACATGAGCACACAGCAAGAAGAGGGCCATCTGCATGCCAGAAAGCAGGATCTCACCAGAAACCAACCATGCTGTCATCCTGATCTCAAACTTCTGGCCTCCACGGCTGTGAGAAAATACATGTTTAAGTCGCCAGTCTATGGTGTTATGTTATGGCAGCCCAAGCTGACCAAGATATGGCCTCTCTTTTCTAAGCTTCTGAGTATCACTTAGGCCTTTCTGGTGATGCTTTTTTTTTTCTTTTTCTTTTTTTTTTTTTTAAATGGAGTTTCGCTCTTGTTGCCCAGGATGGAGTACAATGGTGTAATCTTGGCTCACTGCAATCTCTGCCCTCTGGTTTCAAGTGATTCTCCTGCCACAGCTTCCCGAGTAGTTGGGATTACAGGCGCCCGCTACCACGCCCAGCTAAATTTTTGTATTTTTAGTAGAGACCAGGTTTCACCATGTTGGCCAGGCTGGTCTCAAACTCCTGACCTCATGATCCACCCGCCTCAGCCTCCCGAAGTGCTGGGATCACAGGCATGAGCCACTGCGCCCGGCTGGTGATGCTCATTTTTAAAAAGATACTTGTTTCCTGGGAGGCGGAGCCTGCAGTGAGACGAGATCGTGCCACTGCACTCCAGCCTGGGCAACAAAGTGAGACGCTGCCTCAAAAAAAAAAAAAAAAGATACTTGTTCCTTGACCTCCATAATGCCAAACACCCTGCTGAAAACTGAAAAAAATAAGGTAAACAATCCAGATATGTGAGCACTAAAGGCCCTGGGTGGTATCAAAATATCTATATACTGTTCTGTAATTTTTCCATTTTTATTCAGGCTTGTCACAGTTTCTACCTTCTTGTTTCTTGCTTTGTGGTACAACTGCTAGATTGCCATAAGGTTACTGCTTTAACATATTAACATGTCTTTTGGTCAGAAATCAAAACAGCAGCAGCAGCCAGTGTCTCTAACTATGCAGCATAACGACAGCTTAGGGAAAAAGTCTACCATCAAATGACACCAGTAGAGGTCTGGTTCTGTGCTAAGAACCGCAATCCGTACAATCTCTTCCAATCAACTGGCAGAGTCTAAGTTTATGAAACAGGCCTTAGGTGAGACAGCCAAAGGATCAAACCTAATGTGTGCTCCCCCAGTTTACCCTTCTTCCCTCCCGTATGGGTTCCACAGCACAGCAGCCATGGCCCCAAGAAAGAAAAGTGTTGCCCCTGAGCGGCCACGAGGAGGCAGAGCAGTGTCATGGGAAGGTCACTGGCTTTAGCAAGTAGCTACACCAAAGATCAAAATTTTACTCTATTCTCTATCGACTTGGGACCTACAGTAAATTGTTCTCCGAGCCTCATTTTTTTTTTTTTTTCATCTAGAAAAGCTTCAGCGGATAATGGGACATTTATAAACAATGTACGTAAAGTATCTAGCATAGCATGGAATATTAGGTTTTCTCCTTTTCCTCTCAAACATTATTTAGCATTCTCTCTTACACAGTAGAGAAACCCCACCAGCCCACTTATTTAGGAATTATCTGAAATACTTTTGACCATTTTGAGCTTCAGTGTTCATATCTGCATGTCTATAAAAAAACATAATTGCCCTCCTTGTAGGGTGTTAGGAGAATTAAAGTTACTGGAGAGAAAGCACCATTACTGCGGCTGTTAGGTATCAAGCGCTCAAGATAAGGTGGCCACTGTTAAAATTATTATCCTGTGAGGAGATAGCAAATAAACAAGAGGTGGCTAGTGTCTATTACATTGCTTTTGAAACAAATACAATTTAACCAAAATAACTCATGCTCCCTGGCTCATGTCCTCTTTACTACTAACCTGAAAATGGGGGCTAGATACACACTTGGCGATTTGTTTAAACAAAGGTTCTTGGATTTTAACAAATTGTGAAGGTTCAATCACATCCAATATTTCTTCCAGTTCCCCAAGGAACATGACCTGTAAGTACAAGCAAAACACAAGATGTGAGGCATGTCACAAAAAAAAATCCATAAGAACAAGGAGGACTAATGAGAGTTTGGACTATTGTAAGAAAAATTTACACATAAAACCAAACATAAATGAACCAGGCATTATCCCATGTTAGAAAATGTTTGTTCCACAAAGAATTCACCACAGGGTACTTGGAAAAATTCTACATACTTGGAAAAAATACTCTTACTTATTATATATGTTACACAGAACGAGGGACACTCACACACTGCACCGGCCCCTGAGAAGCAAAACTGACCCCGTAGGGCTTTCCTCTCTATTATTAGTAACCCAGCTCTCTTTCCACAACACTTTTTTTTTTTAAAAAAACAATGAGAAGGTAGCCCTCCTACATGGAAGAGCAAAAGTTCAAATGTGGTCATTTGCCAAATACTTAAAGCCCCTGCTACATGCCTGATGCTCTAGAATGCACTCATTAATACAACAAAAAGTTCAAGAAACACAAATGAGCAGACTCACCCACATGCAGGTGTCACTTTAAACCCATGAGCACGCACTGATGCATTCTAGACACACACACACACACGCATGCTTGCTCTCTATAGAGCACAGTGAATCTTGTGAACTCAGCATCGGGTGCCGCAAGAAACAGAGTTTTTAGATCACAGTATGGAGCCAAATCCACAGTAGAGTCAATTGTTTTAAATATAATGGGAAAATGACAGAGAAATAAAAACCAGTTTATGTATTTAGCTATTAAAAAATTACTTTAAAAAAATAAAGTGAGCAATCAAAATATGAAAAATAACAATGCCTTCATATTTTGAAATGTATCTGGGTAGCAATGCACAGTTCAACTTTACCTAACAGATTTTAATTAAACGACTTTCTGAAATTAAAATAGGGTTTAGAGAATTGAAACTGATTTGAGAAGGAAGGTATTTCTGCTAAAAGTAAAATATAGTAGACCCTTGCCATTTGTTAATATGTATATGGAATTTCTCCCAAAATTTTAACCAAATATAAAACTAACAGCTGATCTTTTTTTCTGAGCCATTTTCCACATGGTTGCTAACCTGCCAGAAGAGTGGCTGCAGATCTGGTGCTCAGTTAGGCTCACCTCCAGCTAAGAAACTCACGCACTACCCTAAAACAGCCTCACAAAGTAGCACCTGCTTGGTGAGTTCTCAGCAAAGGTACAAATGATTGTAGGTCTGAACCCTCCAGGGTCATTTGTGAATGGTTGAAACTAAAGGTCTGTTGTCTATCCTAAGATGACATAGTAAGATCCAGCTTTACTATGCTTTAAAGTGAGTATTTGGGCAGGCTGCTCTAGCATCTTTCTACAGTGACAGCAAAACCTTCATATTATGAAGGGGGCCACTAGGAAGGGAATATCAACAAAGCTAGACAACTGGACACATGATTGGGGCCTGGCCTGGGCTGGGCTTACCTGAGGCTGAATAGCACAGTGAATAAAAAGCCAGGGTTCAGGAGTCAAGGAGGCGAGTTCGGGCCTAATCATCTGTACTTACTTAGTGTACTGGGGCAGGCTATTTAACCTCTCTACAGTTTCAAAACTAGTAAAACAAGAGTTTTGATAGCGCTGCCTTATAGAGTTACAATGAGGTTTAAATGAGATGATGCTGTTTTGTTGTGTTTTCCTTGTTTTGTTTTGTTTTTGAGACAGTTTCACTTTTATTGCCCAAGCTGGAGTGCAATGGTATGATCTCGGCTCACTGCAACCTCCACCTCCCAGATTCAAGCGATTCTCCTGCCTCAGCCTCCTGAGTAGCTGAGATTACAGGCATGCGCCACCACACCTAGCTAATTTTGTACTTTTAGTAGAGATGGGGTTTCTCCATGTTGGTCAGGCTGGTCTTGAACTCCCAACCTCAAGTGATCTGCCCACCTCGGCCTCCCAAAGTGCTGGGATTACAAGTGTGAGCCACCATGCCCAGCCCTGATGATGTGGTTTTATACATGCTTAGCCCAATGTTTGGCCCTCAGTAAAATACTCAGTAAACTATGAACACTCTCTGACAGTAAACACTTACCTCTTTTTGACTACATGTTTTAGGCCAAAATTTCATTAACCCCCTAATAACCTAAAATGAAAAGGAGAAAAACAAATGGCATTTAATTTTTCATATATATTTCTGGGAAAGGTAATTTTTCTGAAGTTTTTGAAATTATGGAAGAAAGACTTACTGGTTCTGTGAGTGAAGGATCTTTCTCCAGAAACTGTACTATACAATATGCCAGCTGAGTAAAAAATAAAAGGCAAAATTTTAAATTCTATACAGTAAGGGCTCAAAAGATATAATATTAAAACTTCCTAAAAGGTTTCCAGACTAGTTTTAATAACTTCACATTCAATTCATTTTAATTATCATAAAAATAAAATCTATATAAAGCAAAATAAGAAACTACTTTTTCAAGCCGAAGACTAATATTAACATGGCTCCAGGGAATTTTTTTTTTAAAAAAGTATTAGGACATGAAGTATGCAGCTAATGAAAAGCAGAGGTGAGACATCATACTCAGCACATTGTGGAATTATCTCACCCACATACACTTTGAGCTTCATCTCAGGGGCTTCCTTTCTCTCTTTGCTAATATCAACAGTACTGAGTTTTACTGTAGTTCCACAAGAGTCCTCTATGGGAAGTAAGCACTTAATAAAAAACTTTGCCAATTGCCTGAAATGGCACATGGAAACTAAAGCAGTTTCACGAGGAGATGAAAGATTGTACCTGCCAGTCAGACCCTGGAGAAATGGAAGAATAGTTCTACATCTGGTACTAACGCATCTAACTAAGATTGTTTAAAATAATAATCATGAAATATGATATCCCATTTCAAAACCAAAGGTAAGATTTGTAAAAGGGCTTGCAAAGATTCTTGGACAAGAAAACCACCCTTACAAAAGACCATTCTGATGGTGTTCTAAATTAGAAACATATGGATTAATTTTTCCTCGAAATACAGAATTTCACATTTAAAGAGGAACAGTGCTTAGAAAAATGCGTTACGTTTTTATGCAAACTCAAAACCTTCCCAATGGGGGTAAGAAGGAGTCAGAGTCTAGTCGTATTTAAAATTTTCCTATCCAAAATGTAAAATACTACCCAATAATTTATCTACCCCCAGTGACACAGTGACCATGCAAGGCAGTGTTAGCACAAAAATTAGAATGCGGACAAGACAGTGTATGCTTTTTAAAGTGATGAAGGCTTAAAGGGGAAAAAAAATGTGAAAATACTGATTGATTTGTTTACTTGTGAGAGTGTTTATGTGTAGAAAGTGATAAAGACATAGTGAGTGACCTAGAACAGGAGGCAAAAAGGGCAACTGATAGACTAATGCAAATAGGATGGAACAAAACATTCAAGAACATTAAAACATGATTACATAGTCCAAAGATCTACATCTGCTAGACTCCTGTGCATTTTATTATATGTAATATGTTCAGTATGTTATTGTGTGCACTTGGGCAAGTCATCTAAGTTCTCTGTAAAATAAAATGACCAAACATTTATTTTAAAACTCCTCCCGCTTTAAAAATATTTCCATGATTCTAATGTGCATAGAAAAAAATGCATACATTTTTATTTCCCTCATGGAGTATTTTAAACTTTAATAAGTCTCTTTCCTTTAGGAATGAAGGCTATAGGCCCAGCACGGTGGCTTACACCTGTAATCCCAGCACTTTGGGAGGCCAGGGTGGGAGGATCACGAGGTCAGAAGATGCAGACCATCCTGGCCAACATGGTGAAACCCCATCTCTACTAAAAACACAAAAATTAGCCAGGCGTGGGGGTGCGCGCCTGTAGTCACAGCTACTCGGGAGGCTGAGGCAGAAGAATCGCTTGAACCAGGGAGGCAGAGGCTGCAGTGAGCTAAGACTGTGCCACGGCACTCCAGCCTGGGCAACAGAGAGAGACTCCATCTCAAAAAAAAAAAAAAAAAAAAAAAAGGCTATATCAATATCAAAAAAACAATGAGTTTGCAAGCTTTTTATTTGGCTTCTAAAAGTAGTTGTATAAAATCCTCCTACCTGTGCATGGAAGAGTGATAAGCTCCTGACAGTGTGTAAGGGGATCAATACTTTCACCAGAAACTGTTTGTGTTCTGCCTTAAGAGGTAAAGCAAAGCCATTGATAATACTAGGGAGAAAAAAGAGACACAAATTAGCAATGTTACCACAACAAGTTAAACTGAGACAAACTGTTCTTGTAATATTAGTTAAACTTAATCAGTTTGTTTGTACAAAACAACATAATACCCACCCCAGTGGCATTCAGAATTTCTTTTCTTCTTTTTTTAGACAGAGTCTTGCTCTGTTGCCCAGGCTGGAGTGCAGTGGCCCAATCTCAGCTCACTGCAACCTTCACCTCTGGGATTCAAGCTATTCCCATGCTCAGCCTCCCAAGTAGCTGGGGTTACAGGCACCCACCACCATGCCTGGCTAATTTTTTCGTATTTTTAGTAGAGACGGGGTTTCACCATGTTGTTCAGACTGGTCTAGAATTCTTAACCGCAGCAAGTGATCTGCCCGCCTCGGCCTCCCAAAGTGCTGGGATAATAGGCATGAGCCACCACACCCAGCCAGGATTTCTTAATGACTTCAAGGCATACAATAATTTGGAAGGAAATTTAAGAGAAGAAAATTTGCTTCTGATCACCCAACAAAGGCTCCTGTGCTCCTAAAATTAGTCAGATGGTTTCCAAAAGCTCTTTATCAAAATCCTTTATTTTCCCTCCCTTTTCCTTCTCCAAATAATGGCCCGCCTTGCTTGCTTCCGCCTTAAATATGACCTTTACCATTTCCAGGCATCATTCTTTCTCATTCCTGAAACCTCTGCCCAGCCTAGGAAAGTCACTGAGAGAAAGCTGTGTGACTCCACCTTCTTTTTCTCTTCATATTAGGAGAAAAGATTAAGTAATCACATTGACCAGCTACATTATCCTCCCTTGTGTGTAGAAACTTAGACCACAGCTCTTTCCAATTCATTCCACTACTCCAAGCAGCAGCTGTTCAAGGACTATACCCGGATACACAACTCCTTTGAAAATGGCCATCTTTCCAATTATTATAAACCTGCTTTCAACAGATAAGGCGAAGGACCAAATAGCCTAAAAACTAATGAGAATAAGATGTTTTGGAGTAACTGGTCTGACCATAATTAGATGTATCATCTTTGTAGTAATGAATGAATTGTTAGCTCTTTCAGTCATTCCAGTGGAACTGGCAATGCATAATTGTGGAAGAAGGAAACAGGAAATTGTGTCTTGTACAGTCAGTTGGAAAATATGCTAACAGGCACAAATGAGAGAGACCCAATGTACATACACAGCAAGAGAACTAAGTGAGCATCTCCTGGTGCCACTTGAACCTAATTTTTAAAATAATATTCACCTGAAATTAGCAATTAGAAAAACCGTGCTCACCTTCCTAATATTTCCAGCAGTTCAGCTACACCATTGAAGTGTTCTGTTTCATAAACAAACCTGAGAGAAGAGGAGAAACAGGAGGAGAAAGGAGGAGAGAAGGAGGAGAAGGGAGGGAGAAAAAGAGGAGGAGGAGGGGGAGGAGGGGGAGGAGGGGGAGGAGGAGGGGGAGGAGGAGAGGAGGGAAAAGAGGAGGAGAGAGGGGAGACAGGGGATGGGGGAGAGACGGGAAAAGAGGAGAGGGAAGAGAAGATGGGAAGAGATGGGGAGAAGAGGAGGGGAAAAGAGGAGGAGAGGGAGGAGGAGAGGAGGGAGGGGAGGGGGGAGGAGAGGAGGAGCAGAGGGAGAAGGGAAGAGAAGCGGGGAAGAGATGGGGGAAGAGAGGAGGAGAGGGAGGAGAGGAAGAGGGGAAGAGAGGAGGAGGAGAGGAGGGAAAAGAGTAGGAGGGGGGAGACAGGGGAAGAGAGGAGAGGGAAGAGAAGATGGGAAGAGAGGGAGAAGAGAGGAGGGAAAAGAGAAGGAGAGGGAGGAGGAGGGAGGGGAGGAGAGGAGGAGAGGGTGGGAGAGGAGGAGCAGAGGGAGAAGGGAGGAGGAGGGGGAAGAGAGGAGGAGAGGGAGGAGAAGAGGAGAAGAAGGCGGAGAGAGGAGAAAAGGGAAGGGGGAGGAGAGGAGGAGGGGGGAAGAGAGGAAGAGGGGGGAAGACAGGGGAGGGAGAGGTGGGGGAAGGAAGAGGAGAGGAAGGAAAAGAGGAGGAGAATGGGGAGGGGGCAGGAGAGGAGGAAAGAGAGGAGGAGATGGTGGAGGAGAGAAGGAGAGGGAGGAAGAGAGGAGGAGGAGAGGGGAGAAAAGAGGAGGAGGAGAAGAAAGGAGGAGAGGAGGAGGAGGAGAAGGGGGAGGAGGAAAGCAGGAGAGGGAGAGGAGGAGGGGGAAGTAGGGGGAGGGGGGTAGAGAAGAAGGAGGGGGAGGGGAGGAAGGGGAGAGGAAGAAGAGTAGAGGAGGAAGAGGGTGGGAGGAGAAGATGGGGGAAGAGAGAAGGGGGAAGAGAGAAGGGGTAAGCGAGTAGAGGGAGAGGAAGGACAGAGGACAGGAGAATGAAGGAAGGAAGGCAGAAAGGGAAAAAGAGAAGTCAGTATACTGTTTTCAGATATTTGAGATTTACTTAATACTTCCATAAAAATACCAACTTTGCTTCTCTTTATTCCCCCATCACCCTCCACTTACCTTAGAAAAATATTGTTAATCTGTTTTCGGATAAATGCTCTAAGACCAAGAAACTTGCCATAAATTCTGTGTAAGACTGTTTTTAAGTAGTCCCGTTCCCGAGGGTCTTCGCTGTCAAATAGCTCCAGAAGCTGTTGTAAATGAGACATTATAGCTGTCAAAGGCAGTTTCAGAAAAGGATTTAGGAGTTCTATTATTTAAAATCCCCTCCTTCTTTCCTCAAAAATATGTTGAATATCTATTATGTGCCAGGCACAGTGCTAGTTTTTGGGCATATCATGATAAACAAGTCAGACAAGGAGCTTATATTCCACTAAAGAAATACAAATACAAAATAACAACAATAAAAGTAATAATATGAATAATAGCTAATACACATATGGCACTTACTGTGATCATCAGGCAATTTTCCACGCAATCTACATATTAATCCTCCCGATGAGGTAGTTTTGTCCCCCTTTTACAAAAGAGGAAACTGGCGCACATAAGGGTTAAGAAATGTGCCCACGGTCTCACAGCTAATAGGTGGTAAAGCTAGAATTTGAATCCCAGCAGTTGAGGCCATAAGTCCATAATCTCAACCACTTCACTATGCTACCTACTGATATTCCAAATACACAGTTAAAATAAACTGACTGGGTGGTGACTCACGCCTGTTATTCCAGCACCTGGGAAGGCTGAGGCAGGTGGATCACCTGAGGTCAGGAGTTTAAGACCAGCCTGGACAACATGATGAAACCCTGTCTCTACTAAAAATACAAAAATTAGCCACGTGTGGTGGTGTGCACCTGTAATCACAGCTACTCAGAAGGCTGAGGCAGGAGAATCACTTGAACCCGGGAGGCAGAGGTTGCAGTGAGCCGAGATCGCACCATTGCACTCCAGTCTGGGTGACAGAGCGAGACTCAGTCTTAAAAAAAAAAAAAAAGGATAAGCCTTCAGCTCTACTAGAATATCCAGGAAAATGAAAAAAATCTGAATCAAAGCAAGCATCAAAAAGTCTCAATGATATTGGCAACGGTCCTTTTTAGATCCGGACTCTTGTTACGTAGGTGTGCTCACTCTGTAAACAGTTATCGAAGTGAATGTTGATTATTTCTGTACGTATGTTATATGTGAAAAAGTTTTTGTTTTGTTTTTTTTTTTTTTTGAGACAGAGTCTTGCTCTGTTGCCCAGGCTGGAGTGCAGTGGCATGATCACAGCTCACTGCAACCTCTACCTCCTGGGTTCAAGCAAGCAATTCTCAGCCTCCCAAGTAGCTGAGACTACAGGCACCTGCCACCACACCCAGCTAACTTTTTGTATTTTTAGTAGAGACGAAGTTTCGCCATATTGGTCACGCCCAGCCGTGGATAACATGTTTAAGTTCCCAAACATTTGTAATCTAAAGTTAATAACCAAATCCTGATAACATCATATCTATGTGCTCAAAATGAAGTCCACGCAACTAGTCCAAAAGAGGTAACAAGCTAAAGTTTCAGCCAAATGCCAGTGGGCACAAAAGATTCAACTCAATGTCTATCAAAAATTCCAGCTGCTTTGTTTTTGTATCATTGACAAGCTGATACTAAAATTAATATGGAAATGCAAGAGAGCCAGAAGAGCCAAAATACTCTTGAGGGAAACAAAACTTGAAAGATTCACACTTCTCTATTTCAAAACTTAGTCCAAATACAGTAATCAAGACAGTGTGGTACTGGCATAAAGACAGACATACAGATTAATGGAATAGAATTGAGAGCCCCAAAATAAGCCCTCACATTTATGGTCAACTGATTTTCAATAAGAATGCCAAGTCATTTCAATGGGGAAAGAATAGTATTTTCAACAAATGGTGCTGGAACAACAGGATATCCACATGCAAAAGAGTAAGTTGAACCTCTACCTCACAATATACATTCAGATTAACTCAAAATGAAATCAACCTAAAATTAAGAGCTAAATTATAAAAAAAAAATAGAAGAATAAATCTTCATAACCCTAGATTAGGTGATATCTCTTAGATATGACCCAAACCATAAGCAACAAACAAATAAATTAGACTTCCCCCAAATTGAAACCATTCATGCGTCAAAGGACACCATCAACAAAGTGAAAAGAGAATGCACACACTGGGAGAAGATACAGCTGACCCTGTGCAAGTTCACTTGCATGCAAATTTTCTTCCACTCTTGGCTGGGCGTGGTGGCTCACCCCTGTAATCCCAGCACTTTGGGAGGCTGAGGCAGGTTGTTCACTTGAGGTCAGGAGTTTGAGACCAGCCTGGCCAACATGGTGAAATCCCATCTCTATTAAAAGTACAAAAATTAGCTGGGTGTCATGATGGGTGCCTGTAATCCTAGCAACTCAGGAGGCTGAGGCAGGAGAACTGCTTGAACTTGGGAGGCAGAGGTTGCAGTGAGCCGAGATTGCACCACTGTACTCCAGCCTGGGAGAAAGAGCAAGACTCGGTCTCAATTTTTAAAAAAAAAATTTTTTTTTCTTCCACTCTTGCTACCCTGAGACAGCAAGACCAACCCTTCCTCTTCCTCCCAACCTCCTCAGCCTACGCAATGTGAAGACCACAAGGATGAAGATCTTTTTTTTTTTTTTTTTTTTGAGACGGAGTCTCACTCTGTCGCCCAGGCTGGAGTGCAGTGGCCGGATCTCGGCTCACTGCAACCTCCGCCTCCCCAGGTTCACGCCATTCTCCTGCCTCAGCCTCTCGAGTAGCTGGGACTACAGGCGCCCGCCACCGCGCCCAGCTAGTTTTTTGTAATTTTTAGTAGAGACGGGGTTTCACCGTGTTAGCCAGGATGGTCTCGATCTCCTGACCTCGTGATCCGCCCGTCTCGGCCTCCCAAAGTGCTGGGATTACAGGCTTGAGCCACCGCGCCCGGCTAGGATGAAGATCTTTATGATGACCTACCTCCCATTAATGAACAGAAAATGTGTTTTCTTTTCTTCATAATTTTCTTAACATTTTCTTTTCTCTAGCTTGCTTTATTGTAAGAACACAGTATATAATACAGATAGCATACAAAATATGTGTTATTCAACTGTTCATGTTATCAGTAAGGCTTTCTGTCAACAGCAGGCTATTTGTAGTTAAGTTTCTGGAAAGTCAAGTTATACATATACTTTTCAACTGCTCAGGGGTTCACTGCCCCTAATATCTGCACTGTTCAAGGTCAACTGTATTTATAAACCATGTATCTGATAAGGGACTAGTATCCACAATATATAAAGAACTTTTAGGTCAGGCATGGTGGCTCACACCTACAATCTCAGCACTTTGGGAGGCAGAGGCGGGTGGATTGCTTGTGCCCAGCAGTTTGAGACCAGTCTTGGCAACATGGCAAAATCCTGTCTCTTCAAAGAAATTCAAAAATTAGCCAGGCTTGGTGGCACATGCCTGTAGTTCCAGGTATTTGGGAGGCTCAAGTGGGAGGATCACCTGAGCCTCAGGAGATCAAGACTGCACTGAGCCGTGATCGTGCCACTGCACTTCAGTCTGAGCAGCAGAGAGAGAAACTCTGTCTCAAAAACAAAACAAAACAAACAAAAAAAGAAAAAAAAGAAAAAATAATTTTAAAAGCTCAACAATAAGAAGCAAACCCAGTTTAAAAATGGACAAAGGATTTTATTTAACAGCTAAATCGCAAAGGAAGTATACAAATTTTGGTCAATAAACACATGAAAAGTGCTCTATTTTATTGATCATTACAGAAAAGCAAACCCTGGCTCACACCTGTAATCCCAACACTTTGGGAGCCGAGGAGGTAGATCACAAGGTCACGGTTTGAGATCAGCCTGGCCAACATGGTGAAATCCTATCTCCACTAAAAACATAAAAATTAGCCAGGCGTGCTGGCACATGCCTGTATTCCCAGCTACTCAGGAGGCTGAGGCAGAAGAATTGCTTGAACCTGAGGTAGAGTTTGCAGTAAGCCAAGATCGCACCACTGTACTCCAGCCTAGGCGACAGAGCAAGACTCCACCTCGGAAACAAAAAAAAGAAAACCCAACAAGGAGATATTCATTGGATGGCTATAATGAAAAAGAGGGATAATAAAAAGTGTTGGCGAGGAT
Source organism: Piliocolobus tephrosceles (assembly GCF_002776525.5). Lineage (NCBI taxonomy): Eukaryota > Metazoa > Chordata > Mammalia > Primates > Cercopithecidae > Piliocolobus > Piliocolobus tephrosceles. The sequence continues at coordinate 43,222,634 of NC_045439.1, read as the reverse complement.
ATGGAGAAACTGGAACCCTCATCATTGTTGGTAAGAATGTAAAATGGTGCAGCTATTTTGGAAAACAGTTTGGCAGTTCCTCAAATCTCCCACAGAGTGACTATATGACTAAACAATTCCACTTTCATGTATATATCCAACAGAACTGAAAACACATGTCCACACAAAAATGTGTACACAAATGTTCATGGGAGCAATATTCATAATAGCTAAAAAGTGAAACAACCCAAATATCTGTCAGCTAATAAACAAAATGTGGTGCCAGGGAATATTATTCAGCCATAAAAAGGAATAAAGTACTGATATATGTTACAACATGAATGAATCTTTCAAACATCATGCTAAGTAAAAGAAACCAGACATAGAAAGCCATACAATGTATGACTCCATGTATGTGAAATAACCAGAATAGGCAAATCCACAGTAGCAGAAAGCAGAATGGGGAGTGGCTACTAATAGGTCTGGATTTATTTTTTGAGACAGAGTCTTGCTCTGTCACTAGGCTGGAGTGCAATGGCGCTATCTCAGCTCACTGCAACCTCCACCTCCCAGGTTCAAGAGATTCTCCTGCTTCAGCCTCCTACGGGTCTGAATTTCTTCGGGGGATGATGAAAACATCCCACAATGATACTGTGGTGATGGCTGCATGACTCTGTAAATATACTAAAAACCACTAAATTGGAAACTTTAAAATGGCGAATTTTATGGTGTATGAATTACAACACAATAAATCTGCTACCTTTACAAAAAGTCAGTGTGCAAGTTCCTCTGGCTGAAGAACAAACTTGGAAATCGGTTTGAATGTTACTGAGTTGTTTTTTTTTTTACATTCATCATCATTGAAATAAAGCAAAATTCAGTTCTAGTGTCTTTATAGCAAAACATTTCAAGAGCACATAGCACACAAATTAAAGCAGACTACCATCGTCATCAAAAAGGCTATCGAGACATATGTAAGTTTGACCTCAGGTGATTAAGACATGAGGTTGAGGCTGACAGCAGAATTAAAACTTCATGGTCAATAATCGAATGTGCTTTTGTTTGGTGTTTTACTTTAAATAAAAGACAGAGTTATGGGCCAAAAAAAAGGCCCCTCAAACATGGCAGGAAACACAAACTAAAGGATGGTCTTCAAAAATAGGTAGACAGACAGGACACAATTTTTAGCTACACAATGCCATCCACCATCCATCTATCATTCATTCATTCATTCATTCATTCATTTTAAAAATGAGTATTTCAAGTAAACATTTATGGTGTGCTTATTAAGGGCCAGGCAGTGGGCGAGCTGTCAGGGATACAATGATAAGCAAGACAGATACAGTCTTTGCTTTCTCAGAGCCTATTCTAATGGGGAATACAAACAATTAAATAAACAGCATGTTAAGTAGTTCAGGATGTTGTATAAATACACAGCAGACACACCTACTGTACTTGGAAGAAGTGGAGTGATCAGGGAAGGCTTCTAAAGGAAGAGATATCCAGGCCGACCCATGAAGAAATGAGGAGTTAGAAGTGGGATAAGAGTGCTCCTCACAGGTTCAATAGTACATGCTTTTACTAGCAGCCTATCCAAACAGAAGATGTTGTGAACTACCGCTCTCTGCCCATTCAGCAATACAATAACTACGTAAGTACTGAGTTCTTTCTATGTGCCAGCGATGGTCCTCACTGCTGGACATACACATTGTAGAACAATTGTGGAGCCAATGGGACAATCAGGGGAGGCAATGGGCAAGTTAACACATTTCCACAGGAAAACATTCTATCTACGAAAGAAAGGCATGTAGCTCCAACTAGCAAAAGAAAAAGGCCCCATATAGACTCAATATCTCTTTATCTATAATAAAGTTCCAAATGACATAAGCTCTCTAATCCACCCACCCAGTCCACCCATCCACCCAATCCCATTCCAAGGCTAATAGAAATAATTAACCTTGTACATTTTATTTTTTAAATTTGGTTTCTACTTTTAAGTGTTTCAAAAGGCTTTCATGAATAACTTATAACCAACATAAGAGGAGGTTTGAGGGTGTGTAATATTAGCAAAACTTGAATCAACTTTCCTTGTATACTCTTAATCTTGAGTTTAATGAATACATAATAATTAAGCAAGAAATGTTTAACTGATGTTTTCATTAGGCTCTCAAACAAAATGCATTGCCGGGTGCCTAACTTTAGATATTTACAAAGTCACAAATATTAAATGTATCATGTTCTATGAGAAAGAAAGATGAACTACAGTATTAAACTATTTTTCTACTTCTCTATAGAACATGCTTTTGATGATTTTATGATGCATGAGACAGAAATATAATAGTGCACAGGCCAAAAAAAGGGGTAGTAGGATGAGCTCTGATTTCCAAAACAAAATAATATGGATGCTTAGTCATATCTATAGTCCCAATCACTTCCACACAAAAAAAGAAATATACGCCCACACCTGTAAATGCCTAAGTGGACTGTGCCATCCATAATATAACAGGCAGCTTGTAGTCAAAGAAAAGAAGTTAAGAAGCTGGAGTATTTCCAAGGTGATTACACAGGAAAGACAGACCTGTCAACACACTAACTCCAAGTTCACAGAAACCAACCTTCTTGAAGCTCACAAATAGGGATAAACTACATAGTGATTTAGCCAAATAACCTTTCTTTGAACTCATAAATCTACAATGAAATGAGAAGAGTGAAATGAAAAAGGGCTATAAGGGTCTTCCAGCTAGGCAGGGGAATTGAACCTCTCTCCTCCTGAATCCTCCCTAAATGACAGTGAAAGAATAAGAATAGAAGAAAGCCTTGGCATAGAGGGAACTGGAGAGAAAATTTGGACTTATTTGTAGACTTCTCAAAGATGGAAGTGGATGACAAGAGGTAACTATCTTAGGTTTCCTCTTTCTCCAGTCTGCTAAGTGTTTTTCCATTCTGCAAGCAGGGAAGGAAGCCAACAAGAAGCAGGCCAGTTCACTCCACAGAACCCTTAAAAGGCTTAGAAACTAAAGGCACCAGATATATTTGATGGTAAGGGTGTGAGAAATAGCTAAAAACAGGAGGACTGGTTGAAAGTCTGTAGAAGACCCCCCGGATCCCATGTAGTATACTGATGATTTACAATGTAAGTCTGGAGAGAATGAGTAAGTATCTAGTCTTGGAGACATCATACACGTTAAGTAAATCACTTGTTGGAAATAATGGGATGAAATAAAACTCTGCATACCTAAAAGGGATATATTTGCCAGCTTTCTTCCCTGACCAGGCTCCCAATGCTATATAAGTCAGAAGATCAGAAAGTCCCTTTTGGAAGAAACTGACAGCCTCAAGAGGAAAGACCTACAGATATGCTAACAGCCGAGAGTTTCCTAATGAAATGGCAAGGTCCTTGACCAGTTATCCCATTCAAAGTCACCATTTGCCAAGTGTCACTATGCAAATATAAACACACATGTGCACACTGTAACATACACAAGTTCTAAGCAACTTTTCGGTAGACTAACATGTAATTATGACTATGAAGTCAAAGATCACCAGATATTTTAACATAAAAGACCACAACAAACAATTATAAGGAACTCAGAGGAAACAAGCACCATGCTAGGAGTACCCAAAAAATTGCAAAAAGGAAACTATAACATCCTCAAAGATAAACAAATATGCTGGATCCTTGAAATAAAACAGAGTGCTGTTATTCAGGTAAATATTCAGGACATTTTTTAAAAGCTTTCAGAAGTTCAACATATAACAAAAATTTTAGCAGAAGCAATAGAACATTAAAATGAGCAAATCTACCCCTGAACATACAACCAAAAAACAGAGATAATATATAGAAGAAGATTTTTAAAACCAAGAGATCCAATACATAATAGCAATCTAGAAAGACATGGAGACAGAAAAATAGAAAATGAACAGAAGGAAATTATCTGAGGAATAATTCAATTCAATTTCCAGGAAAAAAAGAAAAAAGTCATGAATGTCAATACAGATATGGCCCATTAAGTGTTCTGCACAATAAATGAACAAAGACTCACACCAAAGCACATCACTTTCTGGACGTGGGGACAAAGAGAAGATTTCAAAGAAGTTACAAAGAAGACACGTCATTATAAAGGATAAGGCATTCAGCTGGTGCAGGGCTTTTTAATACCAACACTGGAAGCTGGAAAACAATGGATCAATTCCTTAAAACATCTGGGAAAGTTCCAAATTTACACCTAGCCAAAACATCAATCAAGTAGGTAGGCAGGCCGGGCACAGTGGCTCACACCTATAATCCCAGCACTTTGGAAGACAAAGGCGGGCTGATCACTTGAGGTCAGAAATTTGAGATCAGCCTAGGCTAACGTGATGAAACCCCATCTCTACTAAAAATACAAAAATTAGCCTGGTGTGATGGCATGCGCCAGTAATCCCAGCAGCTGGAAGTTGCAGTGAGCCAAGATCGTGCCACTACACTCCAGCCTGGGCAACAAAGCAAGAGTCTGTCTCCCCCCTCCAAAAAAAAAAAAAAAAAAAAAAGTAGGCAGAATAAAGACATTTTCAGACAAGTGATCTCAGAACATTTACATCCCATTCATGCTTTTTTAGGAAGAATCTAGAAGGTATGTTCCACCAAATAAGAAGTTAAACAAGTAAGGACACAGTGTAGAAGGGCAGCAAAGGGAAGTGCTGGGATGACTGTGTGGGTGGCCCAGAGCAAGCAACCAGTGCCAATACGAGCAGGATGACCAGGGCTCCAGGAAGAAGGTCTCCAAGGAGAAAAAGAAAAAAGGAACTGATAGACTAGTTGATATGTGGGTCATACTGAGAAGGGCTGTATTAAGAGAATTAAGGTATACACTAGTATACCTTAATACTAGTGATGAATACACAGGAAAGCAAGTAAAAAATAAGGCAACTATTTTCCTAAAATAAAAAAAAAAGGCTCTACAAGAAAAAAAAATAACCATGTGCCTTGTAATGAACAACATGTATAAATAGTATTCATTCTATCATCTGATTCATTCAAATTTTGTGATATAACATTGGATGTAGAGAGGGAGTTATAGTGGGAGATACATAATGGCTTACAGTAGGAAGTTGACAGACATAAATAAAACCTAAAATGACAAGTTAAGAAATAGCAGTATAAGCATGCTGTTTAGAAAGATGGAAATAAATATATAGAAACAACTGGAAGACTTAAATGTGGTTACCTCCAGGAAACAGGACTCTGGTTTGGAGAAAGATGAGGCAAGAGATTTGCCATTTTTCATTAAAAACCATATAAACATATTTGAATTTTAAAAGTTGGCATTATCAGAACTATTTTTAAAAGTCATTAAGAGCAAAAGATTTCGAGCAAAAAAACCCAGATGCTCTCTGCTACAATAAAGAATTACCCTGCCCTACTCCATGTAAAGTAAAATTTTAGAGAACATCAAAAATCTTCAAGTAGATAACCGATAAAATTGGTATTCTAAATGTTTTCATCCAAAGTGCCACAGAGCACTCAAATCAGATGTCCACATTTCTGGCTTTGTTTGCAACTTTCTCCTACTATCTGAAAACTATCTTCCTCATACTTTCACCTTGGCCAAATACAGAGAAAACAGCCCAGAACAAAGAAGCCAGAGCCAAAGGTAGTCTGACTCCAATGAATCAGATCGACTCAAGGGATGCACTGTATGAAATGAAGCAACCTATGGGGCAACCACTGAGAAAGGACAATGGGGACAAGGGATCAAAAGGTTGCGATCACAAGCTTCTGGCAATTCTGACTCCAAGACTCCTATGGAAATTCAATATAAAACTTTCGAAAGTGTACGGCGTACAAATATGAATAACTCCACCAAGTCACACGCTTTTATTTTCCTCCATTTAATTTCAGGCATTCTTTCCACAAACCAAAGAAGTCCACTTTTTTCCCCTTGAGCATTCTATCTATTTCAAGACAACCTTATGATTTAAGTTTTTAAGACAACCAATTTGGTCAGCAATTCAAGAAAGAGTTATTGTGCGAAATAATGATGCACTTAGTGGGAAGCAGGCAGGGACTAGCTACATAATTTGTGGGGCAAAATGACATACAGTGGTCCTTGCTCAAAAAGTATTAGGAGTTTCAAGACAGCAAGAGCAGAGCGCTAAACCAACCACAGGGCCCTTCTAAGCACAGGGCCCAGTGTAACTGCACAAATTATACAACCAGGAAGCTGGCTCTGAATGCAGGAGTCAGAGCAATAAAGCCCTTTTTACAAGATTTTTTAGTTACACACTGGACAGGACAGGATGAGGTGATCTGCTGTTAACTGATCATTGGTAACGGCTATCTCATAAAATTCCAGGTAGAAATAAATGCTCTAAACTCTTATTTGCTATAGGCTGTGAGAGGGAAATGTAAACATTTTGACATATTCAAGGAACTCAGTCGGAAAATACAAACTCATTTGTATTGGAGCTGAGATTCAAGGCCTCGTGGAATTTATCTCAGTCTAAAACTAAAAATTTTTTAACAGGTTGGCTTATCTCATGTCCAATTTGTGTTGAGTTTTTAAAAACACAATAACAAAAGGTCACTTTTAAGGACAGGCTGAATGATTTGCATGATCTGCGTAATTTACATGATAATTACAGCACCTTTCAGCTAAATATAACAGCAAATGTGAAGTACAAATTACTAAATAGCAATCTCCAGCAGTACATATGTTTACGTGGATACTTGAATAGTATGTCTCTTAGCAACCATTGACTGTTTCAGATTTGCGGAGTAGTTGAAAGCAATCTTTAGAAATATGTTGCTAAACTCTTGCCACAATAATCCACCCAATGAAATAATACAAGGTTTGGCAATTCATTTGGGTCTAAAGAAGGGGTTGGGGGATCATAAAGCAACTATTTTCCCAACCATCCCAATACAGATGAAAATTATCTTTATTGATAATAGACAAAATTGTTCCATAAGCCTAGGCAAGTCTACATACTCATAGCTCTAGAAGGCAGTTTACCAAGTTACTTAAGTCTAAAATCAACATTACCACAGACAAAAGTGCACTATGCAATGAATTGACTATCTTTGATAAATCTCTAACAGCTTTCTTGTGCAAACACTTAAGTGAGCACACAAAAAATGCTACAGGTTATGTAAATCTAGATTTAATAAAAATCACAATGAAATTCAAGTGAGCCAGTCATACTATTCTAGGATTAAAAAACAATAAAACACTTCAAACAAAAACATTCAAAACCCTTGAATGAAAAACGACAGACTGTTGGCCGGGTGTGGTGGCTCATGCCTGTAATCCCAGCACTTTGGGAGGCCGAGGGGGGCGGATCACGAGGTCAGAAGTTCGAGACCAGTCTGCCCAACATGGTGAAACCCTGTCTCTACTAAAAATAAAAAAATTACCCAGGCGTGGTGGTGCGCGCCTGTAGTCCCAGCTACTCGGGCCACTGAGACAGAAGAATCACTTCAATCCAGGAGGCAGAGGTTGCAGTGAGCCGAGATCAAGCCACTGCAATCCAGCCTGGGTGGCAGAGCTAGACTTCATCTCAAAAAAAAAAAAGAAAAACAACAGACTGTTTTGTCTGGCCCTACCAAAATATGGCTTTCCAGATTCTCTTGAAAAACCAAAAGATCCAGCAAGACTTGGCTCACTTACCTAGAGACCAACCGTTACTGGGAGTGGATTGGCAACAGGATCTAAGCTCTCTAAATCACCACAGTTTCCATCACTCCTTTGGTCATACCCACACTACTTCATTATGTACCATTTGTCTGTCCTCTGTAAAGATTTAAATGAGCTATCCCTGGTTTTCACACATTATAAATTATACATTCCTGGCACTAATAAACATTTATGTCCAACACTGATTGGAGGAAATCAGTTGGCAAAGTGTGGAACTGAAGAGAATCCAGAGACACAGGAGACCCACGTAACATCTTAAGAGAACCCAACAGCCTGTGAAGAACCATGTACGTAGAGTCCAATGGGCATCAGTGATCTTTAGAATAAGAGTTGAATTTCAAATAATTCATAACGTGCTAGGTAGGACATGACAGGCTAACACTATATGATTTCATGGACTGAAGCAATTAAAGAAAACACAGCTTAAGAAAGTTCTCAAAACAAGAATCCTAATAAAAATATTAGTGACAGCACCAGCATTAACGTTTACTGAATATGAACCACGTGTTGGGAATACTTTTGAGAGCTTGTATAGGTATTTAGTTGTTAAATCTCCAAAACAACCTTACAATGTGATTATATTACGGATATTTTGCATCTACTTTCTAGATGAGGAAACTGAGGCACAGAGTAGTTATGTCACTTGTCCAAGGTCAAACACAAAAAAATGGCACAGCCCAAATTCAAATCAGTCTGTACACTTAACCAGCAATCTATACTGCTTCCTGAGGAAGAAAAATTCAAGGTATTGAAAAAGGCACTTGAGGCAACACAGGAAGCTTTCCTTTTCGCTTTAGATTTTAAAAAGGGCAGATATAAATGCTGAAAGGAAGGAAGCAATGAATACTGTGCATAAAAGAATGGGCTATCCTACAAAAATAGTCTTAGGAAGACTAATGCACAAAATCAGCTGAGGTTTATGAAAAATTGCAAGGCAATACAATGAGAATGTACTTGCAGATGAAATTTTTTATTATTCTTATTGATTATAACATATATGCTCATTATTTTTTAAATGTAAAAAACAGAGATATCTAAAAAACAGGAAGCGAAGATCATCACATATAATCACCCCCTTCCAGCCAATTAACAACAATTTGGTAGAACTCCTTTCAAAATCATTAATGCATATTGCTATAGTCTGCATGTTTCCCCTAAAATTCATGTGATAGGAATTTAATCCCCAATGAAACAGTGTTGGGAGGTAAGGCCTTTTGGTAGGTGTCGAGGTCATAAGGGCTCTGCCCTCATAAATAGATTAATGCCACTATAAAAGGGGATTTGGGACCTGGGTTCACTCTCTCTCGCCCTTCTGCCTTCCACCACATGAGGGCACAGACAGTAAGATGGCACTCGTTAGATGCCAGCACCTTGATCTTGGACTTCCCAGCCTCCAGAACTGCAAGAAATAAAATTCTGTTCTTCATAAATTACCCAGTCTGAGGCATTTTGTTAAAGCAGCACAAAAGAACTAAAACAAAAATACTAACATTATTTTTCCCTAAAATAACAGATACAGGCTCAAAAATTATACTGTTCTATAACAATGCATGTTTCACTTAAAAATAGATCACGAGTAGGTCTATCACATTCTTTTTACAAACTGATGAATATTTCACTCTACGAATGTCCACAGATCAATTACCTCCTACTAAGGAACTTAAAAGTTATTTTCTAATTTTCTAATAATTATTAACAATGGTGCATTCAATACCTTTGTATATACATCTTTTATACATATCTGATCGTTTCTCATGGACTTGTTGGGTCTAAATTTAAGCTGATAGAATACTATCGGTTTCCTCTTCAGGACAATTATGCCAATTTAATGTACGTGTGTATATAGCCATCTATTCATATGTCTATTCATTCACTTATTTGGTACAACTGCTTATGAGTTTTATGGCACACTCAGCAGGGTCATCTCCACCTAAGGTACTATTATGTTCCATTCTCCTGTTCTGACGCCATACCATTTTAATTAATTTACCTTTTCCTTTGTAGTATATTATTTAATAAGTATCATTAGTCATCTTTTTCAAAAATTTATTTCATGAACTCTAAACGTTTCAAGTTTTTAAAAAATTGTAATTTTAATTAGAACTGTACTAATGTAGAAATAATTTGGAGATTATATGAACATATTTCTGATAGTCTTCCCATCTAGGAATATGCCACATTTCTGCATTTACTCAAGCCTTCTTTAAGTTTCATATAGATTTTTAAAATTCTATTTCAAAAAATGAAGATTTTAAAATTAATATTGGAAGCCAGGCACAGTGACTCATGCTTATATTGCCAGCACTTTGGGAGGCCAAGGTGGGCAGATCACTTGAGTACAGGAGTTCAAGAGCAGCCTGGCGAACATGGTGAAACCACATCTCTACCAAAAATACAAAAATTAGGGCTGGGCATGGTGGCTCATGCCTGTAATCCCAGCACTTTGGGAGGCTGAGACGGGAGGATCATGAGGTCAGGAGTTTGAGAACAGCCTGGCCAATATAGTGAAACCCTGTCTCTACTAAAAATACAAAAAATTAGCCAGTCATGGTGGTGAGTACCTGTAATCCCAGCTACTCAAGGAGGCTGAGGCGGCAGAATTGCTTGAACCCAGGAGGAGGAGGTTGCAGTGAGCTGAGACTGCACCACTGCACTCCAGCCTGGGTGACAGAGCAAGACTGTGTCTCAAAAAAACAATCAAACAAACAAACAAAAATTAACTGGGTATGGTGGTACACGTCTGTAATCCCAGCTACTCAGGTGGCTGAGGCACAAGAATCGCTTGAACTTGGGAGGTGGAGGTTGAAGTGAGCTGAAATCGCACCTCTGCACTCCAGCCTGGACAACAGAGCAAGACTCTGTCTCAAAAATAAATAAATAAATAAAAATAAAATTATTGGAATCAAGAAAAATAATACATTCTATCAATGTGGGCAGACAATATATGAGGGGGGTGTGAAAAGATGAATAAATATTTAATGAGCAACTACTATACTCCATAGGTGATAACAGTAGACATTTTTACAAGTCATCTCATTTTATCTCATAACAAGCCTACTTGCTGTGACTTGTTGTGACAGGTGACTCTTAATGTAATTTTATAGAAAAAGACACTAAGGATCAGAGTAGTCAATAATCTGCCCAAGGTTTTCAGTCACCTGTTTAAGATTGAAGGCAGGGATCCTGTCTTTGTATCCACGCTGCCAAGTGAACTAAGCAGATTTGACAACTGTCGATTTTGAGGTGTCTCCTATTTACTTAACAGTATCTTATTTATCCTGTTATCCCATGTCATGAATGAGGACTCAGGCTTAGATAACGGGTATACAAACTTGCTGAAAGTCGTACTGCAAGTAGGCAGAGAAGCCAGAGTTTGTATGCAGTTTCTTCTGACCCTATAGCTCACATTCTCAGCTCCTAAAATATACTTACAATACATAGGGAAGTCAATATTCAAGCCCAAAGCTTCCTAACTTTCCACTACGTCATAGCAAAACAGCTCAATTCCTATTTTGCTTTTGTATTCACTGACAGAGGAATGAGTCGGAAGACTGACTGCAAAGAACATATTCAGCTGCTACAGAAAATAAGTTGAAATCTCATGGATACAATAAATTCTGTCTAACTGAAGAAAGAAATTTTAAGCTGAGATTACCAAGAATCTTTTTGAGATCATTGAAAATCCACAGAAAATAGAAATCTGCCCATAGAAAAGAAACAGGGTAAACGTTATCCTGATTTGTCAAAAGGAAAAGGATGTAGGTTTCCAAGAGAAACACCCTAGGACCAGGTGGCACCATGGGAGACTGTGGAGTTCAGAAAAATGCAAAGACAAGCAGGGGTGTGAACAAGACCTGACTACAGAGTGCAGAGGTTGGCAGGACCTGTCAATTCAAGGACAGTTAAGTCATGGTGGGAAAGAGGAGGAGGAATGAGTGAGATGGGGGATAATGGGGTAAAATATCAGCATCAATCCTTCAAGCCCCAAAAATCGCACCCACTCCCCAGCAGAACCAAACTGGACAGGAAGGGATCTCAGGAGAACCAGTTAAGAAATTAAGGCCCCCTCTTAGAAGGCACTGGGAATGAAGGTAAGTCATTAGCAGACTAAAGGGTCAGGAAAAAGACAGGAGGCCAACTTATAGGTTACCAACATGAATGAGCAGAGTATTCTGGAAAATGGGAGCTAACAGGCGCCCAGGGGTAATTCCCAACATGGAAGTTAGTGCACTGATTAGTCAGATGATTTCAATCAAGCTCTCGGTGGTGGTGCTGATTCTGCCAAAAACCCTGCTTGCCACTTTCACGATTCATTCAAGAACTGGGGTGAGCCCTGGTGTGAAGGTCAAATTTATAACAGATCCAGCAGATGGAAAGTAAAGAAGGCAACAATTGGAAAAATGAGGAAGGGGCTGAAAACGTAAAGTATATAAATGAACTTCACTACTGACACTTATTTCCTGTCTCTGGCAAAATTTTAGGACAGATGAACAAACCCATGGTTTGCAAGCACTTAGGGCAGGATCATCAGTAAACAGCACTAGCTCTAGACGTTCACTAATACCACATGGCAGATGAATGGCATTCCTTTTTATGATACAGTTACAAGGCCTATAGATGAGAGTAATGCTGTAAACACAGAGTCCTGGCTTTTACCACAGCATCTAATAGTCTCTATGTTCTTCTTACAATCAAAATTAAGAAATGCAGGAAGGATAACGTACTAGTAAATTTCTGGATCAAGGATAAAACTCAAAAATTACTGATTATGAAGTCGTGTAATATTGGGAATTTCTAAAATAATATAGGGAATTTCTAAAGGCTCCTATCTCAGCCCTGGCTAGTTTAACAACTTTTTCTTTTTTTTTAATTATTTTTATTTTTATAGTTTTGGGAGTACAAGTGCAGTTGTGTTACATGGATATATTGCATTGATATTAGTTTGGGTTTTGTTCCCTCCAAATCTCGTGTTGAAATGTGATCCCCAATGTCGGAGGCGGGGCGTAGTGAGAGGTATCTGGATCATGAAGGTGGGTCCCTCATGAACGGCGTGGTGCTGTCCTTGAAGTAATGAATGAGTTCTCACTCTATTAGTTACTGTGAGATCTAGTTGTTTAAAAAAAAGAAAAGAAAAGAAGAGAAAAGAAAAGAAAAGAAAAGAAAAGGCCTGGCACCTCCACCCCCTCTGTCTTGCTTCTCTCTCAACATGTGACACACATGCTCCCCCTTTGCCTTCCACCATGATTATGAGCTTCCTGAGGCTCCCGCCAGAAGCAGATGCTAGTGCCATGCTTCTTGTACAGTCTGAACCATGAACCAAATAAACCTCTTTTCATCATAAATTACCCAGCCACAAGAATTTCTTTACAGCCACACAAAATGGAATAACAGATGCATGCCAGTGAAGTCTGGGCTTTTAGTGTACCCATACGCAATAGTGTACACTGTACCCAATAGGTAGTGTTTTATCGTAGTTAAACAACTTTAATCAATGACTTAGATGAGGCCAATAGCATATTTAGGTCACAGATGTCATAAAGATGGAAGACACAGTAAATAAGGTAGAGATGAATAAGGGATAAATGATTCCACAGGAACATATGCCAAGTACTACACTTAGATAAAAAAGCAAACTGTGTAACAACCAACAATAAGTAAGCCAGGCATGGTGGTGCACACCTGTAGTTTCAGCTACTTGGAAGACTGAGGTGGATCACTTGAGGCCAACCTGGGCAACAGAGCAAGACCCTGTTTGTTTAAAAATGAGAAAAGAAGAGAAACATGCAGCAATATGCAGAAAGCTCAATTAGAAGCCAGCTATAGCCAGAAGCTTAACATAAGTTGGCAATGTCATGCTACAGCAAGAAATGCTCATGAGACTTTTCCTTTAAGAAACCTAGAGTCATGACAAGGGAATGAAAAGGCCAACTTGAAGCCACACTGGGCTCACCAGGCTCAGGGCATTCTGTTCGGATATAGATGTCATATCAGGGGACAAATGGACACATCCAGGATACTGAAGGCTTCAAAACTAACCAATGAGAAAAGGTTGACAGAACCAAGAACTTGGTCTGGAGGAGAAAGTGCATACTGACAGCTAGTAGGCTAGATCCAGAAGGCAAATGGGCTAGTTCATTCTGCACAGGATTTTAGTGATACCAGAAAACTTAACAGAAGAATCTGGATTTCTATTTATCTTGGGGGTTGGCAAGGAGAAAAATCTGGGGATAACTGAATGAAGAGGGGTAGCCAAAGCTCCATTTAATAGGAGCCAGTCTACATCCTATTGTCTGACCCTTGGCTTTCAGACTTACTATGAGTGAGGCTATGAGCATTTGAATTGCAACCACTGATACAGAGAAAAAGAGTCAAAGGGTGAACACAAAAGCTGTGTTCTAAGACCTGAAAGGTTATGTCTGGGCTAGAGACACACTAAGATATTATTCTGGGGAGAAAAAGGACAAAGGGTACAAGGCATAGACAGGTTCAACATAAAAAAGAACTTCTTAACAAAAATGGAACAAGCTGCCTGTGTATATGGCTTTTCTTCACTGAAAAAGGGTCTCAAAGGAGACTAATTCACTAAAGAACTAGAATACATAACCCAAAAAACGTCCTTTCCAAATCTGGGTTTCTCTGATGTTTTCGTATTATAAGTTTCATTATCTTCAGTACCGTCTACCATGGACAGCACACTGGGCTGAGCCCTGGATGTTTTTTGTGTGAGAAAAGCACTGGCTTCATAGTAAGACCACAGGATTTACTGATTCCATGTCAACTAAATACAGGCTCTAACAGAGAATTACTATCTGATCTTCTCAGGCACATTAATTCACAAAAAATAGGCCCTATTATTTCATTAGTGTTCAGATGTGAAGGCTACTTCTTCTCCCTCGAAGTCACTCCAAGTTACAGTGAGGGAATCACAAGGAGGCATCATGGCACAATGGACAGAAAACCAGAATACGAAATGTGCTTGAGCAAACTTGATACTCTTTCTACACCTCAGTTTATGCATCTATAAAATGGGGCAGGGGGCAAGGGAGGGCATAAAAATTTAGCCATGTCTACTTTACAAGATTGTTGTACAAATCAAATAATGCAGGCAAAGGTGTTCTGACAATTAGACAGCACTATATACATGTAAGGCTTTCCAATACAAAATGTAGATCTACTATGTATTACTTACATTTTTTTGAAATAAATTATGCTTCCTTGGCATAGCAATCCATACCAATTTCCCTATTTACCCCATGATCCACATATCCATCTATTTATCTACCTCTCCATTTCTATTTCAGACTTCACTTTTCCAAACTCTCTCATGTTAAAGTGCGAGCCAGGATTCAACAGTGCGGTACCAAAGTACTCTAAACGTGAAGTAAAGATCAAGGATCAGTCCCACGTACCTAGGGGAATAGGGTGTACAGGTACTAATGAGCCCCACAGGCAAGGCACCAAAGCGCCTTTCAGCTCTGAGCTGACACTTGAACTTTGGGTTTCATTCCACTCAGCCTTACTTAGGATGTGGAGAGGCCTCCACGCCCCTCAGCTCTCTGGAAGCTTGCCTGCCCCTGTTGGATTGAACCCTATGAAACTGCTGTTTTGAGTGTTAAAAACAGTCAAAAAATTGGGTATGGTTCAACCTACATATCCTAAATTCCAAATGTATTAATTTAATTAAGGAGGGAAATGAGATCACAAAGGTTATCAGCCCCCTCCAGTAAGGCACAGGAGATCAATTTCCTGCCAAATAATGTTTTACTTTTTATTTTATTTTTAGAGACAGGGTCTTGCTCTGTTGCCCAGGCTGGATCAAATTAATGTTTTAAATTTGAAATTCTTCTTACTGGCTTACTAGGAGATAAACATTTATTTTTCCTACATTAGATGCCCCATATGCCACTCAGAAAAGAGCTACACACCAGTTTGGCTCAAGCATCCATTTTTAGAGATGAATATATCAACAACAGGAGCAAGGAAGTGTTATCTAAAACTTCAGTGCCATGAAAGCACCCAAGTCCCAGGTATAAAGGAAAATCCACGGTTACAACATGTACAATGAGGAGTCAGGAAAAAGTGTTCCCGGAGATGTTCCAAATGGAGGAATGAGAGTTAATCCCTTTAGGGAAATTTTAGAATGTTAAGCTGTGCTATTTTCTAGCAGTGAAATCTCATCAGTACCCTGACTTTGATTATTTATTACAGGTTACTCATGCTTTGAATTCTGAGCTTGCCTACTCAGTTTTAACAGATCTACACCACAGTTCTTTAAGAATCCTTATGCAAATATAAAATTTTAAGCTATATAAAAATTCACACAAACCAAGGTTATATAAATGATATTCCTTTATAATTAAATTTTAAGAGAAAACTGTAGGGATTTAGGCATTAGCATTCCTGTCTATTTGAAATGTAATTGATTTCTACCACAAATAAACTTAAATGTACCTATTACTTTTAATAGGCAGTAATGGAAATTAACTTCTGTTTATATATATTTTTGTGGTTCACATAACTGTCATTGCAAATTTTTTTTAACAGACATGAATAGAAAATGAGATAAAGTGTTAACTGGAAGACAAATACACACATCCACAATAATTTGCTTACCTGTAATACAAATTTCTGATCTATATATTTTTTGGCAATGCTGGGTTGGAATTCTTGGCTTTCCAAAAATCGTATGAAAAATTCATATACAAGCTGCAACAAACAGATTATAGTTAATTTCAAATTATGATTCACTGGGAATAGTACTACAAACCACCAAAAGCCTATAACACTAAAAGTGACAGGGCTTAGAAAATTGATTTTAAAATCAATCAACAAACCACGCCAGCCTGTCTTGTGGCTCACAGTTGCTGTTATGCTTTCAACTTTTAAAACTTAAAATTAGAAAATACAACCAACCAAAGAAAAATTTCCCATAATCTTACCATTCAGAGACAACCACTGTTAACATTTCAATGTATGTATCTCCTTCTACAACATACTAATGTACTATAAATATATTCTTACAGTTTTGCAAACTACTTGTACCATTTATACAATATATTATGTATATACTTCATTTAACATACCATATAAATATAC
Organism: Piliocolobus tephrosceles; assembly: GCF_002776525.5. Classification (NCBI taxonomy): domain Eukaryota; kingdom Metazoa; phylum Chordata; class Mammalia; order Primates; family Cercopithecidae; genus Piliocolobus; species Piliocolobus tephrosceles. The sequence goes on along the minus strand of NC_045439.1, from coordinate 43,205,883 downwards.
TTTTACGGTTTTACAGATTACTTTTACCATTTAAACAATGTATTATGAACAATTTACATCAATAATATCTAAACTATCATTCTTAGTTGCTGTAAGTAATCCATTGTAATTTATAATGAATAATTCCATTATTCGTAATTAATTTAACCAATCTCCCAGGCTTAGACATTTAAGTAGTTTCTCAATTATTTTTCCATCATTCTGCGTCAACGTGCATCACATAACATACGTCAGCGTGTACTTGTTCAATTATGCCATGAGGAAATGTTTCTAAACGTGGAATTGCTAGATCACAAGATATCCAAACATTCAGAATTTTTGATACTCACTGACAAATTTCTTTTCAGAAAGTTTATGGCAATTTCTACTCATCCCATAAGATGGTGTGGCACAATATAGCCATCTGCAGAAAGTCAGCCTCAAATAATTGATAAACAGTGGGGAATCACTGCCTATTCTCTTTGCATAATAAGTCTATGTTAAAGGCTACATTAGATCCTGATGAGGTATGCAACAGTATATTAAAACCAGAACCTTTAACTGGTGCAACTCCCTGCGCCTGTAGTCTCTGCTACTCAGAAGGCTGAGGAGGCAGGACTGGTTCAGCCCAGGAGTTTCAGTCAAGCCTGGGAAAGAGAACAATACTCTGTTTCTTTAAAATATACATGTATATAATCCAGGGCTTTTTAATAACTTTTTAAAAAAAAAATATATATATATATATATATATAATCCTGAATGCCTCTTTCCCTTACTAACTGTGTAACCCTGAGCAAATTAATTTCTCTGAAACTTTGTCTCTTAAATGTTATAATGGAGATGGATAGTCTCTAAGTTTAAATGTGATAATACACATATAAAGCCCTCTGCACAATGACTAACATGTATCATCATCACTATTCCTAAAATAACATTTGCTAACTTTTTGGTCTCACTCCTTTACACTTAAAAATTAACGAGGATCCCAAAGCTTTTGTTTATATGAGATATATATCATATATATGATATATATATCAAATTAGAAATAAAAAGTGAAAAAAGTTTTTAAATTTTACTGTTTCACTTAAAAACAAGGTGTATTATATGTTAACATAATTATGTTCCTGAAAAAAAAAGAAAAAAAAAAAAAAAACCTTTACTTTCCAAAAGAATTGAGAAGAAAGTCATTGTTTTATAGTTTTATAAATCTCTTTAATATGTGGCTTAATGTAAGACAGATTTTCATCTGCTTCTATATCCAATCTGTTGTGATATGTCATTTTGGTTTAAGCATATAAAGAAAATCGAGCCTGATGGAGATCCAGTAGTTAAAAAAAGGGAGCATATTTTACTAGTTTCTTTTTCTCCCACATAATTGTAGATATTCTTCTTTGATGCTACACTAAATTCAACAAATTGTCATTTCTTAAAGATTAGTTGCAACATATAATCTGAAATGATATCAATGAACTTTTCATACTTTGTTACACTAAAATCCAATCATCTGTCTCGCACTTTGAATGGATCTTTATCCATGCATGGTTTCCTAACATCAGTTGCCAACTGGAAAATATTGGTTCACTGAGCTATGCAGCTCTTTCAAATGTTGACACATTTTATTATACAGTATCTAAAAATATCACATTCTTTATTATCTCAATTTTATTTTTAAAAAGTCTTTAAGCTTTTGGAAGCTGCAAGCTCAAGGTGACAGATGCAAGACAGATATAAGTTTTCTAAAATTCTAATTCTAAATTCTGCGTTAATACTCTAATTGTGCCAGTGGTAACAAATATTGTCAAATGGTTTCCTTGTTTGTTTCAGAGAAATATCTGTCAGATACCCAAGTCTGAATAATCATAGTCTGTTAGTCATTCCTTCAAGTAAAAATGCTGTTTCATGAGGAGAAAAGAAAAAAAGGCTAGTTTAGGTTACAGCTCAAAAACGATTACACAAATGCTTTTCCATAAGATAACCATTATATTTCAGTATGCAGCAGATGTTACTATCCATACTTCCCATGGTCTCATGTAGTATATTTTTAAATGTGTGCTTGAGCGTCAAAATTTTTAAAAATTATTAATTTTCGCTGTTTCTTCAAAGATGTTCTCAAGTGAAATCGGCTTTTTTACACTTTTAATTACAAGTACATGGCAGTGAAGAATACTCGACCAGTTTAACACAAGTAACCTTGATTCTCGTTAAGGTAGCAGCAATTTTAACCACCACCACTTTTGCAATGAATAGTACAAACGTCAACACAGTGAAAGGACATATCATATATACAGCACTGTTATAAAGGTAGTTTTGACCTTGCGGGACACTGAAAATCAGGTCTCAGAACCACTCTAAAGGTCCAGACACCACTGATTTAAACGTTTCTTGTCACGTCAGACTCTAACTTAAGACTTAAATAAGGGATTCACATTAGCATTTTACTTCCTTATAAAAACTGTTTTTCTCCTTGGAACTCTCTGAATTCAGAAAAATTTCTTTCCTAATGATCTGGACATTGCCAAGTTTCACACGTTATTTTGCTAGTCAAAATAATGCCCAAATCCTAAGACCTCAGAGAATTGTTCCTTTTCTAATACTGTTCATCTGTCAACTCTCAGTTTTACAAATAGAATGTCAGCCTTATTCAAATGACCCCATCAAGTGGGTTTTAGCCCTCTTTTGGTTGTCTCAAAGGGGAGATTCTCATCTTCTAAGCTGATCTGTGGACTGGCAAGGCTTTCTAGCAAGACTGGCAAAGTGCTCTCTCATCTCTGTTCTCTTGAAAGCAGTTATGGTCTAAAATGGTTTGGTGGAAACACTTCAGACATATTTATTAATAAGCGTAAGTGTTCTCTGCACTTCAAAGAAAGATTTTACGTCAAAATCAAAAATCTCCCTTAAGTTTCTAAAGAGAAAGACTGGGGGCTGGGGAGGACAAATTACTTTTCAAGGTTACATAAGTGAATTCTCCAAGGAACTTTAGTAAAAGGCTAGCATTCCTGTTTGTCAGTCTCAAGTGGAAAACATTAAAAACAAACCCTTAATTGTAAATGAAACTCCTATAAAATTGTATTCTACTGAAGACACACCTAATTTCAGAAAATACATAAACAAGATACTAATTCAGATAATTGAAAGGTTGAATCACATACCAGAGTAGACTCCTTTGACATATTTGAACTAAAAATTATTCTTTTGTCTATTTTTAAAGATCCCAAAAGATCCACAATTTGTTATAATCAGTAATTTTTTTACTTTTTTTTTTTTTTCTTTTTGGTGACACGGTCTTGCTCTGTTGCCCAGGCTGGAGTGCAGTGGTGTGATCTTGGCTCGCTGAAGCCTCCGCCTCCCAGGTTCAAGCAATTCTCGTGCCTCAGCCTCCCAAGTAGCTGGGATTAGAGGCGTGTGCTGCCATGCCTGTCTAATTTTTGTATTTTTCATACAGAGGGGGTTTCGTATGTTGGCCAGGCTGCTCTCAAACTCCTGGCCTCAAGTGATCTGCCCGCCTTGGCCTCCCAAAGTGTTAGGATTACAGGCACGGGCCACTACATCTGGCCAATCGGTAATTTGTATAGGCCACAGATTTAAATCAAAAAGGTATGCAGGAGCAGTCAATTAGCTGGGCAATGAGCACAGCCAACCATTCAACAACCACATCTCAATGTCATTTTGTTGTTTTGACCTCCTGTCAGGTATTTATAGTTTTTTCCTTGCAAAATGTGTCCCTGAAAAGGAAGCGTACTACTAATTACGAAGTTAATAAAAAGTGAAAAGGTCTAAAACTATGCTGTGTTTTGGTCAGAAAAATAAGTTGGATCAACTAAAAAGTAAAATGTTAAACTTCATGATAGGTGACTATGACATGAATGACCTATCATGAAAAGAAAAAGAGATTTCTTATACATTCAATGAGTGCCCTCATTAGTGCTAAAACCACCTAACACTGAAAATGGGAAGGTGACTACTTTGTGCTATAGGAATATACAAAAGAAACGCAGGACTCTTGAGACCAAGTCAGGAGCCTTGTTCCAAAAGCAACAGATGGTGAAGGCAACAATGTGCCTAGTTACCTAACCTTTACTATGAATGAAGGTTGATTTACAAATTTTAAATGTTTCCTTCACCTGATCCAGCATTAGTGGGTCATATTTCCCCTTGAGCTAAAGAAAGGACCAAAGGATAATAACCTTGAACAGGATGTCAACACAGATGAAACCAGCCCATTTATAAAACCGTTTCTGCCTTTAGATCCAAAAGGGCACCGGTCTCATTACCATTCTTCATTGTTTCTTTGGTTTTAGGGTTTCAGATAAACTAATGGTTAATATTCCTGCAGTAATGACAGTGTAAGCTAGAGTGGTTTTTTTGTGGTAGAACTTACGAGTTTCAGAAATTGATTTGGTCCTGTATTTTATAGAGTCATTAAGTATGGGAAAGGATTAACTGTAATATTGAGTAAAACTTTATTGTACTTTAGGGCAAATTTATGTCTATGGTTATCATGATTTAGAATAGTCAAAAAGCTCTTGCAAATGGCAAGAGTGGTCCACAGGGTCTTCTTTGGAATACAGAGGAGACAATACACTAAGGCTTTGAAGACATCTCTTTCCGTGTCTTTTCCACCATAAGATGTGAGACAACTGAGGAGACCATCTTTTTGTTGTTGTTAAGTTTCTTCCAGACTAAACTGTAATTCAATGAATTGGCATCAAATATTAAGAATAAGACATAACAATTCACCCATTCAAAAAAGTAATTCTTCTTTGGATTGTGTCACAATCTGGGATATACCTATGAAAAGCACAAATAGTTTTACAAGTTTCTTAGATTGCGGATAGTATGTCTGGGACCTTAAAAAAAAATTAAACATCTAAGATAGGAAATCAACTACAGTGTTTTAACTAATTTACCCAATCTTAGCAATGGAGGCAGGAATACATACGCATAACATGCCTGAGTAAGAGCTGAGAAAACAGAGCCCCCAAAAGTTTTCTACGTAACATAGGGAAATAGCACACGTGTGTACCTGCAGAAACTTTGAGTTGTCAAAGCAGGACAGACAGACTTGCAAATTTACATCAGAAATTCTGAAGTAGGGGGAAAAAACTCTTAGAATATCTCTAGGCTTTCTCTCTCTGCTGCACAATTTGTTTGCTCTTCAAAAAGTCAACTTGAACCATGAATACATTTCTATGAAAATGCAGCAGCTTCTGCCTAGGGGTGAAGATGTACAAGGTATTATTCATTTTCTTCCACCCCTTCCCCTTTGCTATTTGTCAAGCAACCTGAGGATATTCTGACTCAATGGAAGGGTGACTTTGGGGTTCAACATGTACAAATTTCCTTGCTCTATTCTTTCGAGAAATTTTGGCCTTGAGAGAAGGCAGCACAAGGGAGGAAGGAGCTGGAAAATTACCAGTATGTATTATATAAGTTAATACAATACAGACGGCTCTAGTGCTGGAAACAGAGATGCAGCGATGCCCCTGATCCATCCTGGCACATGAGTATGATTGGAAAACATGGCCTTCTCAGTGCAAGAGAACAGAATTGGCCTTCACCCAAGCTTTCTCTCAGCTGTTACTCTTCCTTACAATAATGTGAACGAAATAACTATTAGTTTGGTTTTGTCCTTCTAACTAAAGAAACACATTTGTAGTTAACGTGAAAAGACAGGCATACAAAGTTCCCAGGGTACATACTGCTAAAAATGAGATATATATTCTGTGAGCTAATCACATCCAACTAATACTAACGTGAAAATAATTCTGTGCTTTGTTTGAGGCTCTAGAGGGCAGGATCATAAAGAAGCTCTAACAGAGGAACAAGAACTGCTGGCTGTACCTGCAACATGGGGTGGGAGGACACTAAAGCATCACACTGACACTATTTTATTCTTTTGGCATCCTAATTATCAAGAGTAAGAAACATAAAAAGCATTCTCTAACTTTCCATTAATGTACTCTAATTTGATTTCTTGGTGGATAAAGGCCTTCAAGAAATTCCCATGCTAATCAGCTAATGAGTTAATGGAGTTTTCTTTTAGAACGAATGGTATTTAAAGTACCTGTAAGTGTGGCCACGATGCCTCAAGGGTAGGTTCATCTTCTTCTGGATCAAATTCATTGCTGTCACTAGGAGGGAGAGTTCTGAATATATTGCAAGATACCTAAAAATAAATAAGCAACAGAGTTAACGGGAAGCACCTTCTGCGCAGTTTTACACAAGGTCCTTGGAGCCAAGCTGAGGGGAACCCAGATAACAGTGCACGAGGAACATCACCAAACTAGAATAAGGACCTCTTTGTATAGGCTCTGAGGTGCGGACCACCTCCAGGCAAGCTGGAAAGTAGCAACGCAGCACCATCCAACTCTCTTGAACACTATTCATTGTCCTTATTTAACCCTTTCCACCCTGGTTGCCATGATTTTATACCTACCATCAAAGCCTGCTCTTGGTTACTTACCGGTCAAGCATGTTTCTGATTAACCAATTGACACTAAGAAATAAATAACTGCTAATGGGCTTCATGTGCTTCCCTTATCAGGTATATTCATTATTTGCAAACTTATGATTGAAATAATGGTGAAATTTCAGGCTTTTCTAATAACCTTAAAAACATTCCTTATCTGTCCTCAACAACTTGGTTTACAAAATAGTAATGATACCCAGAGCAAAATTATATCTTTGATATAAACCTCTATAAACTAGGTATTCCTTAAGCATAGGCAAGATCCAAATTAAACAATGGTTGTTCAAAATATGGCCATGAGTTGGTAACTGTCGAAACTGGGTGATAAAGAGATGAGGATTCATTATACTATCTATTATTTCTGTATACGTTACAACATTTCCTTTTTTTTGTTTTGTTTTGTTTTTGTTTTTTTTTTTGAGATGGAGTCTCGCTCTGTCACCAACACTGGAGTGCAGTGACGCAATCTTGGCTCACTGCAACCTCCCGCCTCCCAGGTTCAAGTGATTCTCCTGCCTCAGCCTCTCGAGTAGCTGGGATTACAGGCGCCCACCACCGTACCCGGTTAATTTTCGTATTTTTAAGTAGAGACAAGGTTTCACCATGTTGGTCAGGCTAGTCTCGAACTCCTGACCTCAAGTGACCCACCCACTTCAGCCCCAAAGTGCTGGGATTACAGGCGTGAGCCACCACACCTGGCCTATTAAAAGACTTCTATAGTAAAATGTTTATGTTTTAAACATTTTTTAAATGTTTTTGCTACTAGTCTCAGGATTCCTTTCCAGTTTCTGTTTCTTGCCCCACTCACCCACTCATCTTTCTCCTAATGACATATCCTCAGATCTGAAGAATAAGACGGGGAGGGACAGGAGAACATGTGTAAAAAGTGAGAAGGGAAAAAGAAAGCAGATATTGCATCAGAAGCCTTTGTTGGCCTTCCCATGTAATGCAGAAAATACTGAGCTATCTAATATGCTGCTCTGAAAGAGGAAAGAAGAAAGGCTTTGGGGTACCCACATAATCTGAATGTGTACATTCCTACTAGTGCCTAGAACATTGTATACACATAATAGGCATTTAATAAGTATTTATTTCATAAATAATTTATTTTTTATTATTTATTTCATAAATACTTATTAAATGCCTATTATGTGTACACACTGTTCTAGGCACTAGGAAAACAATAGTGAACAAAGCAGATAAAAATCCATGCCGTCATGGAACTTACTGTATTCTAGTTAAAGCCACAATTATCCCCATTTCCTAGTTATGGAAACTGAGCTCAGATGTATAAGCTATGGGAAGGAGATTCAATTTTATTTTAGTGCAATGGGAGGCCATTAGTGGATCTTAAAACAGAGAAGTGGCATGATCTGATTTCTGCCTAAAAAAAAAAATCACTCCAACGGCTATGTATAGAATAGACAGGAAGAGGACAAGTTAGGCTGTGAATGTGACAAGGGATGACGTTGGCTTGGCAAGGATGGTAGGGAAGACAGACAGAAATAGATTGATTCAAAAAGGTAGTGCTTTGCTGCTGGCTTGGATATATGATGTGAAAGAAAGAATTAAGGACAAGACATAGATCTGAGGCCATAAACTGAAGATGGAGATTACTGGAAAAGGGGAAAGTTTATTTCTTTGCTGGCTTGTTTTAGCGGAGAGATCCAGGAATCTAGTTAGAGACGTATTAAAGGAGCAGTATCTAGGAGGCAATTAGAAATATGAAGTTGGACCTCTGAGCTGGACAGGTCAGAACCAGAGACATATAAGACTCAGCAGCATATAGATAATACTTAAAGCCACGAGACCAATGGGATCACCTTGGAAAGGAGTAAACAAAAAGAAGAGAAATGGTCGGCGGGGAGCAGTGGCTCACGCCTGTAATCTCAGCACTTTGAGAGGCCGAGGCAGGCAGATCACGAGGTTAGGAGCTCAAGACCATCCTGGCTAACACGGTGAAATCCCGTCTCTGCTAAAAATACAAAAATTAGCCAGGTGTGGTGACGGGCGCCTGTAGGCCCAGCTACTCGGGAGGCTGAGGCAGGAGAATGGCATGAACCCAGGAAGCGGAGCTTGCAGTGAGCCAAGATTGGGCCACTACACTCCATCCTGGGCGACAGACCGAGGCTCCACCTCAAAAAAAAGAGAGAGAGAGAGAGAGAAAGGGTCCTTGGGCATCCAATATTTAGAAATTAGGTAGAAGAAGAAGAGCCAAGGAGAGCAAATGAAAAGAAGCAGGTGATAATAGAAAAGAACTAGAGTTTAGGGTCTCAGAAGCTGAGAGAATAGCGTTTTAAGGAAGAAGTCAAGAGCAGCAAATGCTGTTCAGAGGTTGACTAAGAAGAGCACAGAGCAATATCTATTGGACTTGGCGGTCCTATGAAGTGTACACTATTACGATCCCTAATTTACCACTGAGGAAATAGAAGCATGGGTGTTGTTAAGCTCTAAGGTTACAATTAGTAACTAGCAGAGTTATAACTGGACCCAGACTGTCAGGATCCCCAGTGTTCTTTCTAGAAGAAAAGGCAGACCAACTTTCTTATTCGTTAGCTTAGAGGACAGAAAAAAATGATCATATGAGAATATGCTTTTGCTATGGCTAATGACAGCAAACACAGTTCTATTATTTTATTTTTGTCCCTTCCAGTGATTAAGAAATTATTTTTATGAAGAAATAAGTTACTTTTCAGGTAATGACTTCCCTTCAACCAGCCAGCTATAATGTAATTGACAGGGCAAAGGTTCTTTAATTACTCAACTTTGAATCTTCATTAAACTATACATGTATTTCAAAAACTGAGTCTTCATCCCAACTAAGTCATTTATTATGTACTGCACTCTTTAACAAGTGTTTTTCCTCTCCTAAGACGTGAAAGTAAACCACGAAATGGGGAAAAAAGGGGCTTCTCTATAGTAAAAAATCTGGGTAAAGAAACAGAAACTTCTCTTCCTTTGTACTCCTGGGCATATAAACTCTCTTACAGTGTCCACCACACGCTGCAGCAACTATCTGTTTAGGTTATTTGTCTCTCTTTACTAATAACTAATCAGGAATATATAATACATTTGTCTTCCCACCATATACTAAGCATTTAATAAATATTCACAAAGTGAAAGTTTGGATATATTAATAAAGTTGTGTGTTGTGGTTTTGCTTTGAACAAATTTCAAAATTTTCTAGGTGACTTGAATAAATGTAAGTTATTTCTAAAGATGTTCATCCCTGTATTGTGTATCTTCTGACTTGGTCAAAACTTCATCTCTCAGTTAACACAGCAAAAGAAGGCCACGTTGGGTAAATAATCCAAAAGGCAGGTAGTTCTAGAAGTATATACATCTCATTTAGCTACACACTGTTATTTCTTCAGATTTATCTTCCTGTCATGCTTTATTTAGTTTACTTCTAAACATTCACCAGATGAGGAATGAGGAAGCACATGTCTGCTGGGTTGGACAATTCAGAGTTGACTGGATTGGTTAAGTAGTTGTCTACCACAATGGGAAAGAATGGCAAAGTATATCAAGTGTCATGGAAATGGCCAAACCTCTGACCCAGCCTGGAATATACTAGGGACTTAATAAAAATGTTATAAATGAGCCATTACTCCCATCCTTGAGAATTTGCCCTGAGAAACTAACCCAAGACAAGAGTGAAAAAGCTACTTAAAGCTGTCGCTTGCAACATTCTCCAAAAAATGTAAAACTGGAAATAACCTTTATGTCCAGCATCAAAGAGGTTTATCAACTCAGTGGAATACTGTGCAGCATTAAAGATGATGGCTCTATGGGAGCACCAAAAAAAAGTTTATAAATAAAGATTTAAATGGAAAGGCAATTGAAAATTGTGTGATTATAAGGATAAGAATGGAAATGGTTAACTATAAATGGAAATTAAAAGCTATATTAAAGCAAGAGGACTATGGATGATAAACAGTCCTAAATCTATAAAAAGCATACGTTAAAGACATACATTATGTGAGTTACACCTTCCACTTCAAGATGAAAATGGATCTTGAACTTGTTTATATAAGACTATTGCTGCCAAGCGAGAGTTAAGAACCACAGCCTCCGGGAGTGCCAAATTTTTTTATCAGAAAAAAAATATATATATATATCACAGCCTCCCACAATACCAGAGAGCTTGGCTCATGAATGAATGATTTAAGAATTACATGAATGAACCAGTTTAACTGTACAGTTGAGCTCCAAAATCATAAATTTAAAATCAGGTCATCCATGGACGGGCTTCCATTGGAGTGTGGGGGAGAAGAGGGGAGGAGTGTCTCTAAATCTCCTGATTTATCTGCAACAGTTTGTATATTAGTCCAATTTGGGAAAAGGCCAGTTGCCTTCATCAGATTTTCAAAAGACTTCCAACATCTAAAAATGGTTGAAAACCAAGGTCCTAAATAGTAAATTTGCTGACATTAAATCTTCCTTTATCACTGGCAGTCACTTTTAATTTATAGTCTATGGTTAAATGGATTATTAAATAGGTAATGGCAGTTGCATACTTATGCAAATGTATCAGAGCCATGAGTAACCACTAATATCACTCCCCACCACACAACAGTTTTGTGAAGAACCTATGTGGCTAGGTTAAAATGCATTCAGGTATTTCCAAAGTCACAGTCTCTATTATATTAAAATACATGAGGTTCTAGCCCTACGCCTCCTATTTTATTCATTCAAAAGCAGACTACCAAAAATGAACAAAAGGAAATTTTAAAGTATATTAGATAAATTTATTTTTCAAATATTGTATTTTAAACTACACTGGTGTCACTGCAAAGTAAAAAAAGTTTAAGAAATAAACACCTCTGAGGTAGTCTAATTCCTTTTCATTACAAAGATATTAAAATACACAGTGGATGTTAGGATGAAACTAAAGGCTTGAAAGGGCTGGGAGCAGGGGCTCATGTCTGGGAGGCTGAGGCAGGAGGATCACTTGAGGCCAGGTGTGTATAAGACCAGCTCTGTTGATATAGCAAGTTCCCCATCTCTCTATTTAAAAAAGAAAGAAAAAAAAAAAGGAGGCTTGAAGGCACTGGCCTGGCCTCCAAAAAGTGGCTATAAGGACAAAGCGAGGCTGAAGGGATGGAAGCAAAGGATATCAAAACCTGGACAACCCCTCTTCAAAGATAGAAAACCTCCACTAACGAGCTTTTAGAATCAGATCAGGTTAGAAACTATCTCATCCAGCCCCTTCATCTTAGAAATAAGGAAATTGTGGTTCAAATAGCTTGCAAGTTTTTCAAGGTAACAAATTACCGTGAAACGCAGACAGAGTTCCCAGGGAGAGTTCCCAGGGCTCCTTCTGATACACCACTTCCACCCAACCCTGAACTGTGGATGGACCTGACTTTTTTATTTCTCTCTTTTTCCTCTGATCTTCCCTACTCCCATTTCTTTTTAACATTTTTACTACTCTCATTTTCTCATCTCTCCTTTCTCATCATCTCCTTCCAAGTTTTTTTGCCTGCCAGTGCCATCCAAAGGATGACTCAGCATTAACAAAGAACTATAACAATCTCTTCATCCCCACTGCTAGTTCAGACCTCCAGCAGCAAACATCTTGATAACTGCACTGTTTCCTTTCCGGTGTTCTCTTCCTCACATCCCTTCTTTTTGTCTCCCCCAATTGGATTTTGAAGCACTTAAGGATTCCTTATTCATCTCGGAATGTCTGGCACCTAATATACAATCAATGAAAATAACTAGGGGTGCCAAATAGAATTCAGGACACTGGTGAAATCTGACTTTCAAATAAATGACAAATAATTTTTTAGTATAAGTTTGTCCCATGCAATATTTGGGACAGTCTTATACTAAAAAATTATTCACTATTTATCTGAAATTCAAATTTAATTAGATGCCTTGTATTTTTATTTACTAAATCTGATAACCCTAAAATAACACTAATATTAAGAACCTCTAACTGCTTGCTTTGAGGGTCCGGCTGCTCATTTTTCAGTACGTTAGTTTACTACTGACTATTGTTAATTACGATGCTGCAACAAAAACCAAAACAGTCAAATTCTTGGCCAAATGTGAAAGAAGAGACTACAAAGTTTCCGTGTTCATGGCCTCATAAACAAAAGAGGAAGAAGCATTTAGGCATATTTTTATCAGTTTTTGATTAAACTTACTACTTTTTGACTTGCAAGAGCAAAATACAACTGTTATATTTCTAATAGTTCTTTAAATTACTGCAGAAAAAAATTCACCATTCCCAAACCATTTCCATAGAAATTACTAATTTTACACTATGATTTTGACTGGCATTTTGTTGTTGTTAAGGAAAATATTATAATAGAACAGAGTCTGGCTAGCACCTAAGAGCTACTCATTAAGTATCTGCCAATATTAATAAAAAATACACAAAAGATAAGGATAATACAATGGATGTTTTTTTAAATTCATGAATACTTTGAATTTCCTGTAGTTACATATTTGTTAAGATTTGAGGCTCTGGCACACTGGGCATGTAATGTGATCAGGGGATCACTTGTACCACAGTATAACAAGTTAATTTAAATCATCTTTGTGATTTAGAATATATTTTCTAGATGATTGAGTATCACCTCTCTTGAATAAAAGCAGAGGAACTAGCTGACCTCAAAGATGTTTCCCCCTTTCATCTGTGAAACTGTTAAGTTCATACAATTACACAATATTGCAAGCATATCAACTATAAACACAAACAAAGAGAATGTTATTATGGCTATAAAATGAATTTTAAGATTACATCTAAAAGGTAAATTTTCTAACCAAAAAGACTATGTGAATGACGCTAAACAGAAAACATTCCAGCAAATTTAAAGCTGCCATTATTTCTCCAGCACTATTCACATTAAGACCTTATGCAAGTAACAATTTCAATGATATCCCTGAGTTTTCTCATCCAGTTTAAGCATTCATTCATTCAATAATTCATTATGTATTAAAAAGAAACCAAAATGATTCAATCATTTACAACCAGGAGGGGCTAGTAAATGCAATGTTGACACTTATGCCATCATGTATTATTATTATTATTATTATTATTATTATTATTATTATTATTAAGAGGGAATTTCACTCTTGTTGTCCAGGCTGGAGTGCAATAGCATGATCTTGGCTCACTGCAACCTCCACCTTCCCAGTTCAAGTGATTCTCCTGCCTGAGCCTCCCGAGTAGCTGGGATTACAGGGACCCACCACCACACCCAGCTAATTTTTTGTATTTTTAGTAGAGATGGGGTTTCACTATGTTGGCCAGGTTGGTCTCGAACTCCTGACCTCAGGTGATCCACCCGTCCCAGCCTCCCAAAGTGCTAGGATTACAGGCATGAGCCCCTGCACCCGGACCTATTATTTTCATAATATTTTACATTAGCACAAAAGATGAATCTAAGTAGATATGGCAAAATTGAACCTTGAAAGAAAACAGGCAAATCATCAATATTTACCATGAATGCCATTTTTAAAACACAATTAAATCTGAAACAAAAATATGAATATAAGCAAGACTTACTTTAAATCTCTAAATCAGACATTTAAACACCTAAGACTATTTTCAAACATACTAGAATTTATATTAAATATTCAACCCTAAGGCCAGGCACAGTGGGTCGCACCTGTAAACCCAGCACTTTGGGAGGTCGAGGCGGGAGGATCACTTGAGGCTAGGAGTTGGAGACCAGAGTGGTCACAATGTTTTCAGAAAACCCGTGTCTACATACATACATACATAAATATTCAACTGTAAGAATAAGAACTAAAATTCTAACCAAATTTTCTAACATAAAAATAATAAACAATAAACAACACATATATAATGTCAAGTTACTTTTGGTAACACCAAATTTAAGAGTTGTTAATGGTCTCAATAATAAAGAACCTTTCAAATCTGACATCTTTAAATGTCAGCTCCTTTAAATTAATTATAGATAATTATTGATAAACATAGAAAGATCCCAAAGCATTTGTAATTATGCTTGAGGAACTCAGAATCAGAGCAGACAAATATCTTTTAAGCCGATGCTTTGATTAGGAAACAAATGGCAAAATTTGTAAGCTTTCAATTACCATTTAATTTAATTCACTGGTAATTTGTTCAATCAAATAATTTGTTTCTAAAGCCAAACTATGTATCTTAATTACCACAATAAATATATTGTAGTTTCCACTTCAGATTAGGTATAAAGTCTTTTTTAAAACCTTGCCGTCTATATGAAATAACTCAGCTACTTAAAAGTTATCTGAATTTAAGAAACCATTCAAATCTGTTATTATAGCATAAAGGCATGTCCTGGCCAGGCGTGGTGGCTCACGCCTGTAATCCCAGCACTTTGGGAGGCCAAGGCAGACAGATCACAAGGTCAAGAAATCAAGACCATCCTGGCCAACATGGTGAAACCCCATCTCTACTAAAAATACAAAAATTATCTGGGCGTGGAGGCGCGTGCCTGTAGTCTCAGCTACTTGGGAGAATGAGGCAGGAGAATCGCTTGAACCCAGGAGGCAGAGGTTGCAGTGAGCCAAGATCACGCCACGGCACTCTAGCCTGGTGACAGAGCTAGATTCTACTTTTAAAAAAAAAAAAAAAAAAAAAGGGCATGTCCTTAACACCTAATTCTAAGGAGCAGAAATTTAAATTTAAGTCAGTTTGACAATTTCCTAGAATAGGCCATCCACTGCAGGTCTAGCTTTATTGCCTAACATATTAAATATTTAACTGTATTTGCTATGTAGTATCATCAATAATTATAATTTTCAGATATTATTATTCCAAACATGTTCATTTGAGTTACATATGATTCCTTGAGTCAAAACAATCTCCTCAATATCCTTGTTTATCACAAGTGTAGATCTCAGTTGCATGATAAGAACTATCTGAAATACTGTAACATATAGGTGTGATCAAGCCACCCCAGCAAGCCTGTCCATATCTTTATCATAAAACTGCATTTGTGGACAAAGCTCTATATTTTTGTGAAGACGTTCACTTAACCAATGACAGAGTGCATTGTTTACATATGACTAAGAAACAAGCACTTGTGACAGCTGTGAGGTTTGTTTTACAACATCTAGAAATCTGGAAGAGGATTTAAAAGGAGATTTCTAAAGCGAGTAATTACTTTAGAAATAATTAGTAATTATTGTTACACATTTTGAAATAATTAGGAATTATTCAAATACACTTTAGGAATAATTAGTAATTACTGTTACACATTTTAATGTCACACTTAAATCTGTATTAGCAGGGCTTTCTAGGACATAACAACTATTCTATTAAACCTGATTCCTGAAATGAGGCAGAAAGAACATATTAAAATGATCAAAAGTTTAACAGGCAATTGAAGAAAAGGAATATCAAAAAAAAAAAAAAAAAGCTTAAAACTTATGATACCCAATTAGAATTTTTAAATATAGCCAGTATTCAAAAGACAATATTAAAGTAATAGAAGTCTTAGCCATGTACTATTTTCATAACACATAAGAAAGACATCATTTTTATTTATATTTCCTGTATCAAGTATTTATTTTTTACTCTACTGGGTATACACTACAGATTTACACAGACCAAAAAACAAACACCGTTTTCATTGTGATTGCTGCTTACTCCTGTTAGAAGCAGTCGGAGTATTTAGCTGATAATTGTTATGATGAATTGGTATAACTAGATTTAACATACGGTGATTGCTTCTATAAATAATTTAGTCCCCTTAGACATGGAGTTTCTAGAAGATCGGAGCACTGCCAACTATATGAAAGAAAGGAATCTGTCCATGAGATATCAAGAATAGAGAAACAATAGAATTTGAATACAGATCAAATGTAAACACAGGCATGGTTTGGAAGACTATGTCAACACTTCATTGGAAGGGGACAAAAGGGGAAAACTGAGTGAAAGAAATAATTTTATCTTCTGTTTCCACTCTCCTTGACCTGTGCCATGTTCATCAGATGACAGAGGTGCCACAAAGACAGGAAAAGAGAAGAGACTGGGGAAGGGGAGGGAAGAAAGAAAGAAAGATTCAAGGGAAAAAGACATTTGAGTTGGCCCCCTCTATGTAGTGATCATTAATGCCAAACTAGAATAATCAAGTTAATACAAGCAGAATTTATAATAGCTGCAAACTGGAAACAACCTAAACGTTCATCAAACAGTATAAAGGATAAGCAGTCATAACCAAACCCCCCAAACATATACATGCTGTTTAATTCCATTCATATAAAGTTCTAAATTAGGTCAAACTAATTAAGCTTTAATTAAGTATTAATGTCAGAAGAGAGAACTCAAACTTAGAAAGTCTTAACCACAGGGCCCTACACATAGCTCTTAATCACAGGGCCACATACAGTGGGTTTTTTTTTTTCTGTTTTTTTGTTTGTTTGTTTGTTTGTTTGTTTGTTTGTTTTGAGACAGGGTCTCACTGTATTGCCCAGGCTGGAGTGCAGTGGTGCAATTATGGCTCACTGCAGTCTCAACCTCCTGGACACAAGGGATCCTTCCACCTTAGCCCCGCATGTAGCTGGGACTACAGGCACATGCCACCACACCTGGCTAATTTTTATATTTTTAGTAGACGTGGGGTTTCACAATGTTGCTCAGGCTGATCTCAAACTCCTGAGAGTAGGCAATCCACCTGCCTCAGCCTCCCATAGCATTGGGATTACAGGAGTGAGCCACTGTCTACAGTCATATTTAAAATAGGGGCTCTGTGGGTACATGTCACCAGCTGACTAGTGGGCTTGCCTAAAGTGAGACTGGCTGGGCTAATCCCTTACCACTTGTTCATGCCCCTCCCTCCAGAACTCCCTTTTAAGTTGTGTCTTTAGGTCTTTTCTCTTCGGTTTGCCTGATTCTCCAGAGAAGAATCATCTAATCTCCTGGCTAGAGGGCGTAAGGTATCTGGGAACCGAGTGGGTTTAGTCTCAATTCAACATAGTGTCCTACTTTCAGAAAGGTGCCCACTGCTCTCATCTGTGCGTAATGTCCCCAAGTCTAGATTCCCTCTAGTTTAGCCTCTCCAAAGAGTAAACCTTCAGTGTTCTGCTGGGATTTGAGACAGCAGTTACATGGCTACCTGGTTTTGGGAGAATGGGAGAAAAGGAATTCTGGCTACTTCTTATACAGACTTTCCAGCGAATCTCCTGTTTCGCCCCCATGCACCCTTCCTTTGAGAGGTTATCTTTCTGAAGCTCCTCGGAGTTGTGCACATGACTTGGCTATGTCTTGACTTTCCTTGCTGCTGCTTCGGGTTCCGTTTTCTCTGATCAACCAAGGTAGTAACCACTGTTCATTTGTTTCCTAGCTTCTAAAATGTTAATTTTGAGATCTCTCTATTTTGCTTTGTTCTTGTGGGTTTTATTTCTTTTCAGTAGTAACTTTTTTTTTTCAGTAATTGTGGGGAGATTTTAGGTAAAAAAAGTAAACATACGCATGAGTTCAATATACCCTATTTACTCAAAAGTTAGTGATTATTTCTTTGCGTTTTTGGTTTTTTTTTTTTTTTGAGACGGAGTCTCGCTCTGTCGCCCAGGCTGGAGTGCAGTGGCGCAATCTCCACTCACTGCAAGCTCCGCCACCTCCCGGGTTCACACCATTCACCTGCCTCAGCCTCCAGAGAAGCTGGGACTACAGGCACCCACCACCACGCCCGGCTAATTTTTTTTGTATTTTTAGTAGAGACGGTGTTTCACCGTGTTCGCCAGGATGGTCTCGATCTCCTGACCTCGTGATCCGCCCGCCTCGGCCTCCCAAAGTGCTGGGATTACAGGCGTGAGCCAACGCGCCCGGCTGATTATTTCTTATTATTTCTTCCATTCTCCAGTAATTTCTGCTAATTCAAGTAATTTAATTTGCTGATACAAAAAATATATCAGTCTCTTTTTAGTGGGGAAGAGTCCAGTAAAACAGCAAACGAACAAACAAACAAACAAATGGCAGGTGCTCTAATCTTAGCCAAAATAAACTGAGAGATCTTCACAAGAGTTTTCTTTCTCAGAATTAGCACCAACTACATTAGCAGGTCTTAGTATAAAATAAAATAGAAAAATAAAGCATGTTCAGGATCTGGGAATACTGAATGCCAAATTCAAATGAACGCCTCCAAGTCATGATTTCATCCAATGAAGAAGTACACAACCTCCCCAAAAATAAAAATAAAAGTCAGCACTAGAATGTAATGTAGAACAAATCCCAGCCCTTAGTATGCTGCTCTCCTCTCAATACTCAGTCCCCTATCACCTTTTCCACTACGACCTCTGTGTCCAGGGCACATGGATATCCTTAATTTCTTTATTTCCAGTTATATACAGAGCAGTTTTGACATCTCACTATCATCTCAAATTCAGGCTGGTCAAAACCAATTTCACCCTCATTGGACTCCATTTATCTCTCAAAGAGAATTCTCCTCCCACCATCCCCATTCTTTCAAGAAGTTCACTATTTTTTTAAACCCTTTGGAGTTTTTGTTAACTCTTTTCCTTTATTTGCTATATACAATTTTCAACAAGTCATTTTATTTATTACTTCAAAATGTCTCCTTAGTGCTCATGACGGATTTACTTTTAACAGTGGAATTTTGGAAATTGTTTAAATATCCCAAATTGGAAAAACAGTCAAGTAAGCAATGGTACATCCACATAACGGACTGTTAGGAACCATTAGAATTATGCTTTTAAAAGATTAATTACAGGAAAGCATGTTTACACCATAATGATAATGAAATAAAAAACAGAATCCAAAACTGCATATATAGTAAGATTTTTTAAAAAAGGTTTAACAAGGAAAAACAGGAAAGAGGCAAAAGGGGAATTTTCTGGGGAGATGGCAATGTTCTAGATCTCATTTGGGGTGATGACTATACAAGTATATATAATTGCTAAATTCACTGAACGTTCTTCAAATTTTATTGTAAGTTAAGTATATCTAAATTTTTTAAAGGGAAAAAAGTCATATTAAAAGAAAAAAAAGACTAGGAGCAACTTGGCCAAAATGTGGGTAATGATTGAATTTAAATACTGAAACTACGGGTGATTCTTTGATAAGGGTGGAGAAAAAAAATAGAAGATGGTGAGTTCTTTACATATTCTTAATTTCCTCTTCCTCTGCAATCATCTGACAAACCTAAGACAACAGCCCTCTGCCACAGGCCATCCTGGGTTATATCTGCCAGCCTAATCTTCCTTAAAGAAGCACAGACTTTCTTCACAGGGTCTGGAGAAAAGAAAAGTAAGAACATAGTTTCATTTCACCTCCTGTGCAAAAATCCTTACAACTCCCTGCTCGCCATCTACAAGATTAAGTTTAACCTCCTCTGCTTAGTTTGCCAAGCCCTCTCTAATCTAAACTCATCCCTGCCTCTCTCCACCTTACTGCCCACAAATTCTGACCACAAACCCTCTGCTCCCATTCAGCTCCTATTTCAAGATTAAACTTTGCTCAAAATAGGAGGCAACTTTTTACCTGCTGAAACAGTGACAGCAATGTTAAATTAATTATCTCTAGCGTCTGTTATCTTCACACAAAACTATCACAGGGAAATGATACTTCACACAGAAACGACTGTATTGCACTCTCTCCAAAATTGGAAATGTTAGCAGTGAGTCCAAAAGTGAAGACTGTTGATATTAAATCTTAGAATCCAAAAATAGAGGTGTAAACACTGCAATAGTCATAGTGCTTACTGTGTATAAATCAGTGCAGAACCTCCTACCACCTGGGTTAGCCTCAAGCATTCCCGCCCCACACAGGTTAACCATGTGATACCAAGGCTTTGCTGCATTTCACCATCTGGGGACTGTGGGTCCTAAGTCCTAGAAGGTTACTAAAACTGAATTCAGCGTTTTCTGTAAAAGCCACAGTGCACAAGTTGATAAAACAATACGAACATAAGGCTTCTTTGAGAACACAAATTCTAGACATCTGCTATGAGGACTTTATGGTTCAAAATCAGCTAATGCTCAAAGAAAAATTAAGCCTCTTGAATTGCGAATTTTTTAAAAAGCATACACAAAACATTTGAGGCTCCTGATGTATGTTTCTGACTACTAGGTATGTGTTATTAATTGAAATCACTAAAAACAAACAAGAAAAACTGCCAAAACTAACTGTCACTGCCTCTTATACTCTGTGTCTACGTGCATGTCTCTCTGTGTGTGTGACCTTTCATTCGCAGAAGAAAGCCCTGAGCTAGTCGGTAATTAAAACACATCTGACCTACATATAACCATTACCATATAACCACATTTAGCATGTATAACCATAGGTTCTGTCCATAGATTAACATTCCTCCTTATCCCAAAACTACTGCTTCATAATGAATTGAGTGGGATATGCCTCCAGGGGAGGACAAGACAGCCAGCCCTCCCTGTTGACAGTGACACATAGCTGGCCTCATCTTAGTTCTTCTGAGGGAAACCAAGAGAGGGAACTAGGGGCAGGAACTGACCACCAACCCTGTGAGCTTACATTTTAAATGTGCTTTAAACACCACTGCCTTCTGATTATTTTACTGCTCAAACAACTGTCAGAGGCATTTGAACCTGAGCAACTCCATCTTGAACAGGGGCTGGGTAAAATAAGGCTGAGACCTGCTGGGCTGCATTCCCAGTAAGTTAAGGTATTTTTAGTCACAGGATGAAACAGGAAGTTGGCACAAGATACAGGTCATAAAGACCTTGCTGATAAAACAGGATGCATAAAGAAGCCAGCCAAAACCCACCAAAACCAAGATGGCAAGGAGAGTGACCTCTGGTCGTCCTCACCTGGTACTACACCATGGTACTACATGGTACCACATACCAATGCCATGGCAGTTTACAAATGCCATGGCAATGTCAAGAAGTTATCCTATGTGGTCTAAAAGTGGCGGGGGGCGGAACCCTCCGTTCCAAGAATTGCCCATCCCTTTCCTGGAAAACTCATGAATAATCCACCCCTTATTTAGAATATAATCAAGAAGTAACCATAAAAATGGGTAACCATTTTTATGCCTATGGACTAACCCTTCTTTTTTTCCTTTGCTTTCTTAATAAACTTGCTTTCACTTTACTCTATGGACTCACCCCAAATTCTTTCTTACGCAAGATCCAAGAACCCTCTCTTGGGGTCTAGATCAGGACCCATTTTCAGTAACACAACTACTCTTACTTTACAGAATAGGATAGAATACATTTTCCACTTTGTTACTAAGGGCAGCACAAATACAAAACTTAATGTTCCAACAGTTTCTCTATTGTCTATGATTTTTTTTTCCTAATCTGTCTAAGAGAAAAAAGCCAGAAATCCCTGAAAAGTAAGTGGCCTGCCTTATTCTGGAGAGTGGTCTATCCTATTGTCCTAAAGCCCTTACCTTCTGCAGGAAGGCCAATTCCGAAGTATTTCAAAGCAGCCCATTTAGCACCTAACATTATCCTCCCAAGACCCCAATCCCTACCTTTCTGAAAAGTATAGAAACATATTTTCCAATACAGCTTGCTTATCCATTTTGTCAAAAAAACACACTTGTTCTCCAACTTAGCAAATAATTATAACCAGCCCTATTTTTACTGAGAAATGTCTTTTCTTACATGTGCTACTCCTGACCCTCCTCACCATGACCCCACCAGCTTTCCCTCTCTACTACTCGGCCAACCCTCACCTCTCTCTATTCATCACTGAAATGGCATTTCTACTCTAGAGTCTTGTGTTTTTGCACCATTTCTCAGAGGCAACTTGCTCCTGAAAAGTCACTGGATAGCGTATTTCTTCTTGTTTTCCTACAGATCAAGTTTGGCTTTAAATACTGGTCAGCAGCCAACTGCCTCCTGGAAATGACCTGCTCATTGTCTGCTTGCCAGATTCTTGCCTCAGGCACTCCTGTCTCTGTGAATTCCACATTGAGGACACTCATTTTCTCAGCTTTTTACTGCTCATCATGCACCACTGTGGTGTAACCAGCTTTCTCCAAAGAATCAGCCAATAAATTCCTCTCTTTCATTTCTGTGTCTCCTCAGTAGACAGACAGCCAAATCATACAAACTAACACCAAGAGCTGGGATTATCCAAGACCCACATGCACATACCACAAGCAAGATTTCTCACTTTGTCATCCATGTGCTTAATAGATTTTCCCAGAAGCACTGCTTATACCTTTAAACCACATTTTCCGCTTCAAGGTTAAATTGAAAGGTGGGAGAAAAGAGAAACCAAAACTTGAATGCAGTACTGTAACTTATCCTGCAAAATTCTGTTGCTAGCCACTGGGGGAAGGGGTAGAGACAGGGGGAGTATTCTCATTACAGTGAGATGATATTATTGGATATATCAGTGCCAGACAAGTCACAGCTGTCAAATAATTTTAAGTATATTAAAAACTCTGAAGAACCTTTAAAGCAGTTAAGCCAGAATGACTACAGCTTGTAAATGAAGCAAGCAGCAATCTCGAGTAGCTCAGTGGCTTCCTGAGTAAAAACCCTCTCTTTAGCACATTTAAATTAAAACTAAACACTTTAAAATCCCTGTCAGATTCCTTAAGAGAGAATCCTTGCAGGAGAGAAATGCTAAATTATTACTAGAGTGGGGACATGAATATGCAAGTATATGAGGAAAAATTCATTTAGATGAACTTAGGGCAGTATATATGCAAATGTATATATAACTATAAACACACGGGCATATGCAGATTCACAGGGAATTCTCCCAAAAAAAAAAAAAGATATGAAAATAAAACTTCGTAGAGAGTTTGAAATCAATAGACAGACAAAAGATATGGAAAGTCATCTGAAAGAGACAAAAAAGACTTTCAGGTTAGCAAGACTTCATTGTAACCAGAAACATGTATTAACCAATATAAAGAGACAGGTAAGTCTACTGGGTTGCTAGACGTGATCCCATGAATAATGACAATAATGATATGGCTACTTTAACAATGCTTACCACAGTGCTAAGCATTGTTCATAAATTAATTTTCAAAACAACCTTATAGAGTTACAGTACAATAACAAGCTTAGAGGGTTGAGACTCACCCGGAATCACATAGTTCAGTAAGTGGCCAGACTGGGTCCTTGTCTGTTTGTCTATGCCACTGACCCAGGAAGGACAATAAAAAGGAAAAGCAGGCTGTACACACACAAGTGCTTCCAAGGATTAGGATGCCCATCACGGAGATGGAGGGATGTCTGAATCATCTAATTAACTCCCCTTGCTCCAAATCTAGGCTAACCAACCAATCTAAGGATTCCTTGGCAGCTCGCATAATTTGCTGCAGGCAGAGAAGGCACAGTTCAAATATACACAAACAGCTATTCACTGAGCGTGCCCTTCTCACTCTGAATTCATACACTGGCACTTTCAATTTCCATATGTTTTCTGTGGGTCCTACCAATTCAACACAAACAAGGCTGCAAGGTGGGGCCCCTCTATGATGCACCGGTAGGGTATCACCACGCCAATGTTACCACATAAGGAGCACCAACAGGCAGAGGAGCGTGATATTTGGATGGTGGGGCAGAGAGAGAAGTGGAGTGGGAAAGCACATGAACTCAGGGGACTGCAGTCTGGGTGGAAGAGAGGGGTGTTCTGAAATACAAGGCCTTCCTCCTGGGCTTCTCCTCATCTCCTCAATCACTATTTACTTTCCCAGACTGGGAAGAAGTGGTAGGGTAGACAGAAAAGTTGAGAAGCAGCGTTAACAATTCAAGAATAACACAAAGGCCGTGTAAAGCTATTATACAGGGCAGCAGAAGTGGTAGGGGAGAGGGAGTGAAGAAGAAACTGTTCTTAAGCAAAAAAAAAAAAAAAAAAAATATGAACATTTAACCCCAGAGCATACTATGTGGTCTGGCCTTGTCAGAAGCAGCAAAATACAGGGAAGGGCTTAAATCGAAGGCCTTTTTACCTATTTAGAAGAGCTCAAGAAAAAAACATAGTACAGAGGCAAAACTCCAACTTTTAGGGGTTTTAGTCCTCATTCCTATTGGAAAGAATAATTCCAGGAAAGCATTACAGCTTAGCATTTAAGAGCATGGGTTCTGGGCCAGGCACAGTGGCTCATGCCTGTAATCCCAGCACTCTGGGAGGCTGAGGCAGGCGGATCACGAGCTCAGGAGATCAAGACCATCCGGGCTAATACAGTGAAACCCCGTCTCTACGAAAAAATCCAAAACCAAAACAAAAAAAAAATTAGCCAGGCTTGGTGGCGAGCGCCTGTAGTCCCAGCTACTCGGGAGGCTGAGGCAGGAGAATGGCGTGAACCCAGGAAGCAGAGCTTGCAGTGAGGCAAGATTGTGCCACTGC
Source organism: Piliocolobus tephrosceles (assembly GCF_002776525.5). Lineage (NCBI taxonomy): Eukaryota > Metazoa > Chordata > Mammalia > Primates > Cercopithecidae > Piliocolobus > Piliocolobus tephrosceles. Next base: position 43,181,158 of record NC_045439.1, on the reverse strand, counting down.
ACTCTGCCTGGGGGACAGAGTGAGACTCCGTCTCAAAAATAAAAAGAGTAGGGGTTCTGGAACCAGATCACCAAGGTTCAAATCTCAATCACCCAGGTGAGTGGCTCTGGACAAGTTTCTTAACCTCTCTACCTTATCTATAAAATGATATCTATTACGATACTACCTATGTCACAGGCGGTTCTCATTCAATGTGAAGACAGAATTAACTCAGACATTGCAGTTCCTGCAGATTTTTATGCAGGTAAAAATGGAAGGCATACAGGTGCTGGCTATCTTCTTTCATTAGTACACACCTTTGTGAAGAGACTCTAAGGATTAAGCATATGGCCACAAGTCTAAATTGTGTAACTTTACGACAATCTACCTAAACTCACACCATATAAAACAAAAAATCTGAACAGTCAGACATGTATTTAAGATACTGAGTTCACTACCAAAAGCCTTCCCACAGAGAAACTCTAGCCCAAATGGTTTCACTGGTAAAATCATTCTAACAACTTCATTTTTCATCTTTAGTTACTGCCAGAAATGGGAGGACCCCATTTCCGATCTTTTTTTCCAAGTGAGCAACACCCAGCATAGACATTTACTGCACGCAGGGTAAAATCACGCTTAAACCATTTCTGAGTCACATGTACCTTTGAAAATTTAAGCAAAAGAAAGTTATTTTCTCCTATAAAAATACACAGAACACGGTCAAGCGCAGTGGCTCACGCCTGTAATCCCAGCACTTTGGGACGTCGAGGCAGGCAGATCATGAGGACAGGAGCTCGAGACCATCCTGGCTAATACAGTGAAACCCCGTCTCTACTAAAAATACCAGCCTGGGCGACAGAGCAAGATTCTGTCTCAAAAAAATAATAATAATAAAAAATAAAAAATACACAGAAGACACAAAATTTTGCAGTTAACATCAGAGGGTTCAGTGACCCCAAGAAATCCACCTATGGGCATCCCAAGCTGCTAAATCAATACCGTTAAATGAGCTTTAACTGGATTAGCACAGAGTGACAGTGTAAGATGGGAACTGAGGAAGTACAGACCAGGTTCCCTACCCTTTGAAAAATTATGAATGCTAATAATCTGTCCCTAACCTTGAGGAGTAAATTCCTCCTGATTTCATTCTACAAATGTCTTTGGGAGATCTCATTATCATATCCTTAAATGATTTCCTTTGTACCAAGGAATTCTTTAATTTCTAATCTAATTCTCAAGTCTTATCTTTTACGCTTATCCTATCCTTCAAATTTCCCACCAGCTTCAGTTATTAAGTGCGCTTCTCAGATATCACTCAATTCTCTTCCATTATGTATAATTCTAATATTATACATATTAGTCCACCCTCCCCCCCCCCCCCCCAATGGCTCTTTTGCTATTAATGCATATCTACAAATCTTATCTCCTTTGGATCTAAAGAGTCACCTCCAAGGCAGATTCTGGCCAGGATGTATACAGTAGTCCCCGTCTTATCTGTGGTTTGACTTCCCATGGTTTCAGTCACCCATGGAATAAGTACAATAAGATATTTTGAGAGAGAGAGAGAAAGAGAGAGAGAGACAGAGACAGAGGCAGAGAGAGAGAGAAGGAAGAGGGAGACCATATTTACATAACTTTTATTACAGTATATTGTTGTAACTATTTTATTTTACTGTTACTGTTAATCTCTTACTGTGACTAATTTATAAATTAAACTTTATCATAGGTATGCATGTATAGGGGAAAACATAGGATATACATATGGGATTCAGTACTATCCACAGTTTCAGGCATCCCTGGGGGTCTTGGAACATATTCCCACAGTTAAGGGGGGACTATCATGGTTATATTTACTTTATCAGACGCAGGAAGATGAAAAATGGAAATTTCACATTCCCCCCCTCCAGTAGCTATCATTCCAAGGCTACTTTTAGATAGTTGTTATTTTATGAAAAGAAACTCTCTGCCCTTCAGCTACTAATGTAGTGAGGTTAACCAAGCACTACTAAGAGTACATGTGGGCAGACTCTGAGATATTTAATTGCAACTTCATAATTTTCTACAAAGTCATATTATTGTATTAAGAGGCTAACCAGAGCTCTGGTTTCCAGGTAAATCAAAGAATATATTTGAAAAAAAAAAAAAAAAGCACTTAGATAACCAAGTGACATGATATAATTTGAGAGTGGGAAAAAACAAAGCTGATGGTGGCCAAGAAACAATGTAAAAAACTCAAAGAAGACCTCAATAGCAAACAAGGAAAAACCAGTGAATATATTTTATCTTAAAACTAAATTAGCTTTGGAAAATTACATATTCTACCATTTGAGGTATAACCAGAGATTGAGAATTGAAGCAGACTTTGAAACCAAGAAAAGCCAAGTCCTAGAGACAAAATATAAAAATAATAACAGCAAATGATCAGTGTGACAAGGTTGTATACTTTTTGTAGGAGAGAAGTGACAGAATTTTACTCTAATGAAGACAGTACACCCAAAGTGTGAGCAATTATTATCCACAGTCATCATCTCAACCTCTTGATTTTGTAATCCACTCTTCAACCCGCTAGCTCCCACCTGTACCACTGCACTGAAACAATGATTCACTGGTATCATCTAGAGTTCCTTCATTGTTCTTTCCCTCCCCTGCCCGACTCCCATTCTGATAACTACCGATTTCCACCCCCTACTTTCCACATCTAGGTCTCCCATCGGAACCTCAACATTAACTCATCAAAAACCAACTCCTCAGCATCCATCCAAAGCCTGCTCTCCCTACTGCTGTACCTTTCCCAAACAACAGCACCACACCACAAACTACCCAACTGCCAAAGCTATCCGAGACTCCTTCCTCTCTCACACTCCAAAAGTTCACATAAGTGCTAATAAGCAGCATCAATTTTACCTCCTAGGTGAATCTCAAATGCTCCTTTCCTCTCCTTCTTACTTCCATGCCTGCAGTTTGCTCAGGCCCTCCACAATTTCTCCATTAAAGCAGTCTCCTAATTGATTCCTCTCTGCCTTCAATCTCAGCCTCCTCCAATCTCTCTGTCCCACTGCCACCGAAATACAAATCTGACCATGTCACTCTCCCACATAGAACCTTTCAACCATTGTCTGTGAGGTTCTTTCAGACTCTGGCCACATCCACATCTTCAGCTGCCATCATTCACCTCCTCCCACTCTCCAACACACATACACACATAACACTGTAACAACATAGCATGACTGTGTTTCCCTGTATATATCATGTGGTTTGGGAATTCCTTTGCATCACATAATTCTCTTTAAGTTCAGCCACATTCATCTTTTAACACCCTACTGAGGCTATAATCATTCTGTCAAGCCTTCCTTAACCACCCTTCTATCTACCTTCACATCCCTTTACTCCTTCCTTGCCTTGTACAGACTTTATTACTACACATATGACATTATCTCGTTACTGTTCACATGAGTATTCCCTCTACCAGATTTTGAGCTCACTGGCAAAGTGAAGTCCTATCTTTTTTATCAGCAAAATGTCAAAGTGTGACACTGAGTCATTTAAATAAACATTAAGAATTAACTAAAACAATGTCTTCACCCATGAGATTTCATCTCACATTTGAAGTATCCCCAAAAGAAACATTTTCGAGAAAAGAAGATGGATGTGCAAATATAAAGAATATAAAATATACAGAGTTCAAACTCAGGTAAATAAAAATTTACACAAGGTGATTTGGAAAGCCAGAAATTCCAAGAAATCTTTCAAATGGATACGTAACAACAAAACCAAAAAGGCATTAGCATAATATGGTTAAAAAAATATGCCTCAGGGACAGACACCTGACACTTGAGATGATGTGAAGCAGAATGCAGCAAAGCCTAAAGGAGTTGGAAGTCCTGATTCTCATTTTTCATCAGATATGACTCCAGGAAACCCCATGAGAAACACATGAAACAAACTACTTTCCAAAGCAACTACGTTGCACAATGGCCTGTAAACTTTAAGAAAGGCATAATCCATTCAAAATTTCTTAGACTGTGTTGATCAAAAGAGTTGTTAGTTTTCAGAGATGGAAAGATGTGAGGGATTCATCATCATCTCCCTCCATTTATAACAGAAGAAACTGAGGCTTAGAGAGAAAATTACTTACTCAAGTTCTTACCACTAGTTAAGCGGAAGATGAGAAATGAAGACAGTGGCTTCCAGTTCTCTGTCTGCTACTCTTTCCACTACCCACTCTACTCTTCTACAGGTAAGTTATGGGCTATTTTGCTTTACAGGCATATCTCAGATACATTATAGGATCAGTTCCAGACCACCACAATAAAGCAAATATCTCAATAAAGTAGCCACACAAATTTTTTGGTTTCCCCGTGTATGTAAAAGTTGTGTTTACAATACACTGTAGTCTATAAAGTGCGTAATAGCTTCATGTCTAAAAAGCAAAAACGGACATACCTTAATTTAAAAATACTTCATTGCTAAAAAATGCTAACAATCATCTGAACCTTCAGCGAGTTGCAATCTTTTTTGCTGGTGGAGGGTCTTGCCTTCATGTTGATGGCTGCTGACTCATCATAGTGGTGGTTGCTGAAGGCTGAGGTGGCTGTGGCAATTTCTTAAAATAAGATGACAATGAGGCCGGGCATGGTGGCTCACGCCTGTAATCCCAGCACTTTGGGAGGCCGAGGTGGGCAGATCACAAGGTGAGGAGTTCAAGACCAGCCTGGCCAACATGGTGAAACCCCATCTCTACTAAAATACAAAAATTAGCTGAGCGTGGTGGTGAGCACCCGTAATCCCAGCTACTCGGGAGGCTAAGGCAGGAGAATCGCTTGAATCCAGGATGTGGAGCTTGCAGTGAGTGGAGATTGTGCCACTGCACTCCAGCCTGGGCAACAGAGTAAGACTCTTGTCTCAAAAAAAAAAAAGACAATGAAGTTTGTGGCTTTGATTGACTCTTCCTTTCATGAAAGATTTATCTGTAGCATGTGATACTGTCTGACAGCATTTTATCCACAATGGAACTTCTTTTAAAATTGGAGTCAATCCTCTCAAACCCTGCCACTGCTTGATCAACTAAGTTTATGTAATGTTCTAAATCCTTTGTTGTCATTTCAATATTGTTCACAGCATTTTCAGGAGTTGATTCCCTCTCAAGATACCACTCTCTTTGCTTATCCATAAGAAGCAACTTCTCATTCGTTGAGGACTGATCATGAGATTGCAGCAATTCAGTCAAATCTTCAGGCTCCACTTCTCATTCTCGTTCTCTTGCTATTCCCATCACATCTGCAGCTATTCTCTCTATTGAAGTCGAACCTCTCAAGGTCATCCATGAGGGTTGGAATCAATCCCTTCCAAACTCCTGTTAATGCTGACATTTTGACTTCCTCCTGTGAATCACAAAGGTTCCAAATGGCATCTTGGAAAGAATGGTGAATCCTTTTCAGAAGGTTTTCGATTTGTTTTGCCCAGATCCATCAAAGGAATTACTATCTATGGCAGCTACAGCCTTAAGAAATGAATTTCTTAAATAATAAGACTTGAAAATCAGAATTACTCCTTGACCCATGAGCTGAAGACTGGATGGTGTGTCAGCAGGCATGAAAACATTTGGCCGGGTGCGGTGGCTCACGCCTGTAATCCCAGCACTTTGGGAAGCAGGCTGAGGCAGGCGGATCACGAGGTCAGGAAATCGAGACCATCCTGGCTAACATGGTGAAACCCTGTCTCTACTAAAAATACAAAAAATTAGCTGGGTGTGGTGGTGGGCGCCTGTAGTCCCAGCTACTCAGGAGGCTGAGGCAGGAGAATGGTGTGAACCTGGGAGACGGAGCTTGCAGTGAGCGGAGATCGTGCCACTGCACTCCAGCCTGGGCAATAGAATGAGACTCCGTCTTGAAAAACAAAAAAAGGAAAGGACAGGACAGAACAGGACAGGACAGGACAGGACAGGACAGGACAGGACAGGAAAGGAAAGGAAAGGAAAGGAAAGGAAAGGAAAGGAAAGGAAAGGAAAGGAAAGCTCTTGGGTAACCAGGTGGATAGTCAATGAGTAGTAATATTTTGGGGAAAAACAAAAACAAAATGTTTTTCTGAGCAGTGGGCCTCAACAGTGAATACAGAATATTTGGTAGACCATGCATAAACAGAGGTGTTGCCATCTAGGCTTTGCTGTTCCATTTACAGAGCATAGGCAGGGTGGATTTACGTGGTTGTTAGACACCCTAAGATTTTCAGAATGGTAAATGAGCACTGGCTTCAACTTAAGTCACACCAGCAGCATAAGTTCCTAACAAGAGAGTCAGCCTGATCCTAGCTTTGGCACTGATTTCTCCTCTGCAGCTGTAAAAGTCACAGATGGCAACATCTTCTAATAGATCGTCATTTCACCTACATTGAAACTCTGTTGTTTGTGTAGCCACCTTCATCAATGTCTCAGCTAAATCTTCTGGAAAACTTGCTGCAGCTGCAGCTTCTACAACAGCACTTGGTGCTTCACCTTGTACTTTTACGTTAGAGAGATGGCTATTTTCCTTAAACCTCATAAGCCAACCAAGCTCTGCTACTGTCCAACTTTTCTTCTGCAGCTTCCTCAACTCTCTCAGCCTTTATACAATTGAAGAGAGCCAAGGCCTTGCTCTGGGTTAGGCTTTGGCATAAGGAATGTTGTGGCTGGTTTGATGTTTTATCCAGACCACTGAAACTTTCTCAATTATCAGCAACAAGGTTGTTTTACTGTCTTATCATTCATGTGTTCACTGGAGTAGCAATTTTAATTTCCTGCAAGAACTTTACCTTTAAATTCACAACTTGTCTAACTGATGCAAGAGGCCTAGCTTTTGGTCTGTTTCAGTTTTTGGCATGCCTTCCTCACTAAGCTAAACCATTTCTAGCTTTTGATTTAAAATGAGAGACATGTGACTCTTCCTTTCACTGGAACACTCAAAGGCCATTATAGGGTTATTAATTGGCCTAATTTCAATACTGTTGCGTCTCGGGGAATAGGGAGGTATGAGAAGAGGGACAGAAGCTGAGAAACAGCCGCTCAGCGGAGCAGTCAGAACACATACAACATTTATCGATTAAGTCTGCTGTAGGGGCCCATTTCATAGTGTCCCAAAGCAATTAAAATAGCAGCTTCAAAGATCTCTCATCACAGATCACTAAAACAGATACAGCAACAATGCAAAAGTTTGCAATATTGCAAGAATTATCAATCTATGGCACAGAGATATGAAAGGGGCATATGTTGTTGGAAAATATGGCACCGACAGTTTTGTTCCACACAAGGTTGCCACAAACCTTCAATCTGTTTGAGCGCAGTGACTCACACCTATAATCCCAGCACTTTGGGAGGCCAAGGTGGGTGGATCACGAGGTCAGGAATTCAAGACCAGCCTGACCAACACAGTAAAACCCCATCTCTACTAAAAATACAAAAATAAGGCAGGTGTGGTGGCGCCTGCCTATAATCCCAGCTACTCAGGAGGCTGAGGCAGGAGAATTGCTTAAACTCGAGAGGCGGAGGTTGCAGTGAGCTGAGATTGCATCACTGCACTCCAGCCCAGGTGACAAAGCGAGACTTCACCTCAAAAAAAGAAAAAAAAAGCAACCCCCCAATATCTGTGAAGGGCAATAAAATGAGGTGTGCATGTGATTTGTTTACACCCATAAGAGTTGTTTTTCTGTCCCAATTCTAGTAGTCTGTAGGTGGTATCAAGACTTCATTTAAATGTTAAAAATGGTTTCCACAACACATAGATTGTTTTTATCTGTTACTCTTTTCTTCCCCTAACAGGAATACCAGTTCTCAAAGTACAAGTCCCATCAAGTTGGATCAAAAGCTAATGCTGATACCATAACATGCCATTATACGTCATTACTCATCCTGGTTTGCAAAACCCATCTACCGCTTCATTAATATTTCATAAAAAACACTACCATTTCCCTCACTAATTCTAGTGAAGTGATTTTGTTTTACAGTAACATGAAAGAGAAATCGTTGGGGACAGCGAATTACCCAACAGGCAGGATCGTCTTGGAATTAGAGAACTTAAGAATCACTGTAGCAATGGAATAAAACACATCTCACTGACGGAGTATTTTAAGCACAAAGAGTTAACAGTGGGTTCCACAAACAATTGTAAAATCAAGTATCTAATAAAATCATTGAAATGTAAAAAAAAAAAATTTATTGAATACTTGCCACATGTTAGAGACTGTTTTAAAACTTTTACAAATATTTGTCGCTAATCCTCACGAAATCCCCCAAAGGCAGGTATTACACAAATTAGGAAAGTGAGCAGTGCCAAGCTGTATATATACAATGGGCATAGAGGTGGCAAAATAGAAGGGAATGAGAGCACCAACTGGGACGTGGTTTCAGTTTTCCTTACAGAACAGTAAGCACACATTCTCTGGACTGTGTATGTATGTGAGGTGCTGAGTACCCTGATATGCAAACAAAAGCTTATGCTTAGGTGGAACATTTACAGAGGGGTTGGGAAAACTATGGCTATCCTCTCCCCACCCTATATACCTCTTAGCACCACACAAAAATGGAGGACCCCAAAGTTAAAGTAACTTGCTCACATTGATATAGCAAGTATGGCCAGAGCTGGCATTTGAACCCAGGTCTGTAAGGTTCCAAAGACTTGTCTTTTTCTTTCTTTCTTTCTTTTGAGATGGAGTCTTGCTCTGTTGCCCAGGCTGGAACACAGTGGCACGATCTCAGCTCACTGCAACCTCCACCACCCAGGTTCAAGTGATTCTCCTGCCTCAGCCTCCCATGTAGCTGGGATTACAGGCATGTGCCACCATGCCGGGCTAATTTTTGTATTTTTAGTACAGACAGGGTTTCACCATGTTGGACAGGCTGGTCTCAAACTCCTGGCCTCAAGTGATCCACGCATCTCGGCCTCCCAAAGTGCTAGGCTTACAGGCGTGAGCCACCACACCCAGCGCCTTGTCTCTTTCTACTCTATCATCATATCCCCTTTTCTGTAAATGCTCCAGAGTGTGTAAGTACCATATATAATTAGTAGCTAACAATTTCAGAAATCACCAAATATGAAAAATAAGTTATACTTCTAAGAAGGCTAAACTACCATCTAGAATTTTCTAATGCGCTAGAACAGCATTTACACTAACAGATTCAATGCCTCCTAAGGTAAAGCTCTAGTGTATTTTAAAACACATACAAATGGGAGTCTCTTTTTTTGCCTGGAGAACAGGGAGGAAAAGAGCGAAAAGAGGGGAGGTCTCCCGTAGGAGACCAAAGCTGGTTTAAGACCAAGCTGGTCCATATGAATCACAGAATTTTTGGATTATGCTAAACAGTTTAAAATCTGGGTATAATCCAATGACATCCAATATCTTAATCATAATTTGAGAGACTGAAATGCCTACATTTTAAGGAGGAATTCATTCATTTAATAAATTTCAAGAAGACCTGGGCTAGGTAGGAAGTATTAGGGATGCCACAGACATGTGTAGGACACAGTTCCTTCTTGGGAGTGCTTACATCTAATTAGAAAAATCAGATAAATATGTGAAAAGACAAAAAAAAAAAGTAGCAAATGAACAAATTCCCAAAATGGTGAGTTGCCAAGAAGCAGACAAACTGAAGGAAGGAAAAGGCACTGTGTGTTTTCAGGAAACAAAAGTAGCACTTTAAGTCATCCCTTGAAGGGAAAATGAGAATTAAAACTAGAGGTGAGGGAGTGGGGAATACGTCAAAGTCCAGAAACAGGGAAATAAAGAAAGGCTATTTAAATCAAATCAATACCAAATGCTGGTGAGGATGTGGAGCAGCAGAAATTCTCATTCACTGCTGGTAGGAATGCAAAATAGTACCACTACCCTGGAAGACAGTTTGGCAGTTTCTTATAAAACTAAACACACTCATTACCTATAACAAGTAATAAAAGTAAATGCAAAGTAAAAATAACTAAACGTACTCTTACCATACAATACATACAGCAATCACACTCCTTGGTATTTACTCGAAGGAGCTGAAATCTTACGTTCATTAAAAAACTTGTACACGGATATTTATATTAGCTTTATTCATAATTGCCAAAACTGGGAAGCAACTAAAATGTCCTTCAGTAGGTGAACGGATAAACTATGGTACATTCAACCAATAAAATGTTATTCAACACTAAACTAAATGAGCTATCAAGTCTTGAAAAGACATGAAGGAACCTTTAGTGCATATCACTAAGTAAAAGAAGCCCATCTGAAAAGAGTACATGTTGTGTGATTCCAACTATATGACAGTCTGGAAAAAGCAAAATTATGGAGACAGTAAAAAGATCAGTGGTTGCTAGGGAGTTGAAGGTGGTGGGTGATGAAGAAGTGGAGCACAGAGGATTTTCAGGGCAGTGATGTATGGTACGTAGGGTACTATAATGGTGAATACATATCATTACACATTTGTCTAAACTCACAGAATGTCCAACACCAGGAATGAGCCCTAATGTGAACTACGAACTCTGGGTGATAATGATGTGTCAGTGTAGGATCATCAATTGTAACAAACGTACCACTCCGGTGGGAGTAGGGGGGAGGTGTTGATAATGGGGGAGGCTGTGCTTGTGTACGGACAGGGGCATATGAGAAATCTCTGTACTTTCCTCTCAATTGTGATGTGAACCTAAAACTGCTCTTAAAAAAATTAAATTTTCAAAAATAAATATACAGATGTCCTCATAGAAAGGCAAACTGATGTGTGTATAAGGATATTCATAGAGTACTGCTTAAATATGGTACATTCACATAATAAATATTATGCAGCTATAAAAAGAATGTGGGAACTTTATATGTACTGAAATACATATTGCTAAGCGAAAAAAGCAAGGTACAGAAAATGTGTAGTGTGCCACCATTTGTGTGCTTACAAAAAATATTTATACATATGTTTGCATATACTTATATATTCACGAACTATCCATAGAAAGATACAGAAGAAAGTCATAACCGATACCTCTGTTGGCTGATGATACAGGTAGGCTAAAACCAGGGACTGTGCTCTGCAGAAGGCAGGTAGACTAGAGAAGATCCTCTGCATCAAATTAAGAGGTTTAGATAGCATGCAAACTCAAGAGCAAGGTTTCTCAACAGTGGCACTTGTGACATTTGGGGCCAGGAATTCTTTATTATGGGAGCCACTCTATACATTGTAAAATATTTAGCAGTATCTCTGGCCTCTCCCACTAGATGCTGGTAGTACTCTCCTCCCACATCTAGTTGTGACTATCAAAAATGTCTCTAGACATTGACAAATGTCCCCTGTAAGGCAAACATCACCCCTGGTTGAGAAGCACTGCTCAAGAGCCACACGGTCACCTTCAACCTACAAAACATTCTAGTGCTACATTCCTGTAAATTAACAACAAATCCAATACACATGCAGATATAGATCTGAGGAATATATTAGGCATCGTTTTCACATGACCTTCATATATCAGTCACAGTTTCTCACACTGAGATCATTCAAGTCCCTTTGCAAATCTGAACTATCATTTGTAAACATATCTACTCCATCACAAAAGTCTCTTTTCTGCATTGGTTGAATACAAATGATAAGGAACTAAATACAAAAGCCAGGCAGATATTCAGCAGTACACAGAGAGTGTGCCAGATCCTGCAATGGGCTCCTGAATGATGCATCGACCTTAAGGGATCTCTGTGGCTATTTCACCAGTCAGAAGACTAGCCTCCCCACCCTGCAAAGTCCATCCCCAAATAGCATGTACTCTCCAGCTCCAAGATCTTCTGGGATGCCAAGGAAGGCAACGCTCCCCCAGAAATCTATCAGAAAAATCACATTTTGGCTCAGCTTTTGAAAAACTAAAATAATTGTTCACACAATAAGAACGTAATTACTCACATTATGTTAATAATGTTTTTTCTTATAACTCCTAATGACCACACAAAATCTAAGACACTATTCAAAAGTCATGAAAGGTATCAACCCTGACTTCAAGGAGATTTTTATCAAGAGAAGGGTTAGTCAAGAGAGGCTTAATTTTATTAAGCATAAAGCCATTTCTAATACACCACAATGAATAAGATTAAAAAAAAAAAACGATATCCAACAGGCTTGAATATTTTTCAAACACGGATCTAAGACTTTTGTTATTTTCCTGTGTCTTTTCTTTTGCCAAAGCCAGAAATCCAATAATACCCTGGCAATCTTGGCTTCATATGTTGAAGTAATTCATTGCTTCAGCACTGTCGTAGTTGAAAGTTCTGGATTTCGTTCTCATGAAATCATGCTCTTCAAATTCTAGCACTGTGCCGACTACTTTTGCTTAGCTCTCCAAAGGTTGGCTCTCATTTGTGGAGTTGACCTCCAATGACCTCACTCTTGCAATATATACACCTGTGAGTCACTATGGAAGATGCTTAAAAGTGTCCGCGGAGAAAAAAAGAAACTCACCATTCTAACTACTTCAGGGTAAGTCTGCTCTGTCAAACAGCCTCTGCTTATTGTAATGTAGTCCACCAGTTCATTAAGAGTGGAGCGCTTGTATTCTTTCATTTTAAGATCAGATAGCGTGTCCATGAAGTCAAAAATGACACAGCACTGCTGAAGTTTCTTTAGGAACAGTTCAGGCTGCTCTGAGGATGGAACGTCTAAGAAAAAAAAAGGAAATGGTGTAAGTCTGTCATCAATTTCCAGGTAACAGGAATTCTCTGTGAAAGTTACTTCAAAGGCAAGCTCAAAAAAAATAAGAATTCACATGACAACAGTGTTCTTTTTCACAGTTACACATGGTTGGGAGGGGATACCGTATCTACTACTTCAGTGACCTTGTCTTTGAAAACTACATTGTACCAACAAAATTGACTGTATTTTCTATTCTACAACCAAGGATTGACCAAAATCCCAAAACACTTTACAAGGTTGAAGCAAATTTAACCAAAAATACCCCAATGTCAATACCTTTAAATCTAAAAACACTGAAAAAGGTCAAACCTTCCCTTATAAGAAAGCTTTCGCTGTTGGTTTAAATTAGTTTTACTAAAAAATTTCAAAGCAGAAATGTCAGTTGATTCATTTTAATTTCATGCTGACATCCTTGGTATTTAAAGCTATTGTTGTGTGTCTGTATTTTTTTGTTTTGTTTTGGCTTGAGCTGTATGAAGTTTCTTTGTGAAAGAAACCTGAAAAATCTACAAAATGAAACAATACCAACTCTCAAAAAGAGCACACCAGTAATAGGAAAATAAGAGTAAATGCCACATAAATCTACATTCTCTTTTTACCCATCTTCTTGTACTGTGAGAGAAAACCACTAACATCTTATATTAATATGTTCCCAGAATGGACATCTGCTCTTTTCCCACAAACAGCAGGTCAGACATTTGGCTTGGTGTTGTTTCTAAAAAAATATGTAGAAATTTTAGGTTAGTTGAAATTCCCCAGCCAGAAAGGAGCCTGATCTACAGTTGGACTTCAAATATACCAACTAAGCTGTAGACAGCCTATTCCCTCCTATCTTCTTTCCAATATTTTATGCCCCCAAACCAGAGCTTCCCTGGAAAAGCAATGAAAACTATAACCAGGGTAGGCTCTGCTGCCTTCATCCAAGGTGATTAGCTCATTAATCCTCAGAACATCCTTAGAAAGAAGGTGGCATTATTCTCCATTTTTCACACACACACACAAAATAGAGACAATCACTGAGGTCCCCCTATGAATGGGTTACAGAGCTGGGCAAAGTGCCCAGGTCTCTAACCATACTCCCATGTTCCTTTTGTACTAATCAAGAAGGACCTTAACAGTATGTAGTCACTTGCAATCATCCTCAGTGGCCAGTCTTCTGGTAAATGCTTTAGATGGACTCCTGGCTTGGGCTGCCTGCTCCCTGGCGAGGCAGGCAACAGCATACAGCACCCCGCTTAAAGCCACCAGCAGCAGAAAGTGAAGGCCAGCCTCATTTTCCCAGGATCCACCAGGCTCCTCTCTACAACCTTCTACCCCGCCTTACACCCCACAACTCAAATGCCAGCACGGCTACCCAGGACCTCACAAGCAATTCCCGTGAAACACTGCCAGTTCAGTAAACCTAGATGAGAGTAGATAGGACACCTAAATACATAAGCTTTCTCTACCAGACATTAGAGAACAAGAAGCAGTCCATATTTTTGAAGGTATAGCATCACTGCTACTCTCAGCAAAAACCAGCAGTGAATTTAGAAATTATTAACCAGTGAGTTTCCCTTCCCCCATCACTCCTAGGTCCCCAAAAGCACAATGTATCTTGCAGTTATGATATAGGTTTTATCCTATGCCCCCCAACATTTAATCGGTTTTAAAATATTTAGCCTTAGACTATAAGAACTAAATTCAGTCAGACCAAACTCTCTAAGTGCTACCTGCTTTAGGCGTTTAAAATAAATAAATAAAAACAAAATAAGGCTGCTTAAGCACAGGACCATCATGGTTAATTACTAAAATTTTTTGAGATCGAAATCAGACCCCAGACCTAGCAACCAAATGGGAATACTGATGCTGCAAAAGGGGCAAGAAAAAGCTTTTGGTTTTTTTTTGTTTTTTTGAGATGAAGTCTCGTTCTGTCACCCAGGCTGCAGTGCAGTGGTTGCTCACTGCAACCTGCGCCTCCAGGGCTCAAGCAATTCTCCTGTCTCAGCCTCCTGAGTAGCTGGGCTTACAGGTGCCCACCACCACACCCAGCTAATTTTTGTATTTTTAGTAGAGACAGGGTTTTGCCATGTTGGCCAGGCTGGTCTCGAACTCCTGACCTCAGGTGATCTGCCCACTTCGGCCTCCCAAAGTGTTGGGATTACAGGCGTGAGCCACCGCCCTGGCCAAGAAAAAGCTTATTAATGTAGCATTCATTACAGGTCAAAATCTTCAGGGAAATTTTAATTAATTCAATTTTTGATATAGTGACTTTAATAAAGTCTAAAAATCAGACTATTTACCTGGAGAACTCCTTAACACCGCACATATAAATCATAAAAGCATCTATGAATTGTAGCCTTTCCTCCAAAAGTACATCATCATTTAAGCAGTGACAACAACAATTAATATTTGTGGTCACTGCAATAGTACTCAAGAGATTCGCATACTTAGCAGTTCAAAAAATTCAGGCAGTTAACAGTCCTGCTTTTTAATGTTAGGCAGTTGAAATTTATTCTTTATTTGTGCAAATTGATATAATATCATAGACAAATGTAAAAAAGACTATCCACCTGTCCAGCAGAATAAGGATAATAACTCATATTTATTGAATATACTGGATACATTTATTGGGCACTTTGTCTAAGCACTTATACGTATTATATCTCCTTTAATCCCTTCAATGGCCTTCTGCAGTAGGTACTATTTCTAATTTTACAAATGAGTAAACCGAAACACAGATCCAGTGACTTGCCCATAGTTACACAGTTAATAAGCAGCGGAGACAGGATTCAAACCCAAGTGGACTGGCTCCAGAGCCTAGACCCTTCACCACTGTGCAATGTACTGTTGCAGTGTTTCACTGAAACACAGTGAAAGACTAGAGTAACACCCTATTCCAGAACACAGCGTGTGTGCAAAGACAGAAGAGGAGGAAGAAAGCAGACAAAATGAACAAATGACTCCCCATTCATAAAGTATCATGCTACCCCCCTTCCCTATCTCCCCTCTAGCTCATGCCCCAAGGATTCACACATAGAGCAAAAGGTGTGATTTGTCCTTTATCATAGACTAAATTCTTTCTAAAATGACCTACCTTCATTAAATTAAAAAACTTACACAGTCAAGATGAACCAAAAGGGGGTTCTTGAAGAGGAATTCCCTTATGGTAACAATTCAGGAAAGTTTTATACATGTTGAAGGATGACCAGTCCAAACAAGAGGTTCTTCCTGTAATGTCTGGGCCTCAGACTGTCCCACATAGTAAAACTGCTCCCAACCTCCTCCCTCATCTACCTAGTTGCAGGGGAGTGTGAAAAGGTAGAATGGGAGAAGGCAGGACAGGCCAGAGATCAGAGAAGGAACAATCTCTGAGTAGTGCAGAAGGTTTCCACTATATAAGAAAAGTTTGGTGTCTATGTAAGCAGTCCCCGAAGTAGATCCAAATATTCTTTTTAAAGAAACAGTTATTAAAAGGTTTGCTTATGAAGCCATAAAGAGAATCTCATAAAAAACAAAAAGATATCATAAAGGCAAGAATTCTGACCACAATACAGTAACACTAGATTTTAACAAGTCAAAGCTACCCACCTCCAAAATCCAAGTCACCTGGAAATCTAAAAACTTCAGAAGTCAAGATTGAAGAAAAAAACAAATTATAGTCATTAAGAAATAAATGTGAATTAGGAAAATGAAAGGTCATCTTAGAACCCCAAAGCAGACCAGGCAGTGGATGCTTCTGTCATCTATCTTCCAGTGAAAACCTCTGGCCAGCAGAGGCCATCCCTGCTCCCAGGAAAGGGATCCCACAGAAGCACAGCCATAAATAATGAGCAATCAATAAGCGATTATGTAATACTGTGAAGGTCACTGGCACAATGACTCCTCCATCCAAGGTTAGTATGTGTTCAAAAGAGAGAATAATTGATCCCATTATCACAGCTTGATAACATCGCATAAGGTCAGATTCCACTGCTCTGGAAGAATTCTTAAAATTAAGTTGGTTTCCAGAATATGTTTCTCCACCAAGAAAAGAATGCAATGACCAGCTAAACTGTATTTCTCACTGTACTGTACTTCTCTTTACTTTTTAGCAGTAGTCATTCTCCCCGTATGTCTTTATATCACCGTCTCCCAGTATTCTCCTATCAATGTTCATCAATAAGCAGGGGAAAATGACTACTCCTACCTCCAAGGTGTTCATTACCTCTGAGTAATTTTTAAATTAATGAGTGTGACATGTAATGGGAAAATGGACATAAAATTCAACATAAAGTGAGGATGCAATCTCAGATTAAGACAAAGATTCTCTTTGTATCTAAAGAAGTCAACAGGATCTATATACAGTTTAGCTCTTGCTGAGGGGCACTCCCCTCACCCTAATCATGATTTAAAGGGAGGGTTGTTTACAATTTGCAGAAGCAGCTCATTCTTCCCTACTAGTCCGCTTCCATCATTCCACCCTATCTAATGTTTGGGGCACAGAATCATGGATCCAATATCACCCCACATTTTCTTCAGGCCTAGCTCATCCAGCACTTTGCAAAGCAAAAAGTAACAAAGGTAGAAGAAATAAAATATGTGCCCAATCTCCTGGGTTTGGTACTCTGGGACTCCAATCAACAAAAGTTGTTAAAAATCAGAACGTTAAATTCACATTTGCAAATACACCAGCCAAGTAAATAAAGGAGGCCCACATCATTATATCTGTTACCCATGATATCATAAAAATAAGGTAAATTGTTTCAAAAAAATAAGTTAATAAAGAAAATGTGGACTGGTAAATTATTTACACATAAACTATTGAAATGCATGTGGAAATAGAGTGAACAAATATTTCTATAAAACGTTCATACGTTTGCATTGGAAGCTAAACTATAACATTACTTGAGCTAATGAACAATATTTATAATATTCAATGAATATCTATAAATTATATTTATATTTCCATTCAAAAGATCTAAAATAAAATTTCTAAAATAAAATTCATCTAAATTAACAATACTTCTTACCTGAAAATGTCCTAAGGTATTAATCACTTAGCCCTTTTACTTCTATTTCTCCAACTTTCACAAAAAATAACAGGACCAGCACACAATAAGAATAGTAAGTATGGCCTCTGATCCCACAGAACTTTCTCTTAAGGTGTATAAATCCTCATCCATGTATTCTCTGTCCTTCACGTGCAACTCTCCATAAACTTCAACAAAATCACTGAGAATTTTACTTGCATAAGACATATGAGTCTATATTTACAGAAAACTAACAGTGTCTCATAGTTCTAGGGAGATGCTTAATACTAAAACATTATCATAAGTAAAACATTATGAAGTAGATTGAGCCATGATAGACTGAAGCTAGGTACACTAAGAAATGTGGTAAAATGCCTAATTGCCTGTCCATGTAGTCTGTCCAAATCATTGCCATCAATCTTACCTCTACCTTTTTGGAGCACGTATTTCAAGAAACCTAAAAATAATCCTATTTTATTAGTAGAATTAAGCTTCCATTATAGGAATTGCTTTTGACACCAGTAACTCACAGATATAACCAACAATATTTACTCAAAACGAGGAGACAACTATAAGCCTTTATAATGAATCAAATAATAAACTTGGACTTCATGTCCTATGAACTGGAGCCAAATATAACATGTTGATCACACAGGATATTTCAATGCACATAAGCAAATAAGAAACTAACCCAGAACCAATCTGTTAACTAAAATAAGCATCAAACACTTGACCATTCCAATTACTTTATTATTGTATTCAAAGAAGTGAGTTCAAAGATGTTTGTTGTTGATGATGGTGGTGATGGTGGTGATGGGATATTTCACTGCTAAGCATTTGTATTTTATAAAAGTGACTCCAGTGATTTCAATATGTGGCTACGGTTAAAAAGCACTGTTTTTAAAGTAAGCACTCTAAAATCCTTCTTTCACTCCCTCCTCCTTTGAAATTCTTTCTCTCCATTATTTAAAGCTAGCAGTGAAAACTTTTAGTTTCCAAGCTAAGGAAGGTCCCTGGAAACATTTACAACAGTGAAAGCATTCTTTCTTGGCCTTGGCTATACTAGGTGAATGTGGAGTTGGCAGCTTTTAGAAATCTTGCCAATCTGTTAGGAAGCTTGAAAAACACTTTGCTGATCATTAGCACACATATTTTTTAAAGGTTCAAAACATGTGTCATAGAATGACTAGCACAGATAGAAGAATGTCAAAAGAATGAAAGGATGAGATCAAGGTGTGGGTACTGACTGAAATTTCCAGGTAAAAAGAACAGAAACAATAATAATCATGAACACTTACTACTATAAACCACTGTACTAAGCTCCTGACACACATTATCCCTTTTAATCCTCAGAATATCTTAGGTGTGGCCACTATTAATATCCCAGTTTTTCAAATGAGAAAACTGATGCCCAGAAAGGATAAGCCATTTGTCCAACATCACACACTAGGAAAGGCTGCAGCTAGTATCTGAACCCCAGTAGCTTACTGCCCCAGCAGTCTTACTGCAGGGGAGGAAAGGAGCATCACAATAACGATGATGATAATGGTGATGATCATACTAAATAACAGCAACTAACCCCCATTAGAGCTGTAGATATACTTCCATTGTTATGACTAGTTATTTAAGAGAAGTTGCAATATAAAAGTAAAAAAAAAAAAAAAAATTGGTTAACTTTTCTATTAAATACAAATGTTCACGTTTTAAAACTTGAAACAGTATAAAATCAGCCTTAAGCTAATGAACAAGTATACACAGGTAAGTTTAAGTTTTAGATAATAACATATTAATTATTCTTCCCAAATTAGACAATCAACATGTATTTATTATTATTGTGTCATGAAGCTCTCCAGTTCCCCTTTCGCAAAAGCTAACAATATGCTCTCCAATTTATAAATAAAAACCAAAGGTCACCACCACTAGTACAGACTAGTATGGCTTCAAGCAGCAAAATCACATGATTCAGGGCTTTCATGTTATTTTGACACAATGATCTAATCAGAAGAAAAAGAAAATACGCTCACATGCACACATACACACATGCACACAGTGATAAATGACACAAAGTGATAAATGTACACAGTGATAAATGACACAGTGTTTCCAACACTGCATGTTATCCGTCATGCTTTATCTTCTAATGCCAAGGTGGTTACTGAAACTTGTCAACACAGGAAAAAATATTTTAAAACTGATCAACTCCTAATTAGAGGTTTAATTATTTTCCTGCCACCAAACTCACCACAGGACAGATGCCACCAAAGGTTCTGACAAAGTCAATGTCTTTATTATTAATTCATTTTCTAAGGGCTTATTTCCAGGGCAGTGATGCCAGGAGGAAAAGAACCGAGGCCTTTTGAATATGAGGAACTCCTGGAGCTTGATAGACTTTACTAAAAAAGAGCTGCAAGAATTATACAGTATTCTACAGTATGCATGTCAGTGGTTCCCTCTTTTGAGGATGTTAGGTGCCAGTAAAATTACAAAAAAAAAAAAAAAGCATTTTGTCCATTTTTCTTCAGGTAAAGGCATTAAAAACATAGCCACCATTTATTTTCACTATAATTTCATAAAAATAAAGCTCCTTTATAATAACAAAAGAAGAGAAAGAACAACCATAGAATAAAAGACAATCCTTCCTTTAAAAAGGAGGGATGGTGCTAGGCACGTTGGCTCCCACACAAAATTCCAGCACTTTGGGAGGCCAAGGTGGGAGGATCATTTAAAAGCCAGGTGTTTGAGACTAGCCTAGGCAACGCAGCGAGATCACGTCTCTACAAAATTAAAAAAAAAAAAAAAAAATGCTGGGCTTGGTGGCATATGTCTGTAGTCCTAGGTACTTGGGAGGCTGATGTGGGAGGATCACTTGATCCCAGGCTGCAGTGAGCCCTAAGTGTGCTACTGTACTCCACCCTGGACAATAGAGTGAGACCTTGTCTCAAAAAGATATAAATAAAGGCCGGGCGCGGTGGCTCAAGCCTGTAATCCCAGCACTTTGGGAGGCCGAGGCGGGTGGATCACGAGATCAGGAGATCGAGACCACAGTGAAACCCCGTCTCTACTAAAAATACAAGAACTAGCAGGGCAAGGTGGCGGGCGCCTGTGGTCCCAGCTACTTGGGAGGCTGAGGCAGGAGAATGGCATGAGCCTGGGAGGCGGAGCTTCCAGTGAGCTGAGATCCGGCCACTGCACTCCAGTCCAGGCAACAGAGTGAGACTCCGCCTCAAAAAATAAATAAATAAATAAATAAATAAATAAATAAATAAATAAATAAAGGAGGGTGGGCAATCATCCCTCATACACAGACACACACACATACACACATAGAGTTGTATATTCTCTCCCTTGACCTTCCTCTCTCTTCTTATTTTTCACCTTTCCCAGTACAGCCAACAACTTTTCCAAGGGCCTGTATTTGGGGATCTCTGAGCCATATTACTTCTTTGTTCCAACATTTTTCTAGAAACACAGAAAACAGAATTCTAGCTGTAATGACAGTACTGATTTCAACTGTATTTTTTTTTTTTTTAGACGGAGTCTCACTCTGTTGCCCAGGCTGGAGTGCAGTGGCGCGATCTTGGCTCACTGCAAGCTCTGCCTCCTGGGTTCACGCCATTCTCCTGCCTCAGCCTCCTGAGTAGCTGGGAATACAGGCACCAGCCACCATGCCCAAGCAATTTTTTGTATTTTTGGTAGAGACGGAGTTTCACCGTGTTAACCAGGATGGTCTCGATCCCCTGACCTCGTGATCCGCCCGCCTTGGCCTCCCAAAGTGCTGGGATTACAGGTGTGAGACACCACGCCGGGCCTTCAACTGTATTTAGATCATCATAAAAGCTGAGAGGATAAATAATACGTTCTGCAATTGTAAAGGAACAGCAGCCATGTGAGTCCTTAAAACTCTTAACACAAAATTCCCATGAAACTGCACATACCTCCATTCAAGCACTTGCTACGTTATACTGCAACTTTTTTTTAACCAGCACTACACCTGCCTTGCACGTTTTAATAAACCATTCGTAGCAGGCATTTTAGAATATAGTAGGTACGTAATGTTAGTTGAGTAAGTAAATTCTACATATTGCATCTTATTTCCCCATGTTTTCATTTTTAAATTATAAGTTTATTTCTCTAGAAATAAAATTAGACTAAAGAATAAAGGAAAAGGCTTGATATAATGTATTTAATAAATTATTTCCTAGTATATTAATAATATCAAGTCATGAAATGCAAATTTTAAAACTAAGATGGTTTTATGGCCAGGCACAGTGGCTCATGCCTGTAATCCCAGCACTTTGAGAGGCCGAGGTGGGCAGATCACCTGAAGTCGGGAGTTCGAGACCAGCCTGACCAACATGGAGAAACCCCATCTCTACTAAAAATACAAAATTAGCCGGGTGTGGTGGCGCGTGCCTGTAATCTCAGCTACTCGGGAGGCTGAGGCAGGAGAATCGCTTGAACCCCGGAGGCGAAGGTTGCGGTGAGCCAAGATGGCGCCATTGCACTCCAGCCTGGACACCAAGAGCAAAACCCTGTCTCGGGAAAAAAAAAAAACTAAGACGGTTTTTTTGTTTTTGTTTTTGTTTTTGAGGCAGAGTCTCTCCCTGTCACCCAGGCTAGAGGCAATGGCACCATCTCTGCTCACTGCAACCTCCGCCTCCTGGGTTCAAGAGATTCTCCTGCCTCAGTCTCTTGAGTAGCTGAGATTACAGGCATGCGCCACCACACCCAGCTAATTTTTGGTATCTTTTAGTAGAGATGGGGTTTAACCACTTTGGCCAGGATGATCTCAAACTCCTGGCCTCGTGATCGCCCACCTTGGCCTCCCGAAGTGCTGGGATTACAGACAAGATGGTTTTTAATGACCCAATATGTATGACTATAAGAAGGAGTGAAATAAGCCAGCTTATCTGAAAGAACCTAACTAAAAAAAAAAAAAAAAAATGTACAGTTCCTCAGTTCCCTGAACTATGTTCCCCTATTAATATCCAGTAAGATAATGTCTCATTTTTTTAACAACTTATTTAAAACTCGGAATTGACTTTTTAAAATAAACAGAATGGTTTATATTCAAGGATCAGAGAAAAATAGGGAAAAAAATTCAAAATGAAGATGAGTATACAACATTAAGTAGTATAATTTGGAAATGCCCTCTACAGCAAAATAACCTGAAAAATTTATCATTTATCATTTATAAATGAAAAATGGGAAGGTCTAGTGCAAAGGGCATGGGCTCCTCTATTCATTCACTCACTCTATCGTTCACTGATTCGCCAAATATTCATTGAACACCCACCAACAGCCAGGGACTACTGCGATAATATAACAAAGAGGAGACAAAAGTCCTGAGCTTTACATTCTAGCAGAAAGAGGCAAATAATAGAAACTAAAAATAATAAACATGGTATAACATGTATACTATGGGGAATAATAGTATGCAGGGCAAGGGGGACTAGGCACACTGGGGTTGAAGGGTACAATGTTAAACAGAGTGTTCACCTGGAAGATGACATTTGAGCAAATACTTGAAGTGGGGTAGTCAGCCGAGGCTGTCTAGGGAAGAGGGTCCAAGGAGGGAAATGGCAAGTGCAAGGTACTCTGGCAGGAAGAAGGCGCATGCTGGTGAATCAGATGATCAGCAAAGAAGTGAATGTGGCTGGAGCTGGAGTGGAAAGTGGGGAAGAAAAGGATAGAAGAAAAGACAAGCGGCTGCAGAAGATCATGCTGGGTCTTGGGAGACACAGTGAAGACTTTGGCCTGGAATCTGGTTCTGAATTAGAATCACACTTTTCCTGTTTACTGACAATGGACAAGCCACTTACTTCTTCTCTGAGCATTAGTTTCCTTGCATGTAAAATTAAGAAAACACACTTTGGCTGGGCACGGTGGCTCACGCCTGTAATCCCAGCACTTTGGAAGGCCGAGGCGGGCCGATTATCTGAGGTCAGGAGTGCGAGACCAGCCTGGCCAACATGGTGAAACCCCATCTTTACTAAAAGTATAAAAATTAGCCAGGCATGGTGGCGTGTGCCTGTAGCCCCAACTACTTGGGAGGCTGAGGCAGGAGAATCACTCAAACCCGGGAGGCAGAGGTTGCAGTGAGGTGAAATTGTGCCACTGCACTCCACCCTGGGTGACAGAGACTCTGCCTCAAAAAAAAAAAAAAAGAAGAAAAAGAAAATGTACTTCACAGGGTTGAGTAAAGATTAAACGAAAAATCACTTCTAGGGTGGAAAGTGCTTTTCACAAAAAAGTCATCATTCATTTGACAAATATTTATCAAGTTATCTATAAATACTGTATGGAATCGATTTCCTATTTCATAACTTATTAAAACTATCTTCTGTGCAGAAATACTTATATTTGCTATTTCTGGCACATCTTCAAAATTATTTTTAAACAATTTATAAAATTTATTCTGAAGGGTTTCTAGAAACATTGAATTTTTGACCGGGCATGGTGGCTCACACCTATAATCCCAGCACTTCGGAAGGCTGAGGCAGGAGGATCGCTTGAGTCAAAGAGTTCGAGACCAACCTGGGCAACATGGTAAAACTCCATCTCTACCAAAAAAACAAACAAACAAAAAAACAACTAACAAAAGATTAGCCAGGCCTGCAGTCTCAGCTACTTAGGAGGCTGAGGTTGGAGGATGGCTCGAGCCAGGAGGCAGAAGTTGCAGTGAGGCATGATCGCACCACTGCACTCCAGCCTAGGTGACACAATAAGACCCCGATTCAAAAAAAAACCTTTTTAAAGACACATTAATTTTTTGTTAAAATTGTATTCTAGTAATATCAAACTTGAATTAAACAAAGGCCATCTATTTAGAACTCTCAAATAACCATAACTTGTCTTCTCTTCTGCACTTGTCTTTTAAGACAAGGAGCAAATCATAAAAGCATAATTTGATAAAAAGGAATTATGGAACAAACTTCCAGGATATGCCTGAGAGTCAGCATCACTGAAGCCCAATTTTCAGTCAGGTTCAGAAGTATGAGAAACAAAAATCTTCAAGAAAAAAGATTATTTTTTATTTATGCCATGCTTATAAGGTAAAGAAATAAGTTAATGGAACTAAAGATTTTCAGCAAGCACATAACATTCAATTGACCTCCCCTCTTCCAAACCCGGCCAAAAAAAATAGCAATAAAAGGAGACATTATTTTCAAGCATTTCAAGGATAAAATGGCCTATCTACTTTCCATTTGTTTTGAAGATTAACGTCAATGCCAATTATTTCAGAATAAAATGAACCTGCAACTATTTTAACAGCCCACTTATCTGTTAATTCACAATTTTTAGTTGATCAAAGTCATCATGAAACTTAAAAAAAGTTATAAAAATCCAAAAAAAAACAACAACAACAACAACAACAGCAAGAGTTAATCCAATGTTGCAATGCCAGCTTAGAGATGCTATTTTTGAACCTCTGTGGGAGTTTTAAAGTATGAGAGCTTAAGCTCCTGAGATTGACACAGGACTGAGTACAGTGGAATAGCTTCTAATCCCAAGAGTAATGCAGAGTGTACATTTATAATTAAAGTCATAATCTCAGCAGTAAAATCCAGGGATGGCATGTAGTACACAGGCATGTAGTACACAGTCCCCTAATTATGAAGCTCTCCCATGCTTCATACAAAGGATACTACTTAATTAATATAGTTAAATACAAATGTAAGCCCACATAAAAGAGTTGAGGAAAACCAAAATTCAAATCTGAAATACCATGCCAAGAGACATGAAACCCATTTCAAAGCTTTATTTCCTAGTGTGTATAAAAGCAAAATTATTCAAGCATAAAACAATAAAGATGGAGAAACTTCCAAGTGTGTACTTATGTACGTATGTGTGTATACGTTCATGTACAGTTTTGAGTATATGACTCCAAAATAAAAACTTGGAGAATAGTAATGCAGAAAGTTTAAAAAGGACAGCGAACATGTCTGGGCAGCTTAACACTTTTGGAACAGAAAAGTATTTTAAAACACTATCGGCCAGGCGCAGTGGCTCACGCCTGTAATCCCAGCACTTTGAGAGGCCGAGGCGGGCAGATCACGAGGTCAGGAGATTGAGACCAACCTGGCTAACACGGTGAAGCCCCGTCTCTACTAAAACCACAAAAAATTAGCGGGGTGTGGTGGTGGACGCCTATAGTCCCAGCTACTCGAGAGGCTGAGACAGGAGAATGGCGTGAACCTGGGAGGTGGAGCTTGCAGTGAGCCGAGATTGGGCCACTGCACTCCAGCCTGGGCAACAGAGCGAGACTCCATCTCAACAAAAAGAAAAAACACTATTTACAACATGTTCCTTCTATGCTGCTGGTTTCCTGGCCACAAAACATCCATCTCCAAGGGTAAGACAGTCACTGAAACCTGAAGATATGCATGCCTACAGTGCAATTCTAAGCACAGCCTTTTTCTGAATCTTGATATAATTCAGCATTCTATGTCTAATATTGCAACCCAGAGTTTAGCTAAACGTGCCACAGAGTAGTACAAACATTTTCTCTTCAGATTATACTGAAAATGACTTTCCCTTTCAGAAAACATATTATATAACTCTATCTTCCACTTAAGGAGCCAGATCACATATGAGAAATAAGAGTTGGCCTTAATAAGTATAATAAAGTTAAAACTAAGCTCAGCAACTAGGTCCACTATCTCAAAAGTCTGTCAGTTATAATTCTGGAAAAACATCACAGAAACGTTTAAGATGTCCAATGAATTCGATTTCTTTCAGCATAATTGGGAACTTGAAAGAAAAATGTAAGCCCATTCTGCATTCCTCCAGATGGTTGAGGTTGTCCTTAGGGTCACACACACCCGGACTTTGAAATCGGGGGACCTGGGTTCCAATCAGGCTCCAGCTGGGCAATTTTGGGCAGTAGAGTGTGACAGCTAAGACAATGGGCTACAGAGTTAGACTGCCTGGAGTCCAAGGTCAGCTTTGCCACTTCCTAGCTGGGAAAGCTTAGGTGAGTCTCTGGCCCTTAGTCTCCTCATCTATAAATGAGGGGATAATAACAGCATCTACCCCCACAGACTTTACTTAAGAATTAAGTGAGTACATAAAAATAAAAACACATAGAAGAGTATCTGGGACACATTTGGTGGTCAGTAAACTTTGGCTGCTCAATTAATGTTGTTAAAAAGCACCATTGGAGCTTTAGTATCTTTTACAAAATGAGCCTAGAAAGAGTAGCTCTGTCACAGTGATAGCTCAAGTGTTTAAGACATAGAATGTTTATTGAATATTTTCCATATTCTAGGCATTGTGTGAAACACAATGCCAGGTTTTTGTTTTTTTTTTTTTCCCCAAAAATGAACAATATAAATTGTTGATACATATAGATCTCCCCTCCCTTTTTGGTATGTCTGGTTGTGTAAAGCATATTTGAAGAAAATAATATTGAGCTTGACCTACTAATACCCAGTGAAATAACTTCAAAATAAAGTTGTAACTTGATTAGAGGAAAGGTAAGATGCTGACTCAATAGGTGAAATGAGTCAGCTGTGAGTACATGCATCAGCAACATGTCAAAACACTGAAGGGTGAAGAGAGTTAGCATTTGGATGGAAGAATGAATGACAGAGCATTTGGGACAGAGAAGCAAGAATGTATGAAGACTGCAACAATCTGAATGAGCACTGCCAAAATAAGGACACCACTTGGGTCTCACACATCAAGGCTTCCTCTTATATAATCAGGTTTATGCTAAGTGTGCAAAGGAAATAAAAA